>NC_031502.1:41453068-41584173 GCF_000237925.1 Schistosoma mansoni
TTGACTCCTGATTTCCACTATGAAATATACTGAAATCTCCCCCAAACCCCTTCTGATATGTGCTTAATTGTTTTGGGGTTTATTCATTAGTCAATGTGTATTTGTGTTTGTATATGGTATTATTATTCATGATAGGTATTAACTTCTATCCAACCTACTTTAATTCATTTTGAAATGGATTGGTTTATCCTGTCGTTGATATTTTGACTGAAATTTGGTCAGTCTTAGTTGGCATATGTAGTATGTCCTATGTGCATTGTGTCGATGTAGCTACGACGATTTAGTGTTTAATAGATAGAATGTGGCTAGCAGTGGAATCCAGGATGCGCATTTTATCATATTTTGGACTTGTCATCTGAATGTACCCGCACCATAACGACTTTATCAAGGAAATCCTCATAGGATGAGTATATGCTAACTAATACTGGTCGAAGTTCAGTCAAAATATCAACAACGGGATAATCCAAAACATTTGAAATTGAATTCAAACTCATAGCTGTTTCACAGGTGAATAACTATGTGGACTCAGTAGTTAAGTAGATAACACAGTGACGTCTGAAGAGAACTATAGTGGGTCTGGTTTTAGGAGTGAATATCAGCTCTGGGATGCAGGTACATCCAGCCGACATATCTTAAATAAGACGAAACGCGCGTCCTGGATCCCACTGCCAGCCACATTCCATCTATTATGTACTGATCTTTAACAATGTTTTACAGATATCCATTTGAATATTTGTCACGTAATGAATTATTTACAGTCAGTCTAAAAGATCATTTGGAGAAAAATACATGTTTATTTTGAATAAACGTATTCACTCGTTAGTGTGATGAATTATTTCTTACTTAAGCAGGTACGATATTTGAAGATTAGAAACCATTAGTTTCTACATAATATGTGTTTTGAAACTTATAAATACCAGGAAGAGTTTCGATTTTTATCAATTTAGTATCAAAGTCCTATCAGTGGATTGTAATTTTCATATTTATACAGTTGACAAATCCATAATACGAAAAATTAGAGATTGTCTGTTTGAAACCTGATTGGTCTAATAAGTATGATTCTTTTAAAGCTTTATATTATCAGAAATCAAACTATAATTTGTGATTAGAGTAATGCTTCCTTGAAGCAATATTATTCAATGTTTCTTGTACTGTTAGTTTTCTGAAATATTATGTGACATTAGATTTTCGTGTTACAGCTAATTGAATTAGTCTGATGTTCTAACAACCACTACCAAATGATAACTTGAAATCTAGTGCATGACACAGAAACCAGATATTTACTTTCTTTGAAAATTGTTTACTGGTGATATATTCCAAATATAATTATTAAACTGTTCGAATCCTGAATGTTTGCTCTTTACCTACGATTTCTATTTATTTTCTGATGGTGTAGAAATCGGATAGAAATCGTCGACTCACCGATTATTGTTATCTTCAACAAAACCGTACAGCAGTACGAACATAATTTTCGTTTTTTCGAATAATGCAATGAGGAGACGAAGTTTATCAGAGTTACATAATATATTTACGCATTACTTTCCGAACAATCTGATCACACATATACTTGTTAAGACATTTCTATATGAAAATTAAAAGGTCAACTAGACAGGTCAGGCCGTAACAAAGAAATTAAATAAGTAAAGTACACAAAAACAATGTGATAACCACTCTGGATAATAAACCAGTGGATGTGAAGATGTGAACCGCTTGTCAAAAGAAATCGAAATAAGTCAAAAGCATATTTCTCTTACATGCTAAGAAGAGAAGAACAACCAACTTCCTTTTCTAGACATACTGATTAGTAGGAGAGATGATGGTTCCATCCAACGTTCTGTATATAGAAAGCCGACATGGACAGAGCAATATCTTAATTTCCATAGTCGCTGCCCGATTCATTACAAACGTGGATCAATAAAGGGCTTACTCAACAGAATCAATCGTATTTGTACTAGAGATACTATTGAAGTAGAGATGAAACTCTTAACTGATACGTTAATGAATAACGGTTATTCATTGAAGTTCATAAACCGCTGGAAGGGTTGCAATATGATTAGACCTATGACGCTTCTGGCACCGAAAAAGAGAGTTTACTTTATGTTACCATTTAGGGGAGACTCAAATAGTCTCATGTTGAAACGGAGACTTAAATTAGCCATCAACAGGACATTTTATGCAGCCCAAATTGTCATTATTGAAAAGACAAGATCTACGTTTCACCAAAAACCCAAACATCACGTAAGCGATTGTGTCACATCTCATTGTGTCTATCGATTTACACATATGTGCGGTAACGCGTACATAGGTAGGAGCAATCGTGATCTGCAATTAAGGGTGGCCGAACACATGCCCAAATGGTTGTAGAAACAAATGAATTCCAATGATCAGATAAGATCACAGGATAGACAGACATCTTCCTCCATTGCGAAACATTTAGTTGAGACTGGTTCTCTAAGGTTGACATCAAGTCAGCATTTCTAGTGTTGAACAAAAGCCTTCAAATACATATAGTAAGGTTTATTGAAGCCTTGGCCATACAGAAATTGCAACCCCATTTATGTGTTCAAAAACAATTTGTTCTTATTCTTAACCTACCCTGGTAATACTGATTTATTATCCAGAGTGGTTATCACATTGTTTTTGTGTACTTTATATTTTAGTTTCTTTTTTACGGCTTACCTTTAACCTGTCTAGTTGACCTTTTAATTTTCATATAGAAATGTCTTAACAAGTATATGTGTGATCAGATTGTTCGGAAAGTATTGCGTAAATATATTACGTAACTCTCCTCATTGCATTATCGAAATTTATCAAAGGAACTGATTGTTTTAAATGATTGTCTTGGATATTGTCTGTTACGAATACGTAGTTATTGTTAATAACTGAATGACTGATGAACAAAATTGCTCAGAAATTCTAATAAACGTAAAACTATTCAAAGTTATGTCTAGTAAACTTGTTTATCTAATGTGTGTATAACTGCGTAATTTTATTCAAAGTTGAGTTAAACTGGGAAAAAAACCAGATTATTATTTCGCTTTTGACAGATATATCTTACTGACTCATCTGATTCTTTCATTAAAATCTTAAACTAATAGATAACTTTTGTAAATTTACAATGATTAAATCCGATAATTTTTCAGAGGACAAAAATAATAAGATCAGATTGTTAGAAATAATGAAGCTTGTTGTTAGTAGAAGAATAAACATCGGTTAGTGAACCTATGAGTATGATAATTATAATATTTGTCATATCTCTTAGGCAATAACTGAATGGACAATAGCAAGAGAAGAGTGTTATTGATCTGATATTTATAAAACCATATACAGTACATTTTAAGTCGTTTGACTGACTTCTGATCTGGCGTTGTTAAAAAGTGGTCATTCTATATATTTAAGAAGGTGGTTACAGAAGCAATACTGTTGTGTATTTCTTGTATACCTTTGTACCTTACCTTACTAATGAATTCTTTTAATTAGTTTTATTCTTGCGTTCTGCCGAAACGTTTGGAATCTTGAACAGTCTAACTTGTCCGGGCAGACAGAAGTCAATACATTATTTCTAATTGAACTTATCTACTAAACTCTGGTTGTATACTTGGTTAGTTTAGTGCATTCCGACCGTAGCTGTCGCCTTGTGGTGGTGGTCGGGCCTGCCTATCCTGATGGCTCAATCGGACTATATCGGCTGGGACGCACATTCCTTTTGGTCCTATTATGCCAGGGAGGTCGGTTGGAGAACATTAAGACTAAAAGCAGCGACTTAAGGTCCGAGGGCAAGGTCGTACTGCCGATTGTAGAGGGTTGTGACGGTTGCATGGTGTTTCCCTCGGGTAACCAACATCCTCGACGGTGCTGCTTTCTCACAGCGAAAGGAAATGGTTAGGAAAGTCTGACCCTAAGAATGTCACACCTCGCCTTACCCCCACGGATTTCCGTTTCTGGTAGTAAGGCCTTTTAAAGTGCGGAGCTGACACATCAAAACTTCCCACAAAATGTTCGTGCGCGTCCAGCCTCAATCATTTGTCCCTTGGGCTCTGCAATCACGCTTCCTGGTCGCTAAGACCACCACTAATTCAGCTTCTTTTCAGGTTCCTCAATAAGAAATATTCTTACACTGTGTGGGTAGCCGGAAAGTGACAACTGCCCATATTGTACATACCACGTTTAACCCTTCTCATTTGTCTTTATCACCACACACCACTAATGCTAATGATCTAAGTTCACAAAATGTTATCCCTGATCTCCTGAAATCACTCTCTAAACTACACGTTGAAACCCTTAGTGTTCGAACCTTGTGTCAGATAGAAAAACAGGATTCCTTAGCTAGGTCTCTAGAATTTCGCGCCGTCGATACATTCTGTGTCTCCGAAATGCGTATACAGGACCCAAGTATGATCATTCATCTGACGTCACGTTGTCAACACTAAGAACGTGAATGATTTACTTCGTGCTACTTCTCGCAGCCTTGTCAGTGCAGGTGAAGGGTTAGGTTTAAAAGCAGGACATGCCCTGTTGCACCAGGAGTCTCATGAGTGCTGATGGTCTGGTATGACGAAGTCTGGACATATTCAGAAGACTTGATTGGCCTTTGACAACTTGCGTCACTTGTGGCGTGGATGATATATCTGTCTACCGATCAAACGACGAGTTACTGTGCAATTGTTCGTTCCATCCTACTTTGTGAATGTGAAACATGGACATTAGGAATAGAGGATATTTGTAAGTTACTGGTATTAGATCACAGGTGTCTTCAGAACATTGCACATGTATTGTGGCACCACGGAGTAGGCAATGCCTTGGTTAGGAATAGGGTTCTAGATAAGGATGGTAATTCGATTGATGAGGTAGTCAAGCCTCATTAACTGAGCTGGTTGGGATATGTGCTAAGTATGCCCAGCCACCGCCTACCTCGACGGGCGATGTTTTTTTGGTTTAGGAGCAGGCTAGAAGAAAGCTAAGGGCAGCTAAACTGAAAAGTGGAATCATTCCATGAAGTCACTGACAATTCGACTTAACCATATTAGTAGGTACAGACTACCTATTTAAAGTCCGCGTGATTGTCGTAACCAGTGGCTAGACTTTGAATGACGTGGCTCAAAATCGTTTGCATTGACGCAGGTGCATCCATTCCATGTCTTTCTCTAAATTTTAAGGTTCTAAATTCCTCATAACTATTTTTGTTTTTATTTTGCCAATCATTATTTTCTTTTCGAGTCTTGTCTTCGATCCTTAATCTTTCCTATTACTACTTATACTGTTACTACATCTACTATTCTGCGATTTGGCCTCATAACCTCATCTTTCTGTGGCAATGAGGTATGGCTACTTGAACCGATGTACATGTGTATCAGGTTCCATGTTGTAACTGACTGACTGACCAATTTAGCACATAAATTATGCCTTTTTGTGGTTTAAATCTTGTCTATATTTCTTTTTGATATTGTCCGTAGTAGTTTGTTTAGATTCAGTACAATAAATGCAGAATCTATACCAAGACTTCAAACAACTGAGAATTTGGTCAAACGCCAATGTATATGAGCTTATTCATAGTGCTTTGTAATAAATAATTTTTATTCAACCAAATGTATTACAGGAATCAGACAGAATTTACTACAATGTACAACTTTCTTAAAATGCCCTTCTGGTACACTTTAGGTACTTAAATTGTGTTTATTTCGAGATCAGCTCCATAAAATAACAAATATTTTGGGAAGTGCATGTATAAGATAATCAGAATAACTAATATGTATGCATTATGCATTAATTATTATTATTTTTTAATATGTCAGCAGTCACATTTAAGATGATAATTATCAATATGACCCACAACTTCATCATGGATATTTATTGGTTACATATTGAACTCATGTAGAATGATAAGCAGATAAATATAGTTTACATGTTTTATTATTTTCATTATCATTACTTATCGTAAAAACTAATATTATTGGTAATCAGTAATGTATTCCCTTTCTTATTCATTTCAAAATTGTCCTATCCAAAATTCTATTCTGTCCTTTGATCATGTCTCTTTCTTACTTAAAATATGATGCAATCATAAAGTTGATCAACATTGACTAGTGTTCATTTTGGGCGGGTCGACATGAATAGCTTAATAAATTTTCACTGTCCTAAAATCATCTTATTCAATTGTAGTAAACCGCATTTCCTTCTATATCTTTTATGTTGTTGATGTCGTTATTGCTATTTTACTACTTTAAATCTCTTCCCTCCTTTCCTTGTTTCTACACGATTTCTTGTCTTCAGTATTACTGTCTGTCTTTGTGTCATTCTTTCTACCATCTAGTTTTTCATTCATTTTGTTTTTATTATATGAATTCCGTCTCCATGTATTTATATATGTTTATAGATAAATCTCCAAATTACAAATTGTTTGACGTCTATATGAAGCGCTAGAACACCGAATTTGTATTAGTCAGGCTAATTCTAGATGATATAAAGGTATCTTTCAGGTTTTCATACCAACGACTAATAAACTCTGAGTCTTTCTTGAGTGGTGGTACTGTACTGTTATCAATGTAAGATTTCCAAAGAATATCTCCAATCTATATGAATATCGAACGGATATTTTCTTACTGAAGACCATCTACTTAGATTCACAAGGGTTTTAAACAGCCTGTTCTATTTTATCCTCCAATTTAATGAGTTAATGATGATCATTAAAAATGTTTACTATCGCCATCTATATTTTTATCATAGTGAAGTTGCCGATGTAAATTTCTTCAAATTTTTCTTCATAGTGGTATTGTAAAGTGTAAATTGTTTGTTTCTACTTAAAGTAATTAAAAGATATAGACCTGGTTTATTACAATATTGACGAAAAGCCTTCTTTTAAATCGCGTAAGCCAAAAGTTGTTAATGTTCTAAAAAGTTTTTAGTTTATCAGCTGGGAGACAGTTCTTCCAAACTGGTTTAAACTCACGCTAAGTTCCATAGCTAAGCTTCGTATGGTTGAAAATTTTAACCTTTGGAATTCATCTTTTAACACAGTTACGACACCCAAAATCCTAAATGACTGAGTATATTGTTTGGAAATTACATTAGATTCTTAGGTTATTGAGCTATGACAGTCATTACCTAAACGATTATCATAGTGTAGTGAACGAGAACATAAGTGGGGACAAACGAATGTATTTGAATACAAAATTACAGAATCTCTCAGTAAAACTTGAGTACCATACAGTAAATGCTTCATTTGCAAAATGTCAATCAATCGTCCCAGACTTCATTGTTCTTTCGTTTCCACACCATTCATTATCTGTTCTCGTTCTCTTTTCTCCGATCTTCTTAACTTTCTGACGCCAGGAATTTCACTTCCGATTGATGATACACACTACTTATATCTGTCAACATCAATAGCACACACCATAATAGTATTTTAGCTTGGTTTTTGTAAACTGTTAAAGCAAGGATAATTCGTTGCAGGTTATTTAATGGTAGATCAGTAACAGAAATATAGCCATATCTTATTAATAAATTATTTCCTGTTTAATAATCTCATAAAATTTTAATGTTTAGTGTGAATAAGGATCTTTTAAATTTACAACGAAACTAAACAGCAAAATTTAGACCCAAGACTAATAAGTTCTAACCAGAACAAAGAGATTATTTTTCACTCCTAGATTACTCAGAAAGTATAAAATCTGGTCAGTAACTGGTTTTCAATCTACTGAATATTGATTTCTGAGATGTTATTGTATTCCACTAAGTGATTAACTCCACCAAAAGTTTGAATTATTCGAGAAATTTTACTCTGCATAAAATGGGTAATCTTCAAAATAATATTTCATTCATGGTAAGCAAAGATGGATAGTGACTAGCAGTGGAATCCAGGACGCGTGTTTCATCCCATTCAGGACCCGTCAGCCGGATGTACCTGCGTGTCAGAGTTGATGTTCATTGTGGGAATCGAACCCAGTACCTTTCGCTTCAAACGCCATCGCGTTATCCACTCGGCCAATGAGTCCATCTTTGCTTACCATGCTTGTGAATTTAGGCTATATCGAAGCAATACGCACAGTATGCACATATGCCAATAAGAGACTGATCAGTTGGAGTCCTAAACATCAATTGGAAGATGCAAACAAACAATACTAAGTTGAATTTAATATTTCATTCAATTACATGTAATTGACTAAACGAAAAAAATGTTTAATCAAAGTAAATTCACATGTCATCGGTTTAACTAGTACTAATCAAATTTTCTTAAAAACCGGGAGCATTTGACAAACTTTTCAAATTTTTTAAAAACAAACTCTCATTCTGATCTCATATTTTCTTTTTTTTACGATTTTTAAACAAAATAGAATAAATAGTAATGATTAACATGTGAAAATCATCATATCATACCTATAAAAAACTTCACATTTAATTTTATAGGTTTCACCTATCATATGTATGACATCCTTCAGAAAAGTAGATCTGTTTTAATGACTGGTGAATTGCAGATTTTATAATTGTTAAGGTAAATTTTTTACATAGTCAACAAAAGTTCAGCGTTCTAGTGGGAAGCAGTGACCAGTGGAGTTCAACCAAGTCTATTGTAGAGATATCAACTCACTGAAGACAACTAGTGAACGGTTGCTCAACTTTGTGGATCAGTTGAAGTTAGGCATTAACACCGTTGGATGCCGGCTCAGTGGTCTATCGGTTGTGCTCCGGCGAGAAGCTGGTAGGTACTGGGTTCGAATCTCGCGCGTGAGGGATCATGGATGTGCACTGCTGAGGAGTCCCATAATAGAACGAAACGGCCGTCTAGTGCTTCCAGGTTTTCCATGGTGGTCTAGCTTCAATCGACTCATGATTTCAACTATGAAAATACTGAAATATCCACAAAAACCCCTTCTGAAAAAGTTCAGTGTGTAAGTTGTATCTGAGGCCTAATGAATTATTGACTCAATTTCTAGGTAGGAACTTGAATTTAAGTATTTGAGTAATATCACTATCATCATTTGCAATACGATTGATGTTCATCCATAGATTTACTCGTAAGAACTGTTTTATTACAACTATATACTACTTACAGTAGTGAGATACGACAACACTTGCAAAGCAGCATTTATGTTTTAGAAATTTCAAACCTAGTTATACATCTTGACTCACAGTATCTCAAACATGGAGAAGCAATTTAGACATGACAAAATATAATTGTGTTTTAAACTGCTCTTGTTGGAAAGATTCTCTTTTCCTGTATGAGAAATTATTCAAATTAAAAGTCTAGCTCACAAAGAAATTTGTTAGCTAACGAATATATTGTTATATTGTTAAATGAAGCTATTAATTAGATTACAATCACCAGTTCTATTTGGGATCTGTTTCGTTATAAATTATATTATATATTGAAATCGGTTTAATAATTTAATGATATTCATATTGAAATTATTCCACCAATCAGATAGAAAGTATTTATGATTACTGAGTCAGCTGAGTAATTAAGGGTATTCAGTTATTCGACCTCAATGTAAATGAAATTCAGATTCACTAATAAATTTAGATGGATAAAGATACATAGCAAACTAACAAACACATTCATAAATTTTACAGAACTACTAAATCTTCACATTTTCACATAATATTTTCATTCGTATGCTTTTGTATGTAACTCTTTGAGTATCGATCTACTAACCGAAGACTATCTTTCTGACTGTAAGCAAAGATAGGACGATTCAAACAAACAATACTAAGTGAATTTAAACTTCACCCCATTGCACAAGCAAGTGGCTATCAGGACTTGGCAGCTGAGTGGATAACGCGATGGCGCTTGAAGCGAGGGTACTAGGTTCGATTCCCAGAGCGAACATCAACTCTGAGTTACAGATACATCCAGCTGACGAGTCCCAAATAGGACGAAACGCGCGTCGTGGATTCCACTGCTAGCCACTGTCTATTTTTGCCTATAATGCTTGTGAATTAAGGCTATATGGAATCAGTACGCACAGTATGTTAATATGCCAATAAGAGAATGATCAATTGCAGTCCTAAATGTCAGTGAGAAGATTCAAACAAGCAATACCAAGGGAATTTATCTTTCTGACTTTTAGTGTTTTGGTTAAATAGTTCTGTTTAGTCAAGTTGCTGTCAAATTTCAGATTATTCTAATCACAGATGTTACAAAAATGTTTGAAATGTTCATACTATCCTCTAAATGTAGAATGTTTTTCCAACACTGGTCAGTGCTTATCACCTAATTTAACTGATGAGAATAAATTAGTTAGACATCTTAATCAATTCGCATATCTTGTCAGTCTCACTAGGACTTCTGGTTAGTCAGATTTTGGCGTGAATTCAAAACGTTCGTTTGTGATTTGCATACCTACATCATCTGAAATTTGAACAAGATGTGACTATCTGACCATCAAATAGTAGATATACTGCAATAACAGTTTTAGTTTAATTTTTCTTCACTTTTGCAATATGACTCATGTCAGGAGGAGACCTGTGAACACTGACAGTACTTTATCATGGATATCTTCAAAGTATTGTCTACAAATGTTGACACTGCCTGCTGAATTAGATAACTATCATGAATAAGACACGAATCAGATGTAGTAAATCAATCGGTCATCCAGTGGATTTTCATTAACTGAGTCGACGGGGATACCCGTAATACAAGCACAGCCACCTCACATATCACATGCTGTGTACCATAGAAGTAGGTCTAAAGAAGATTAACGGGAGGTATTCCAAGGTATATCATCAGTTCATGAAGTCCTTTAAGGTTGTTCCAAATCACGTGCAATGATTCAGAATTCTCGGTTAGAGTTTTTGGGATAAGTTAAAGACTTCCGATGGAATGGCTCATAAAAGGTTTCAGTAATGCAAAGATATTTGTAATCCTCACTCCGGTGAACGTTTTGTTTAAGGATTATTTTATGTTCCTCATTTACGTCATAAACCAATACTTTCTGTATCCCATGTTTTATTACAGTTGTTACTGTCACTTCGATTTCTATAGTCCTCATCTTGTTAATTCGTTCTCCTTATTTTGTTGTGATGTGGCAACTTGAATCGATGTACGGCTTTCTATGTTGTTTACTAACTAGCTTAACGATATGTTTTGATTCATTTTTACAATAACAGTTTATCGATTTCACTTACAGACTAACTATGATTCCATCTTATCCGTTACACTACTAATCGTAATGACGAACAGATAGCTTCATATAACTGATTATTGATCTTAATCAGTATTTCAATTAAAAAAATCCATATTTACATACTCCTGCAGAGACTCCGCTAACTACCTATTTAAGAAACCCCAAGTTCTTTTTCTCCAATATCCTAGACTCAAAACACGTAGCACGTAAAAATCAATATACCACAATACTTTAAATAAATGAGTTTTGTATTTACAATCAGAAATTTCTTGTTTCTATAAACAATTACTCAAACACTAATTTTTAAGATATTTTGCTATTTTTTCTGTGCCTATTAGTTATTCTAACTAATCCGTCTGTCTATCTAATTTCATAATTATCAGCCATTTATTATAAGGCACACTTCATTCGATACATTTTATTCTTTATAAATACTAACACATTAGACATATGCATATACACTTAAATATGTACGTACAGATTGAACATTGATACATTTATAGACCTGCATTTAATTTGTTAAATAAAAAGTATATACGTTGAGAATATTTAGAATATACATGCCCACATTGTTATCAAACTATGTATCTCTTGTTTTATAACCCGCATCAACATTAAACAAAAAATGAGATTGAGCCAAGTTAAGATGTTATTAACAAAACCTATTAACTTTAAATAGCTGATTCAGATTGGGTTAAATATGAATTATTGAGTTGTGTGCACATTGTTCATCATCTTTATTGATCTTATTAAATAATTAGTCGGATTATAAAAATACAAGTCATTAACCTTAAGCAATTTTTTGTTTTATGGCTTAGTTACAAACATATAAATTGAATAATAATAATACTTACGTAATCGCTTGATTATGTTTAGTTAATGTGACTTTATATTTGACCAGAAGAAACGAATTATACTGAGTTGAAATTACCAGATAACTTAGATAATAAAAGTAGTTATAGTGAGACTGATTTGTCAAATATATTTTAAAACTTAACTAGTGAACCTCTTCTGGTTATTGAGATGAAGAATATCGTTTCGTTATTTTAGGAATATCAATAAGAATTATGCAAAACGTTAAATGTAAAAGCTTGCTTTTGATTATGTTCCCTCTGAAGAATCTTGGATTAGCTTGATGGATAATTTAAATTTCAGTCACGGAGATTACTCAAATACAACTTTTCAGTTTATTGTTATCCATATAGTTGAAGCCCAATTTCTATCAAACGATTGATCCAAATCTTGATTAACGTTCATATACGGCATTACAATGTTCATAATAATTGAATTGATCAAAAAACCTCATAGTTTTAAATTGTGAATTAAGTGATGTACAAAAAGCCAGAATATCATTTGAAATTCCTTCATTGTTGCGGGAATACTTTCAACTATCATATCTGGCCAATGTAGTTAATTCAATTCTTTAATGATTATTAATGATTTTCATAATTCATTCATTCAGTCAGTCAGCGACAACGTAGGACCAGGCACATATATGCATCGGTCCAAGTTGCCATACCTCGTTAGCACAACAAGATGAACACCGGATTCATAGAAGTAATTAATTTAGTGGTGGTAGTATATAAAGAAAGGTTGTATATAAGGATATAGTATAGGAAGGAAAAAAGTTATGAAGCAATTTTAATCTCAAGGTTTAAGGGAAGATAAAGAGTGTATACACCTACGCCATTGTGATCGATTCTGAGCCATGTCACCCAGAGTCTCCAACCACTTATTACGATAGTCACGCGGACCCCAACCAAGTAGTCTGCATCTGCCAACATGGCTCAGACTAGAAGTTAGTGACTTCAAGCACTGATGCCATGTTTTGGTTTGGCCACCCCTAACTCTCTTCCAACCATCCCCTACACTGGTCAACATTGCGCGTCGTGGTAATCGGTGTTCAGGCATACGTAACACGTGGCCCAACCATCTCAGTCGATGAAAATTCATCACCTCACCAACTGATTTACCATCATTCCTTAATACCCTGCGTCTAACCTCACTATTACTTACGCGGTGATCCCAGCAGATGCGAGCAATATTTCTAAGGCATCTGTGGTCAAATACTAGTAACTTTCGAGCATCTTCTACTCCTAATGGCCATGTTTCACAGCCGTAAAGTAAAACAGAATGAACTGATGCGCAGTATACTCGTCCCTTAATTGATAGACGGATATCTCGTCTTTGCCATAGGTGACGTAAGTTGGCAAAAGCCAAACGAGGTTTTTGAATCCGTGATGAGATTTCGTCAGACACCAACCCATTAGGGCTGATCAGACTTCCAAGATAAGTGAAGTTGTCCACGCGTTCGACTACTTCACTCCCTATCCTTAGTTCAGGTGTTGACGCAGACCAGTCCTGGAGTAACAATTTACATTTGGATGGGGAGAAACGCATCCCAAACATCCTGGCATTATTACTGAGTTCCAACAGAAGACTCTGCATTTTGTCAGCGTCTTCACCAAACAGGACTATGTCATCTGCGTATTCTAAGTCGACAAGTGAACCTCCTGGTAGAAGATCAATTCCTGAAAATTCAGTCGACGAGAGTGTTATTTCCAGCAACAGGTCTATAATGAAGTTAAACAAAAATGGGGATAGTGGACAGCCTTGACGGACACCACTTGAGGTTGTCAAATCATATGACAGTTCGCCATAAGCTCTCACTCGACTGGTGGTGTTCGAGTAAAGAGCCTTCACAAGGTTTATGTACTTCTCAGGTACACCTTTCAATGACAGACACTGCCACAGAACCTCTCGGTCTACAGAGTCAAATGCTGCTTTCAAGTCAAGAAAAACTATCATTGTCGGACGCCGATAAGCATGTCTGTGCTCTAAAACTTGACGAATGGTGAATATGTGGTCGATACAGCCACGACCAGGTCTGAAGCCAGCCTGATTTTCTCGTGTTTGCAGTTCACGAGTCTTAGTTAGGCGCCCGATAATTATTGAGGCTAGTATTTTAGATACTATGTTAGTCAGACTAATCCCTCTATGGTTATCGCAGGATGATTTTGGCCCCTTCTTATATATTGGGACAATCAGTGATTGTGACCAGTCGGATGGGATTACGTCCAGCTCCCAGATTTTAGCTAGAATATTAGTCAGCCTAATCGCTAAAATTGGACCACCATATTTAAAGACCTCTGGAGCCAATCCATCTGGTCCAGCTGCTCTTCCTCGTTTCAGATTACCTATAGCCTTTTGAACTTCAAGTAGGGTCGGGGGGCCTACTTCAATGTTCCATTCAGGTTTTCTGGGAATAGTGGGTAGTTGTGCAGTAGCTGAAGGCCAGCTAAACTGTTCCTTAAAGTGTTCCGCCCATCGTTCTAAACGTTTGGGTTGAGAGCAGATAAGGGTTCCGTCTTTTTCGGAGATTGTCTCACTTACACTTGACTTCTTAATTCCAGTTTCTTTTATTAGTCTGAAGAGTTGCCTGGTGTTGCCTACAGCCGCTGCCTTTTCCATCTCTTTTGCTTTCGTTGCCCACCACTGCCCACGATCGTTCCTTAGACTTTTAGTTAACCTAGATCTAATTTGTTTACGCTCTTCGTCATGTTCAGAGCCTGATGGGATGAGTTTACGCGAATCCATCAGTGAAATAGACTTAGAAGAAATCCATTGGTTTTTTGGAGCCCTATGGTTTAAATTACTAATAGATGTGACTGCTGTTTCCACAGCTGTTCGTATATCTTTCCAAGCAGCATCTGGGTCAGTCTCGTTTACAGAACTGCCTAGATGTGAACTCAGTTGTTTCTGGAATTCGCATTTGGCTTTCTCGTCCTCCAGTTCAATCCTAATGGGTCTTCTTAGTGTACTTTTCCTGCGTCCATTGAGGCGCAGACAAATGCGCGCTCGTATTAAAGCGTGATCAGAGTCTAAACAAGTATTCCAATACGAGCGACAATCTTCTATTGAGCCTCTCCAACGATGACTGATGACAATATGGTCTATTTGAGTCCATCGTTGGTTTGGTGCAGGTGGTCGCCATGTTAGACGATGTCTCTCCTTATGCTCATAATTCATTAATGGTGTTTTTCATTTATACAGTGGGTAATATGGTTAAAAGTTCTATGGAAAACTGACTTTTATTAGGTGTGACACTATGCTCATATGGTTTGGGGTGGTATAATTAACAACAGGAAGTTAAGTGTATGTGCTGCACGGTTTGATGAGATGTTTGTTGATTAATTCATTAATTTGATGTAACCGAAAATAAAAATTGTAAGAAACTTCTTATTTTGAAGGTAATCATCAATAAGATTGGAGATATTTTTTAAAGATATGTTTAAAAACGACATTTAGAAAGAAAGCGTTTCACATCTCACTCGTTTAACTTGGTGGTAGCTAAGAAATATGCCACAAACAACCTATTTAAACGATTATGCGTCTAACTAGAAACTTATGGACTGTGATCTAGATCCCGATAAGAAGTAGAGTTCTTATTGTGAAATAGAACTGGACTGATTTCTAGTTATCAACCAAATACCTTTGGGATGATTAACTCTTCAGAACTGCCGAGTAAAACTACCTTTCTGGAAATGCAATGCTTGAAAGTACTTATATTCAAAAGTGCCTTTAAAATGAAGTCAACGATGTGATTTGTTCGTGACTTTTACTCATTCACTCAACCTTGTTACCCGTGATGGAGGATCACAGGCCGCTCACCAGGATTCGCTCAACACCTCCGTCCTAAGCAATCTTTTCCAGTTGTTTTTTATTTACTATTCATTCTTTTGGTGTCTGCTTCCAATTCCCGGCGCAATATGTTCCTTGGTCTTCCTCTTTTCCTTTTCCCTTCAGAATTCCATGTTAGTTTCTAAAAAGTTATTTGTGATAAGTCAACTATGTAGAGACCATCTGCACTCTATTCTGGAAATTAATTCATATTAATAATATAAACTAATGGGTAGGAACCCAGGGTCTGAATACAATTATTTTTCGCTGTGATATTTAGGGCTGGGTTCCATTTTGTGTGACTGAGTACAAATAAGTTATCTCCAACTAGAACAATATAACTATTCGATGGTATCCAGATTTTCTATGTCTTCTCAATTGATTTCTATTTATGATATAGATCACTTTTTAATTATACAGATGTAGTTTTTCTGATCAAATGCTTATTGTTTGTGCATTCATGTAATATATATGTATATACCGACTATTTATAACTCAGATGAATAATTAAAATAGGTCAGAAATATTTACATTATCCAAATATGCTCATTATTATTCATCCATACCTAAAAAGGTCAAATTGATATAATCTATTTCCTTACACTATATTTAAAGTTTTCTTTTTATTTAATCACACCCTTTTTTTAGTTAAAGCATATTGCACAACGGAAAAGAGAAAGGATTTAGAGAAGAAAAACATATGTAATTGAAAAAAATTTTTTTGTCATTACGTATTTCCTATTTTTAAGTCAGTAGGTTAACATGTCTGATTTATCTGTATGTCACAAAATATTCTAAATCCTTTAGTTGTAGTAAACTAAAAACAATCATTCATCGATTAGTTATAAATTGAAGATTATTTCAATATATTAATAAATACGACATCGGGTCAGATACATCTCAGTGGTAGCAAAAATTAAACTTCTCTTTAATCAATATTATTGATTGATTTATTGTCCCACTTTGCTTATTGATAGGTTTTAATCTATTTATATTTTCCTAAATTATATTCTCATCTTATGATTTGGATGCTCAGTTTCAAGTTGTAAGGAGTGGCAAATTTGGAAGTAATTCTTTATTTTTTTTTTACTCAAAAGATTTGTGAAGATTTTTGGTATTTTGATGAGTTTAAATGTTATAACAACTGGAATTATTTTTTCTCTTCTATCAAAACAGTATACTATGTATCATACATCTATTATGTTTTTATATACCATCAGATAGAACTCTGAAAAATCAATTTCTGATAATGTGTACAACATTATTTTTCATCTTTTACTAATATGATTTTCTATGAACAACACACATTGGGTGCATTGAAATTAATCATTTTGTTTAATATTACTCTCTGCTTATATCAGTCTTTGTTTCATCCGTATCAAGATGATTTCGTCTCTCTTCTTGTATGTTATAATCCCATTAGTCAACCAAGAAATTGATGTTTTTCCGTGTAAAATTACTTTTTTAATATTTGAAATGGTAATATAGTAACTAAACCAGTAAACTTTTAATCATCTAGTATTAGGCTCAAATCCTGTTCTTCTCAACTTGGTTCAGGTAGTATCATTGATTTTCATAAAATTAATGTATAATTCAAAGTTGAACATACTACTTTGTGCTCGATGAGTGATTTGAATTGATCATATGTGTTTGTATTAATCCATATGGATAGGTAACATTTGTTGCCTTAGTAACTGTTAAATTATCTTTCACGTAATTATTGATTGCAATTTATCTTTGTCATATTATGTAGTTATTAGTAATTTTATAATAAATCAATTATTATCCGATAGTTTTTAACCTTGAAAATATGTAAAAGCTTCCAAAAACTTATCTACTTAATCAACATAAAATTACTTTATAGTTAGTTAGTATAGTAGTATACAGTTTTACAAATAAACACGTTACAACACGTACTTTATAATAACAAAAATGACATGAATTCTGGTGTTCTGCATTATTGTTTTAATATATATATATATATATATATATATATATATATATTACAAATCGTAATTTTATAACATAATTTTATTGATTAAGGACTGATGTTTCTAAATTTCACACTCATTAGTTCATTATCTAATCAATCAAAATTATTTTGTTATGATAATACTAAGCAAATTTATTAGTAAGCAAAGATGGATAGTGACTAGTAGTGGAATCCAGCACGCGCGTTTCGTCCTATTTGGGACTAGTCAGCTGGATGTACCTGCATCTCAGAGTTGATGTTCACTCTGGGACTGGAACTTAGTACCTTTCGCTTCAAACACCATCACGTTATCCACTCAGCTACTGAGTCCTGATAGGACGAAACGCGCGTTTTGGATTCCACTGCTAGCTACTATCCATCTTTGCTTGTAATACCTGTGAATTAAGGCTATATCGAGGCAATACGCACAGCATGCACATATGCCAGTTAAAGACTGACCATTTGCGGTCCTAAACATCAATGGGGAGATTCAAACAAACAATACTAAGTGAATTTAAATTTAGTAGTTTTGATTGCAATTTCGATATTAGTAAACATTTTTAAAATAACAAAACATAATTGATTAATACAAGTATTCAATTTGGACTACGTATATAAATAATTTAAGTTTTATTTTTATACTTTAAAAGTAAACAGTTGTAGTTGATAGATAAATGTTTATATGAGATTAGTTTATTTATTGTAAAGTTTGTAGTTTTCATTAAATATAGATGAACTTTTGAAAATGACATATTACAGATTGTTTCTTTAATCCTCATATTTGAATCTTCAATCATGAATATCTATCTTGAAATGAAAATAATTTTGTGGTTGTCACGAGTTCAATGGAGCGCTACCTTGAAATCTGATGGATGACATTCTTCTACTTTAATTACTTATCTATATCTTCACCAGTGATATATGATAATGGTTATGATGTGGTGTGGGTTACTTATATCCACATAAGTAGTATATGGTGAGGGTCAGGATTAGAATTTATTTTGGCAGAAGATCGATAAGGAAAGAACAGGAACGGTATGAAAATGCATGAACAATTAAATCAGAGAAGATGGAATGATGCTTACAGAAGGAGCAGTGAATATTGAGACAATTGATTGTTATTTTGCAAATTAACTGTTTATTGTATGGTTATCAGATTTAAGTGAGATAGTTTGTAATTTATGCTTAAATACATTTGATTGTCCCCACCCGTGTTCTCATTCAGTACAATGATACATTGAGAAAAGGTTCTCTTAAAAATTGTTTATTAATTAGTTCCGACTTGGCATTCAATTGATTTACTTATTATAACAGGATTATGACTGATGTATTAACTTATGTGACTGGTATTGAGCACAACTCCGCCTGTAGCGCCTCCGGAGGCTACTGCCGGTCCCAAGCCTGGGTAAAGGAGGAGGGTTGGGCATGTGGTTAGCTACCCCATCCCGTAGAAAACCAACTCGCTAAAAAAACGCTAACCAGAAAAAATTATTCAAACCATTTAAACTCTGCCCTGGGAGCAGCAGGACGAGAACCGGTGCTTTCAACGTGGTATGGTCGCCGGCTCTGCCCTGGGAGTAGAAGGAATAATTATGACGTCTCATGATGAAAGCCGAGTTCCTTTGGAAGTCATGAGGCCGATGCACCTTCTAACAACCAGAGCGACAGTTTTTATAGGTACATGGAATGTCCGGACAATGTGGGAGATCGAGATGAGACTGAAGCTAAAGAAACACTGGACAACTGGACAAACAGCACTACAAAGGTTCAATACAGCCTTCCTTCGAGATATTGACAAGCTCAATGAATTCAAGATAACTCACGACAACAGGTTCCAAGCTCTACAGGATCTACTGAAAGAACAAGAAACTACGATGGAGGACAACTGGAAAGGGATAAAAGAAGCACTAACTTCAACGTGTCAGGAGGTTCTTGGTCCTAAGAAGCATCATCACAAGAAATGGATCTCTATGGGAACCCTGGACAAAATTCAAGAAAGGAAGAACAAGAAACTAGCAATTAACAACAGCCGAACACGAGCAGAGAAAGTCAAAGCACAAGCAGACTACGCAGAAGCAAACAGGGAAGTGAAGAAAAGCATTAAAGCCGACAAGCAGAAATACATGGGAGAACTAGCAACGACGGCGGAATAAGCTGCAAGAGAAGGGAATATGAGACAACTATATGATACAACGAAGAAATCGGCAGGAAGATATAGCAAACCAGAGAGACCAGTCAAGGACAAAGAAGGAAAGACAATCACTGAGATTCGAGAACAGAGGAAAAGATGGGTAGAATACTTCGAGGAACTGCTGAATAGACCAGCCCCATTGAATCCACCGAATATCGAAGCAGCACACACTGACGTTCCTATAGATGTCACTCCACCAACGATCGAAGAAGTCAAGATGGCCATCAGGCAAATCAAAAGTGGGAAGGCGGCAGGACCTGACAATATACCAGCAGAAGCACTGGAATCAGACATTGAAATAACTACAAACATGCTTCACCTTCTATTCAAGAAGATTTGGGAAGAGGAACAAGTGCCAATGGACTGGAAAGAAGGATATCTCATCAAGATACCAAAGAAAGGAGATCTGAGCAAATGTGAAAACTACAGAGGCATCAGTTTGTTATCAGTGCCAGGAAAAGTCTTCAACAGAGTGCTGCTGAATCGGATGAAAGACGCAGTAGACGCCGAACTTCGGGGTCAACAGGCTGGATTCCGTAAGGATAGGTCGTGTACAGACCAGATTGCGACAATACGGATCATCGTTGAACAATCAGTTGAGTGGAACTCATCAATATACGTCAACTTCATTGACTATGAGAAGGCGTTTGACAGCGTGGACAGGAGAACATTATGAAAACTTCTTCGACACTATGGAATTCCTGACAAGATTGTCAACATTATCCAAAACTCATACGATTGACCACAGTGCAAAGCGGTGCATGGAGGACAGCTGACAGACGCATTTCCAGTAAGGACCGGAGTCAGACAAGGCTGTATACTCTCCCCATTCCTCTTCCTTCTAGTGATTGACTGGATTATGAAGAATTCGACATCTGACGGGAAGTACGGAATACAATGGACTTCTCAAAATCAATTAGATGATTTGGACTTCGCAGATGACCTAGCCCTCCTATCACATACACACGAACTAATACAGATGAGGACAGCAAATGAAGCTGCAGCCTCTGCATCAATAGGCATCAACATACACAAAGGAAAAAGAAAGATTCTCAAATACAACGCCAACACAATCACACTTGATGGAGAAACTTGGAAAGATGTGGAAACATTCAAGTACCTGGGAAGCATCATTGATGAACAAGGAGGATCGTATGAAGATGTAAAGGCGAGGATTAGCAAAGCAAAGGCAGCATTTCTACAACTGAAGAACATATGGAACTCAAAACAACTCTCAACTAATTTCAAGGTCAGAATCTTCAATACGAACGTCAAGACAGTCCTATTGTATGGAGGTGAAACGTGGAGAACTTCTACGACCATCATCAGGAAGGTACAAGTATTTATAAATAGTTGTCAACGCAAAAATACTCAACATCCATTGGCCGGATACTATCAGCAACAGCGTTTTATGGGAGAGGACAAACCAGCTTGCAGCTGAAGAGGAAATTAGGAAAAGACGTTGGAATTGGATCGGACATACATTAAGGAAATCACCAATGTGTATTACAAGGCAATCCCTAACTTGTAATCCGGAAGGGAAGCGGAAAAGAGGAAGGCCAAAGAACACACTACGCCGGGAAATAGAAACAAATATGAAAAGGATGAATAGCAACTGGAAAGAACTGGAAAAGAAGGCTCAAGACAGAGTTGGATGGAGAATGCTGGTGAGCGGCCTATGGTCCTCGACGAGGGGTAACAGGCGTAAGTAAGTAATTGAGCACGGTCAATCGTTTTCTAACTTCTATGAATTCATGGTTAAAAACTCTACCTCAACACGGATCACGTTTCACAAATCTCCGTCATAATCAATTTTCAACTTGCATTATGTAATATACTACTGTAACATTGATATTAAGAAATAGCATATTTTAGTAAATACTTATAATCAATCATATCAAATTTCATTATTCCTTCAATTTATTTTTATTCTTATGTTTTTCTTTTTTTAGAAAAATGCTCATGGAATTCATTTATTTGAAAAAGTTTGCAAACAATTAGATTTACAAGAAACTGAATATTTTGGCTTGACATATCGAACTAGCTTACGTGTAGATGTAAGTATATCACAATACTATTATTTAAAAAACGAAGTGATTATACGTAATTATGTAATTCAATCCTAATAATTAATAACTGACATTGGATTGGTTGAAGTTAGACATTAACACCGTTGGATGCCGGCCGGCTGAGTGGTCTAGAGGTTAAACGCTCGTGCGCGTGACTGATAGGTTCTGGGTTCGAATCTCGCGAGGTGGGATCGTGGATGCGCACTGCTGAAGAGTCCCATAATAGAACGAAACGGCTGTCCAGTGCTTCCAGGTTTTCCATGGTGGTCTAGCTTCAATTTATTCGTGATCTCAACTATTTAAAATTACTAAAATCTCCACAAAACCCCCTTCTGATAATTTCGAATAAATTGAGCATTAGGAAGATTGGTATAAATAAGAAAATTTATTTGCAATATCCCAATGAGTATAAAAATTAGATTTTTCAGTGTTTCGTGACTCAGTGTAAGTCACTTCTTCAGAGAATAAATAACCAAATTAAAATTAATCCAAATTAAATACTACAAATAATACTACAACATTGTTCACTAGTGATTCACTTTTTTTCACTGATTGAGTCTTCTTACATAAATACACCTGAATTTTACATTTTTTCGTAATTTGTGTGGTACGTGTTTTGGCTGAATAGTCTGTTTCATTTGTACATGGGAATGATGAATCAATTTGAAGGGGAAAATGTTTAATCTGATTAACTTTCAAATCAGCCTTCCCATGAAACAATATCAAATTAGATACATAACAATAAGAGTAAGTATTGTAATATATTTTAAACTAATCTGTTCAGTTTTGGATTAACCGACCTTAAAGATCATATAAATTGATAATTAATCATCGCTGACAGTCATCATGTCCATAGTTGAAATGACAAGTATTACGTGGTTGAATATCTGTGAGAGTATTAACTCACTTAAAATTATAGATAAACCTTTCATTGCCAAGTCGCTTTTTGTTGTTTTCATCCCCCATCTTAAAACAATTTTGCTTATGTAAAAGATCCCTATCAATTTAATTTAAGCTTTCTCACTTTCCTTGACATTACAAAATTATCCATAGAAAATATAGTTTCTTTTATTTGAATTTCTTTTGTTTACCGTCCTTATCAACTGACACCGAAATGATTGTCAGTATAAAAGTTGTTTCAGCTAAATGAACATCTATTTATAGATCTCTTATTAGTTATAAGGCGTTGTGTTTAAGTGCTGTTCACTTTATCTAATAGCTTAAACACAAGTGTATTGTAGAGATTTAAAACTTGTGTCATACTAATCTTTACTAAAGGTGAATATACATTGAGTTCCACTTAACTGAGAAAGTCTGTCTACTAAACTCGAAGACGACTGTACTAAATTTCTCTGACATTGATGACTGTCGGCCTCTTATCTTAACAAAAATATCAAACAAATATCTTGTCCTACGAGTTCCGTTTGCCAATTCACTATTTAGATGATTTCTGACAAATTAAGTTTCGGGGAATCCTCTGTGGAAACAATTTCGATTATTTGAGGTTAGGAAAATTATGTCCAAATACCATCCTCCAGGTTAATGACATTTTATAATGAACTCAAAAGGAGAAAATGGTTCACTGAGTATAATAGTCCTACTCAAACTGTCAGTCTATTTGAATATATCTTCATGGGTGCTCAATCGAACCTGATACATGTGAACTTCCAAGTATGATTTTAACAATGGAAATACAGAAAAGACAAGTCTATTTGCACATATTGTGCGTATGGTTAGAGGGGTATGGGACTGATATATCCTAACGTTCGGAGAATAAATTATGTGACTTAAAATTGAATATTTACTGGGAAGAATAGGTATGAACACTTCAGTGAGAGTAAATAGTTAAGTTTTATTAACTTGCCCGTATTCACAAGTATAATGGTTTACAAATGACTTAATTTTAACGCTTAGATTGTTTCTATTCTTCCGATACCAAATAATATTTTACGAGAACTTTTGAATATTAGATTTACTATCAACTCTGTTCTTAACTAACACATCAATAAGTGACATATCTCACAAGTTTGAGGAGTGACTAAAAAGTTGTTTCTCTGTGAGTGTACAATTTGTATAGTAGGTTTGAGCCCATGTAATATAATTAATTGTGATGATGCTTCCTGAGTAATTAGAATTAATTACGAATACTTATTTATTAGACTTATCAGAGAAACATATACACAGCTTCTTTCATTGATAAAAATCTAATTTAATTCAGATGATATAATTTGATATCTGAAGATCAGTCAATGTGATTTTGTGCTAACGGCAGTATATTGATAAGGTTTTCAGTGCATCTATAATTTAACGCAAAAGCGACTTGTATTTATAGTTAAACGTTAGAAGGTTACCAATAAGAAAATGTTATCAGTCGATATATGTTGGTATAAGATTGTTTATTCCAACTGAATAAACTGTTTATTGAATCGTACTAAAAGTTAGAACGTAACTAAATGCAATCATCCCAGATCACGACAGTAGGTGATGCAAGTTCAAATACTTCAAGAAACACGAGACTCTGTCTACGTAATTCTTTCAACAAAATCTTGGCATTCATAGCATTGCAATAAATAAATACTCAAAATGAATTTTTCAACTATCATTGTTAAGACAAATTATTGCCTAACCAATTTTTAATCATTTTCATTATTTTATGATATCATATACCATTATGTTTAATGTCAGCAACTAAACTACTCATCTGAACCTATTAGTTTTATATCATATGACAACAATATGAAAATTAATAAATACTAATTAGTTTAAATCATACTATTACTATTATCATTATTATTTTCACTAATAATATTCTACTAGAAATGTTTCATCGATTTTACCATGAACATTACAGCAGTTCTATTTATGAATGACATAGATTCAAGGAAATGAATTTAATATATATGATCAACAGATAAAATAATGAAGAGAAATGAAAGGCATCAAACACAAATTAAACCATGAGCGTTCGCCTATATACAAATACTGCTCATAAAGAAGTATATATACATATACACAGATATATATGTGTATATGTCTTTAAGTAATATCTGAAAGTTGAAAGTTTCTATAAAAAAACAAAAGTAATTCAATGTGTAGTTGGTCAATTTTACCCATTTTTTAATGGTTCAGCCCATTTGAGATATTTTCAATCGGTGGATTACAGCTGGTCCTTGAAATTTCATGTTTATCATTTTCAACATCATCATATGTAGTATTTTGTTTAATAAATATTTTTTTGAGTTTTTCTTTGAATTCGGTATATGGACAACACTATATCAAGGTAAATAAAAAGAAATGATCTACATTATTAAGAGTAACAGGACAAATCAAAATATACCAAAATAATTTATTGTTATTATTATTACACTAAAAGGTAAATATCGTCACGATCAAACTATTTGGAATAATTAGGTTTCGGTAAATTTTAAATTGATGCTGGTAAAATGAATGTCAGTAAAATATAGAATCCAATTTAAACTATCGGTTTAAATTCACTTAATATTACTTGTTTAAATCTTCCCATTTATGTTTAGGACTGCAACTGGTCAGCCAAGTAATACTAAGTGAATTTAAACTTCACCACATTGCACAAACAAGTGACTATCAGAACTCAGTAGCTGAGTGGATGACGTGATGGTGTTTGAAGCGAAAGGTACTAAGTTCCAGTCCCAGAGTGAACATCAACTCTGAGATGCAGGTACATCCAGCTGACTAGTCCCAAATAGGACGAAACGCGCGTGCTGGATTCCACTACTAGTCACTATCCATCTTTTCTTAACTATCGGTTTGTTAATTAATGGAAGATACGTATTGTGATCGATACATAATTTTGTGCTTTAATATCCTTTTATAAACTGACCACTAATAAAAAGTGTGTGGGATCAATAAGCGTGTCTGAAGACCTTAGTCTTCACTTTTCTGAGAAAATTACGGATGATTTACTTACTTAAATCACTACTTATCCTTGTTGATGAAACAAAGGAATAATAAGTTTAGTTTCATTTGCGTTTTATGACTTTTTTTGGACTATTGTAGTTTCATACGTCGATATTGATCATGTGAATACTTTATTGACAAAAATATTAAATTCATCTTAAAGCAAAGTGAACAAACATTTGCATGAACTCTACGCGAAAAGGCATTGTGGATAGTTCCCCAAATCATATTTTGGGCACATATATGTTTGAACTTCTGTTTCCTCTTTCATCATCATCAGTTTATCTTAAAATTTCACAAATATATTAATAAATATATGTTAACAGGTTAATGAGTTTAATATAAGCAAATATAAAACGATGATAGCATAATAATTCCTGCTTTCGTACTACTGAGAATTTGTGGGAAGCGTGAAAAATGAACTCACCACCCTTATTATTTTCCAACAGTGAGTTAGTTTGTCGCACAAACATATATGATTTTTTCTGCGTCCCTTCATTCATGGCAACTTTCCTTACAAATGTTTTAAATTATAAGTAATTGATACAAAGTGATCTAGATGCCCTCAGAGTAAAAGAAAAATATCTGGGATTTAGGTCTTGTTTTACCCGGCCAATATGCATAGACGATCTTAAGCAATCAATACTCAGCAAGGACGAGGAATACTGATACTCTAAGCTTGACGTTTGGCCCAATATTAACTATT
Organism: Schistosoma mansoni; assembly: GCF_000237925.1. Lineage (NCBI taxonomy): Eukaryota > Metazoa > Platyhelminthes > Trematoda > Strigeidida > Schistosomatidae > Schistosoma > Schistosoma mansoni. Next base: position 41,479,743 of record NC_031502.1, read on the forward strand.
CCCGAATGAAGAGGAAACACACAAGATAAATGATCACCAGTTCAAGGTCGTTATTAAATTTTAGACATTCATTCGTATATACAAGACCAGACCATGCAGCAGACTAGTTGAGTGACAGTATTGAAACGGAAAAATTCCATTGGTAATGGAGAAAACGGAGTACCGGATACACAAATAATCGGTTTTAGTTTATGAGTGGAAAATACTATGACAACAATTTACGGTTCAAATAAATTCTTGGAACTGGAGTAGTACGAAAACAATAAGTCCAAAACACTTATTGCTCCTCCAATCAATCAATCAATCAATCAATCAATATATATATATATATATATATATGAAATCTTAAAAAAATAGCTTCGAAAGATTTTCACCTCGTAGTTAAATCATCTCTTGAAACAGTTCTCTATCAATAAATCCAAAATATTGCTTAATGACTGCTTTCTTTTGATGATTAGCTTAAACATAGAGCGAAATTTCGTTGAACGCTTTGGTTATTTCAGTCACCTGATAAATCCGATCTTTTTCGATGGGTTAATAGTTAATGATATCTAAATGTGGATACAAATAAGTCACTTGACTATTATCAAATTAATATCCTGTAGTGTAAGTGAGGTGACCACTTTATTTTCAAAGTTCTATTACAGTACTCAAAGTTATGCCTTGTATCACTGAATGACAGTGAAAATAGACTTTGGAAGAATCAGAGCATATGAAGTTAGCAAATATTCCACCTTAGATGTCTTAAGATTGATGAGCGAGCAGTGCTGAAGATAGACGCAATGCATCACAGAAAGACAAGGTTGTAAACATTTTTCAATTGAAGTGCATCGGATATGTGATGCATTTATTTATACTATGGCGGCAAATGCTGAGTACAGAACTGTGAGGATGAAAAAAATACTAGAGGTGAAGAGGCTAAGATATGAAAAAGGGAGAAGGGGGTTAATTCGGTTACGTCTGAATTTTCGTATTTGGATAATGTAGTTTCTCTGGAGATGTATGCCATATTTGGACTTTTCCATTTTTATTGAATGAATTAGAATCTACAGGGCACGTTAGTTCAACACTATTATACCTTTATATCAAAAAAATACTTAAATTTTTATTTAGATACATTTGCTTGGTGTTAACTTAAAGTGAACTGAATTTTATATATATTTTAATGAAAAGTTGTGTCACCAAAGTGAATCAAGTTGACTAATGTGACAGCCATTCATTGCATAGCAACGCTAGTCACACTGTGTTGTTCAATGCAAAGAATAACATCATTAATAATGCATCAGTATTAGACTTATTATTAAACTCGATCTTCGTGTCAAGTGAAGTAAACTTTAAGTAATCCGTGCAACGTAATAACTAATCAGGTATAATCTGCTGTTAAAATAAGAACAACCGTACGTTATCCATCTCATTTAATCATGTAAGTAATTTTTGAACTAACATTATAAGAGTTTATCGTGAAGTTTGTAACTAGAATTTTATCGCAGAGATTTACATTTTTCAATAAAAATCAGTAACACTTCATAAAGCTCTAACGGAAACCATCTAAACAACAAACTTCAATCACAACCTAAAGTCACATCAACAGCCATCAACACTCACTGGATAGCTTTTATGGCTAAAACGGCATTCCGAAAAAGTAGCAACTTGTATAATAATCAACGTAATGGCTTTCTGTATCATCTTTTAATGAATTTCATTTATTCTAATATTAATTATTCGCTAAAAAGGCTGATAATATATAGATGATATATCGATAAAGATATGTAGATAATATAGATTTTGAGAGTCGTAATTTTAACTTCTAAAACAGATCAATAGTCGATGTGATACAATTTCATATCTTCAGTGATTGTTTGGCTTGTACTACCTGATCATTATAAACCATATTGTAGCTAAATAGAAAACTCTTAGCTAACAGCAAATGAGTTTTAGTGTTTTTATCTGCCATATGCAATGAAAACCAAGTAATTGATTCATATACATACAATATTCATCTATTTATAATGTTACTTAGACCATAGTCTAATTGAAGGACACATGCAAATATCTGCATGTATATGGGTCTATCATAAGCTGATTCAGTTAAAATGCTATATATATTCAATTTGTGTCTTTTATAATCGCACTTACCTACTCACATTTATATTGGCAAACACTAATAAATTATATATATATATACCTTTGAAACGTCTTTCTTTGCTATGAAAAAGTTTTGTTTCGATATATTCTAAGTTCGTCATATTTAGTCAAGTCTCTTGTGTGCTTGTCGATAAACATTTACATTTATGTTCCAAAGTTAATTAACAGAACAAAATAAAATTCCAAGAGTCTCTCTTAAGAACTATGTTTCTGGCTCTATGTATTGGTTGTGATATCTAAGTATAGATTACAATATATTTTAAGTTATATTGACATACTTAAGCAGTTTACTTAAGTTAGTAGTTTATTTCCAAAACACAAATATGTCACAAGAATCCTGGTAACTGAATATGAGCACATTTAATACAGTTTCATTTAAATCTGACCGATATTTTCATCATAATTACACAAACAGTGAAATGATGCTAACTAAATCATATATATTCGAGACTCATAAGAAGTTCTATAACAAGGACATTTCAGAAAGGATTCTGTTATCCAAATCAGTTAATTGGCTAACTATAATTTTTCCAGGGAAACGTCTTTATAAAGATACCTAGCACGATCTGTCCACAAAAATAGCTTGTTCATGTTTTCATAACGTTGGATTACATTTAAAAACCGTTTATGAATATGACTTACAACCTACGACTGTCACTCTTTATACGGTTGCCTTTTTTAGTTAATTGAAACCTCATATTGTCTGGGAACATAAATGTGCTGTATACAATTTTTATAACATTCCTATAAGTATTATGAGTATGTTGTGAAAAGCTAACACCACTTTGAAATATTTTATCAAGAAATGAGGAATTGTTATTCCATCCGGTGTAATGTGTGAAAACTATAAAGTATTATTGATTATCTATTCCTGTTCACTAGTGAGATTGAACTGGATTGATCCGGAGAGGCTTCTGTAAATCTTGGTACAGTAGAATATCTGGATCATATTGTTATGACTATATAATACGTCTGATTGGCTTGAGTTAATTTTATTGCCATCATCGGTAGCCATTTCCCAGTAAGCTTGTTATCCACAGCACAATAACTGAACTATACTGAACTAGACATGACTGAAGATAAAGCTTGTTAAATCATCACCATATTGGGTTGTACATCCTCACGACAGTAGTAAAGTATTTCTTAATAAATCTCAGTTCCCTGTTTGGGGTTCGTCAGTCGAGTGTGCCTGCATCCCAGAATCGATGTTCACTCCGGGAATCGAACCCAGTATCATCTACCTCATATATCGTCTCTTTATCCGATTAACAACTGGGTCCAGATAGCCGCTGGCCTGTGTAATGAGATGAAGTCCTCAAAATCCCGAATAGCCAATACAAATGAATTGAACTTCACTCCATTGTACAAGGCAGTGGGTATCTGGGTTAGTGAAGTGGATATCGCGACGACTTTTAAAGAGAATGATAATGAGTTCAAGTCCCGGAGTGAACATGAACTCGGATGTAGATACATCCAGCTAACAAGTTCTAAACAGGACGAAACGCCCATACTGGATTCCACTGTTAGTCACCATCTATCTCTATTTACAATGCTTGTGACTTTAAACAATATTGAGGCAATCCGCACAGGATGCACATATGCCAAAACAGACTGATCAACTGCAGTCAATGGGAAGATTCAAACAACTAATACAAAGGAATTATACTACTTCTATATCTTATATCGTCATCTATTTAAAAAAATCTGAATGCACAAAATTCATATGTGGTCCATTTCCAATATACAAATAACTATATAGTTGTTAACATACTCACTATATCTGCAAATATAATGTCATAGGCATTCTTCAAAAGTGAGTATCTAGTTTTTCGTGACTAATATCTTGTTATACTCTTGACAAAGTTTCTCTTAAAATTTGCATTGTTCAGACTAAACTGTAATTACAATATTAAGATTGTTATTAAAAAGCGAATCAATTTCTGATAATTCACTTTTTTGTTTATATTTCACTGATTTCATAAAACCTGTTTAAAATTTAATGTAGACAGAGTACAGTCATTTATTATATTTTAATTATAATGATATTGTAGTGAACAAGAACACGAATGTGGACGATCGAATGTATTTAAGCACAAATTCCAGACTATCTCACTAAAATCTGATAACCATACAGTAAACAGTTAATTTGCAAAATAACAATAAATTGTCTCAATCTTGACCGTTCTTTCTGTGAATATCAATCCATCTTCTCTGATTTCATTGTTTATGCATTTTCATACCGATTGCGCTTCGTCCCTGTTCTTTCTTTATCGATCTTCTGCCAAACTACATTCTATGTCTGACCATCATCATATACTACTTATGTAGACATAAGTAACTCATATCACAATATAATAATTAGTGAAAAGATATAGTCGTATTATTTACATTTATTAAGTAAATTCTTTCTTTTATGATTAATTATTTGTTTACTAATTTGTTTTACATGGTTAGTTAAATATTAAATTTTATCTATTTTTTCTTGTAGAATTGGTTGAAACTTGATAAACGTATAGCTAAACAATTAGAAAGTGAGTAACTAAACAAATAACAATAATGGTAATAATAGTAGTAATTGTACTTTTGTTCTCATTTAGTTTTTAAATATACATACAAGGGAAAAATAAAAATAAACTGAATACAATATTTCACTGTTTTGTAGGTTAAATGGTCATCAATTGAGTTTAAAGGGATAGAAATGTCTGGTTTTATTATTTTAGGACATAATGTAATAAAAAGTGCAATGGTAGTTTATTGCATGAAGCCTATCAAACAATAATTATTTCTACTATTTACACTTGAACAATTAAAATTAATTGACCTCAGTATTGTTTGTTTGAATCTTCCCCTTGATGTTTAGGACTGCAACTGGTCAGTCTCTAATTGGCATATGTGCATACTGTACGTATTGCCTCAATATAGCCTTAATTCACAAGCAGTCCTAAACATTAATGGGAAGATTCAAACAAACAATACTAAGGGAATTTGAACTTCACCCCATTGCACAAACAAGTGGCTATCAGGACTCAATAGCTCTGTGGATAACTCAATGACGTTTGAAGCGAAAGGTACTAAGTTCCAGTCCCAGAGTGAACATCAACTCTGAGATGCAGATACGTGCAGCTGACGAGCCCCAAATAGGACGAAACGCGCGTGCTGGATTCCACTACTAGCCACTATCCATCTTTGCTTACAATAGTATAACAATTGCTTTACATCTTCAGATTAAAATATATGATAGAAGATTAATCATGAGTTTCTTAAATATTTAAAAATAAAAAGGAATAAGTTAGAAAGCTACATTTGACTCTTCGATTTTTTACAAATATAATCTAATGGAATTTTAATAAGTATATAAATGGATGTTCTTATAGCGTATTGATATCAACGGATTGGAAACAATCTTCGAAGTTAGCAAACTTTTGTAAACCATTTAAATTACAATCGTGTTCTAATTATTGATTAATTGAGAGATAAACTTTTTACTAGAAATTCTTAGTTCATGATGTCAATGAAGTTAGGAGTGAGGTAAAACATAGTGTGTAGTAACTAACAAGGACTGTTCTAGACTCAGGTTTGAATAAAAATGACCAATTTAGACCAGTAGATTCTGATTTCGTCGTTTAATTCTATCGTGGTGCTTGTGAAACATAAGGACCTGGATATCTATCTTGTGTTGAATCATAGTTGATATGTGCTGAAACACACCAGAATGTAACTAAATGTCTGCTTAATGCTGTTATATTTCAAAGGTTCTTCAGTCAATTTCAATCGATAATGAAAACTATATAATGATCTCTGCACTATACTGAAGAGATGAACGATCAGGAGACGTTAAGATTCAACTGTCAATTGACTGTGTTAATCATTAGCTGAGTGGTGATTAGCAATAAAAATCTTCGACATCAATACTAGAAAACACTAATTAATCATAAACATATCATTCGAATAGTAAATCGTTTTCTATGCATACATCTATAAGATAAATATGAAATGAATAGTGAAGCGATAATTATATGTCACAGTGTTGTAAATGAATGCATTATCACCGCGTCAAACTACGAGAACAGCAAATGAACGACATAATATGGACATGAACTCCATGATAGAAAAAGGACATTCATGAGTCGAATTAAAATTTCGATTTTCCTAAAATGTATAAATCCTAAGTATACACATTCCACGGAATTCGTCTTAGCAAGCTTTTGTAATCATTATCATAGTTGTTTGCTTAATCAATCTTATTTTGTTGAACCTATATATATATATATATATATATATATATATATATATATATGACTCGAAATTTATCTCACCACCGAAACATGTAGTTATGTTCGGTTAACAAATAACTATCCGAATGTCATATCAGCCGTGATTATAACATTATTCAAATACAAATCTTAGTATGCAGTTGATGACTGATAATCCTGAATATTTATGAATTGAATATAGTCCAGTGTCATCTTTATCCATTTAGATCAGCAGGTACTTTATGTACTAGATCTATGAAATTCTGTTGATTCTAAGAGTTAAACTATGCTTTATTCACTAAACGTTGCAACCCAGTTAGCGCAGTGGTAACTCTAATAACCATACGGCTATACGAAACATTATACCATTTACTTAGGTTGTAGATAAAACCATCAAGCTGAATTCACAGCAATCTGATGATTGTGTTTTACCATAAAATATCAATAAATTTTGTCTGATCACTTAAACTGAAGTTCACTCTGGCATGTTAACTGAATTTCTCTATCAAGTTAATTGAACAATATTATTTTTTGTTTGCTACATGTTTGCATTGATCAATCTTGCTTGTTTTCTCAGTGATTATTATTAAAGAAATACAAAATGAATAAATATTTTGATTTCTTTGTTTAAATAGCATGTAATTTAAAATATTGTGTGATTTTAAATACTGTTCCTAAGTTACAATGAACAAGTTCACAGTTATCTAATCCAAAACTACTCTCACAATACTGATAATCAATCGTTATGGTTATGTTATGTATAAAGATTATCATTTATTGATAAAATGAAGTAACTTAGACTTTAAAAATGAACCATTATAGATAGGAATGAATTGTATTAGTATTCATTTTAAGCAAAGATGGATAGTGGATAGCAGTGGAATCCACGACGCGCGTTTCGTCCTATTTGGGACTCGTCAGCTGGATGTACCTGTATCTCAGAGTTGATGTTCACTCTGTGGCTCGAACCTAGTAACTTTCGCTTCAAACGCCATCACGTTATCCACTCGGCCACTGAGTCTTGACAGCCACTTGCTTGTGCATCGGGGTGAATTTAGTATTCATTTTGTTTCTAGCATTAATGTTAAATAAAATTCAAGATTTAGTCTTATTATCACCCATCATAGTTTTTTAGACTATCATTTATGTTTAGTAAGTGTTTATTAAAGTAAGAACACAAAGATTTGATAAACATAGAGCGTTTTGGCATATTTTTTATCAAGATTCTCTACATTAGATAGAGTTGCTAAACCCACGCCTGAACTCACTCTTTTATTCGTGCTTGGGATCTTCAGAATTCTTAGAAACGTTCCCGGGAGAGTTCTATAATTACATAACTATAATGAATTGGGATGAAGCAAACTCATATCAACACAAAATTACTTAAGTTTGAAATTCTCTATTAAAATCTCAATAAAGAAACTAATAACACTTTAGTTTATTGAGGATTTAATGCGATTTATATATTTTTGAAAAGTACTCACTGCCTTCTTGTGGCGCGGGTGTTGTTTACAAAATTCAGAGAACAAAAAGCGAATGTCCAGCGCTTTAATCGGGTCGGTGGACACGGAAAGTCCACCTAGGGCAGTTGGAAAACCCTGATTCCAAACCAATGATGCACATGGGCTCCAGTTCCTTGAGGGGCCAAAGGCGTATGAATCAATCGTTGTTCACCGGCTACCATGGGACTGCATCTCCCCACGATGCTCCAGTGCCTTGTGGACTAGACCTTTAGGTCAAAGGCTCAGGGTGTGGCCCCCACCTGCTTCGGTTTTGGCACCTGGGCAGTATGACAGCCCTCACACAAATCAAATGAGATTTGTGCGGCGCATATATATCTGGTGCCCCTTTGTAACAATATTTATGTGTTTAAATAAATAAAATAAAAGCTCAAGCGAAACTGCAGACTTCACTGTATTACATAGAAATGAAAGCATCATAGATTTTTATTTTATTTTTCTTAGGTATTAGATATTGTTTTACCTAGGCAAATGTTTCATTGATGTGTAAATCTGTAAATTTGTACTTGTTATTATATCACACCATTAAAAAATAAGTAAAATTTTTTATCAAATATTATTCTATATATCTAATTAGTCATATTCTTCTTTTAAAACTCATTCCTTAAATAGTAACTTTTTTTTTCTTTTATTTTATATTCATTTAAACATATAAAGAAATACCATGGAAATTAGAATTTCGTATTCGATTCTATCCACCAAATATTGATATATTCAAAGATGATTTAACTCGTTATTTTTTGTGCTTACAATTAAGGCAAGATATTATCTCTGGACAGTGAGTAAATGATTTTTTTTCTAAAACTATCGAACTATTTGTTTTTTTCATTATTAAATAGAGTTTAAATATTCTAAACAAATTTATATTCTTTTCTTTACAAAGTTCAACCAATCTTAAAACTGTGAGGTATTTCAGAAATACTATCAGTTGTATAATCTACATTGGACAATGTTGACTACATAATCACTTGGGGATTCTAAGTTGAAAGTAATATTAGAGAGATATTGTTTTTTTTCTTTACATGATTACTAACAAATAAATCATGAATACGTGACATTAAAGTCTAGATAGTTGATGTGCTACTTACTCACTAAAACAAGATGGTATACTTGAATTGGAATAAAGATGTTTTTATTCTGGATAATTTTAAACCATCTAAGGAGCGTACTGTTTGATTGAAAACTAGTATCGTTTTGGATATTATAAAGCAAATCTATTAGTGTGGTGAAATTATAGTTACCATATCTAAACTCATACTGTTCGAAACGATTGGAATAAAACTGAGAAGTATTTTGAAGTTCTACTGAAAGTCACTGACCAGTGGAATTCAAACATGTCTAACATCAGTCTGATATTATTGATGATAAAGGATCATAATTACATAAAATTGTGAAGTGACTGAAGTTGACAATCATTTTATTAATAGTTATCAATCCAGCGTCGTAAAAATAATACATTAGCCGTGAAATGTAACTGTCCCTGGATTTTAATCCTGAAAGTGGTGGATGCCCATCGCTAAGAAGCGCATGATTGCGATGGAGATGGTGTTCTGTGATTCATGATTCTTAGTTGTTGTCTAGTTAAATCTAATCAGTTATACAAACATTTAAATTACATTTCAGTAGGCTAAGAATGTGAATATCCAATTTGTATGAAACACAAAGAAAAATTGTACTTAAATTTACCTATCCATAATGCTTATGAAACTAAACACCTTTGAAAGTTTACTTTTGTTAATTTTAAGTGTAATTATGTTGATTATTTGAATGACTTCAATATCATGAATCTAATCTACGATATATTTTATAATTGAAATGTTGGAATTCTTTCTGGCTAAAGATTGTTTGTTTGTTTTACAGTTCAAGTGGCAGTAGGGCATATGTTTGTTAATGTTATCCCTTTCTTTTTATTTAGCTAAGATTCAAACTTTGATCCAATCATGATCATCATGTACCATTGTAAAGATAACAGGACACTGAGGCCTAGTTTGTAAGGACAGTATTATCTATTCATGATTCATATTGCCTACAAATGTCAGAATAATTGATTACTTCATTACGAACCATAAAATCGTTAATTTAAATAGATTCTGCTGAAGGTGAATTTGAGTATAGCCTTGAAAATCAAAAGTTAAATATGTATAACAAACTAGTTTATTGAGAATTTTTATTGACTATTTCAAATTAAGGCTTGTTTCTTAAATATTAAACTGAATACATGTAATAAATTGAGATTGTATAAAATGTCAATATAGTTCAGGTTAGTAAAAAGGGTGAAAAACAATTTTCAAGTATATAAGTCATAGATGTTTTCCAAGCAGAGTTTAATGTTAGAAGAGGCTTTGTGGATATTATAATAATTTCAATAGTTGAGATCATGAATCAATTGAAGCTAGATCACCATGGAAAATCTGGAAGCACTGGACGGCCGTTTCGTTCTATTGTGGGACTCCTCAGCAGTGCGTATCCACGATTACGCGTTGCGAGATTCGAACCCAGGAACTATCAGTCTTGCTAGCAAGCGCTTAACCCCTAGACCACTGAGCCGGCTATCATCCAACGATGTTAACGTCTAACTTCAACTAATCCACGAATTTGAGCGACGCATCAGTGAGTTACTATCTCACAACAGACCTGATTGAACTCCACTGGTCACTGCTTCTCACTAGAACTCCAGGAAATACCTCTTGAAGCCAGTTACTAGTAAGCATATGTTGATTAATATGAGAAGGGGTTTTGTAGATATTTTAATAGTGGATATTATAGATTTTAATGTTTCAACTAATCCGAATGTAGACCAATAACCAAATTGTATTGGTTATTTATTATTTTCTAAAGAAATTATCCATAAAACAATTGATATTTTAGGCATGGCTAATTAATCAATTAATATCCACTGGATCACTTAGAAACAAAAGTAAAGGACCAGTTATATTTGATGGAGTAATTTTTTACACTCATTTACAATATAATAGTTATGAGGAATAGTTTTTAAAAAAAATATATAGTTACAAACTAAATTATCTGAATTTATTGTATTTTCAATAGGATTCCATGTTCACATCATACTTATGTTGTTCTTGGTGCTTATGTCGTTCAATCAGATGCTGGAGATTATGATCCAAATACACATATCGGGACAGATTACATTGCCAATATTCCATTTGCACCACAACAATTGCAAACCACAAAAATGCTTCAACAAATTGTTGAATTACATAAACTTCATAAGTGAGTAGGCAAGTTTTATGTTCCTAAAATCGTTAATTACGTAGAAGACGATTATTTGACGATCTGTTTTATATTTTTCTAACATTAAGGAAGTTTGATGTGGGATATACATGTGGTTTAGAAGAAAAAACATAATTGCTAACTTTACCAACTTTTGAATAAAGTAACAAGCAGTCCACTTTATGTTTCACTGCTTGTATAAATTAGTAGTGAGGAGTTAGAGGGTTGTTGGAAACTAGAAAGTTTTAGATAGAGATGTTTAATTCGAGTAAAGACATATTTACATTATAAAAGCTTTTAACCCCTTTTTTAAAGATAAGATCAAAATCATTCAGTAAAACAGTTAAAACTTTACTAATATGATAGTTTTTCGTCTCAACTGAAGCATAAATCTAGTTTCTAGTCCATATGTACTTGAAAATATATCAACTAATATTCTATTTCTTTTTTTGGTTATGGATTCAACTGTAACTAGGCAAATACTTAAACTCCAATATGTAAATGGCATAGATATGTAATTTAAAAGTATCCCAATCTGTTAATATTGTTTTTAAAAGTGGAATAGAGATGAGGCCTTTATCTTCAGGAAGCAGATATTGATTTACATAAAACTTTTTTTTTCATTCCACTTAATTAAAAATGTATTCATCCCTCAAATAGAGCAAGACAATTAATTTACAGTAATTGATAAATAAACAACTCACCACATAATAAATGAAGCATTATTACCTAAAATTAAGACAGACAAATTAAAAACAACTGAAAATTTGAAAAAAGAGGTACTAGAAATCTTAAGGGCGTATTAATTTGAGAAACATTCTGACTAGAAAACAGAATGATACCATGTTGGGCTTGAATTTCAAAACACAATTGATGAATGATCTTTTTAAATTACTCATTTAATGGATGTTGAAATCTGTAATGAACATTGAATTCATTAATGAATTTATCATTCTGTTGATGTGGTTAATTCACAAACTAATCGTTATGATGTTCTAGTTTATGGTTAAACATTAGTAAAGCTTAGCAATTAACAGTTTTAAATAAACTTACCAATTAAACTTACTAGGTATTGCTAACGTCCCTAACTAGTAGTCAAAGTAATTGGTTTTTGTTTCATCGGATATAAGAGAAAACTAATTATTGAAGGAAAGTTCATATTCAAACTTAAATGATTATATTGGACGAAATTTGTGGTGACAAACAATATGATAATATTATTTGTAGATCAAGAAAAGGACACAAGTATCAGCTTTGTTATTAATGAATAGTTATGGAATAGGAAATGATAAATCTACGAATGCATTCTTTTGGATAAAAAATAATTGCTCAATTTGATCTATTCTGCATCATGTATCAGCAGTCAGATTTTCGAAGATGTAATTTACCAGAAGTCAATTGAAGAAAATATGCGAAAATATAATTACGATTTAAAATTATGAATATCTATGTGATATTAGCTTTAATAGCTATGATTTACAAACTTTGTACATCTTTCTATGTGTAATTCACACCCGAGATGAACGAATTATGTTAACAGTTCTTAAACATGGTGTAGTGAACGAGAAAATAAGTGAGGACAATACAAAGTTACAGAGCATCTTAGTAAAATCTGAGAACCATACAGTGAATACTTCATCTGGGAAATGTCAATCAATCGTCTCAGACTTCGTTGTTTTTTCGTTTCCACACCAGTCACTCTCTGTTCTCATTCTCTTCTCTTCGATCTCCCTAACCTTTTGTCGCTAGGCCTTTCGTTTTCGATTGATGATACACACTACTTATATCTGTCAACATCAATAGCACATACCACAATAGTAGTGGTAAACATTAACATTTATGACATACTCATGATTTTTCTTAGTCGAATTATTTAACTCATATTTTTGCCAATGCCATGGATAATAATAACCAATCACATAGATAATTTTGTTTAACAACATTTATTAAACCGACGACAACAAAATTAGAGAATGAATTTATTTATTTAAATATATTCTGTGATTTATAGAGGGCAAAGTTTAGTTCAGGCTGATCGAGGATTTTTGGAAAATGCCAGACGACTTTCACTTTATGGAGTTGAATTTCACAGGGCAAAAGTAAGTCTAGTAGTTTACTCCTATCATTATTGTTATTACCATGAAGGTGAGAACATTAGTCATCATGTTTCCGCTGCATTGTCATACAGTTAATATTTAGATTTGCTAAGTGTGCTCGGTTACTTATCATAACTTGAGAAGTAGGAGGTATTTTTTGCTTTTCAAACAGCTCAAGAAATTCTAACACCCCATACATTTATATCTAAATATTATGTTAAGGCTTATCTTATCTAAAGTAATCAGTTTGCTTCACTACAATCGCCTAGTAATATTTTTCATCATTTCAAATTTATGGACTCGACGTCTTATTTCCAAGCAAATATGCTGGTAGTGGGTAAAAGTGAAAGCCACATAAATAAGTCTTCACAGAATTAGTCTTTAATGTCTCAAGTGACGATATGAATTGGTGGAAACTGATTATTAGTCCTAATTCTATCGGTCATTCGATTTTTCACCCAGTAAGTAATGAAAATATTACACATTTTGTAGCCTCATAGTGTTTATTCATCAATAAACAATTCTCATGTATTTTCCTTATCAATGATCATGCTAAACAACACAATATATTGCTTCTGAAATATGGAATCAGTTAATGAAGCTGAATATCCTACAAAATTTTTTTAAAAAAGCAGCTGTAACTAGCAGTCTTGATTTTCCATTCGTTAAAAAATTATCGCAACAATATGAAAATAACTGTTCTTCCAAATTCCAATTTTAAAGTTGTAAATTTACGTGTAAAATGCACTTTGACCACTACAATCTACGTTAGAGATTGGTTTTATTAGTTACTACGATATCATATTTTAAGTCATTATAACTCCTTGATCATAAACATATTTATGGTTATTTATTAATTACCAGTTAACTAATTGCATTCCTTTTCATTTATTTGTTGATGGTTTTGTGTAACTCGGTTACTTATTTTACCGATATTACTAAACTTTAATTAGATGATTATAACTTCATAAAACACTGCATGTGGTGTGTAGAGTGTCTGTTTCATCTTCCGTCGGAACTTTCCGCCATGTTCTATAATCAAGACGACAATACTAGGCAATACTTTCTGTCTTTACTTTTCATCTACATCATACAGTAAATAACTACTTATATGTTGCAAGTAGTATGACAAGTTTTAATAACTTGTTTTATTGAAAAGTGATGCGAAGAAATAACTGCATATTTCATTTTCATGTTAGTTATGTCTTTTAATTACTCAGACTGTCAATTTACTATTATTGGACAAAATTGCAGTTAGATAATCTTGTTGTATTACTTATTTGTCAAAAAATGGGATTTAATGACTAGAAGGTTAGTCTTATCTCTATCTAATCCCTTCTCGTATTGTTGTTGTTATTAAACACTGTTGTCATGGCAACTGAAGTGACAGGGGAATGATTTAATTAAGAAATTCAGGGTTTTACCATAGGTAATAAATTATGTCACTTGAAAAAATCTATTTAAAACCAACTACAAAATTGTCCATAGGTTAAATATATTTAGTTTTCAGAATTTTGATAGAAAACTTATGATAGAAGTTTTATTAGTGATTTTTAATATTCTTCATCTATTTTACAGACGATTGCTGGTGAAAGTATATGTTTAGGTGTATATCATGGTGGAATATTACTTTATCATGGGATGTTAAGGGTTAATCGGTTTTTGTGGCCACAAATTGTAAAAATATTGTACAAATCAAAAAATTTCATTATTGTCGTTAGATCAATGCATAGTGAAACTTTGAGTAAACGTGGAACTCTAAGAAGAACATTATCGCCTGGTGGTTTGAAAGTATCTGATAAAAAGTTCAGTGGTTCCGATTCCATTCATGATGTAACACTGACTTTTCAGTGTACAGACCCCCGTTTAGCCAAAAGATTATGGGATTCTTGTACTTCGCAACATACATTTTTCCGGTACGTAAAAATTTAAATGTCTTATTAAGATGTTTTCTTCCTCATACTAGTTATGCATTTATATATACATCATTATGTTAATAATCACTGTAATCAAAAGTAGTAAAACGGTTTTTGGGGCCCTTGCTTACGAGCGAATACATTATGCAACAAATAAACACCGAAATCAACCATCATTTAGGCAAATGGATTACAAAAGGCTTAGCTATTACATCATCTTAAGAGATAAATTACTTTAATCAACAATATCAAGCAAACTTTAGGGCGTAGGTGAGACAAAAATTTGTATTTTATAGAAAAAATCATTGATCAAATGTAATTAACCGTAAATTTCAATTTCTCAACCAATCATCTTTAGTAGATTAATTTACAACAGGTTTTAATTTCTCCTTTTTATGTTTTTCTCAAATAACCAAATCATAATAGCTAATCAACTGAGATTATTATTTTGAGTGTAGATAGGCTTTCTTATGAAAAGACAAAATAGAACATGCACTATTTATGATCACAATTCAGTGATACTCAACAATTCGTCAGTATTTAGTTGAACGGATAATTATTGTGGAGATCCTGGAGTTTTAATTGAATTCATGAACCGATCAATGTTAGACCACTTTAGTGGTCCGATATTTGAGTCCAGTTAGATTATATGCTGATTTTTATTGAAATATACATGTCTCCAATCCTCGTATATAATCATCAACTTAACCCGCGTTAAAGTATAACGTAATTAGATAAGTCAAATAAGAGAATGGATTTTGAATATGTATATTTTATACAATCGTTGATCGGAATGAGAAACAAAACAAAACGACGCGCAATGGAGAAGGCGACTTACTCAACTCCATTTAACCAAGCATTATTCGAAAATTTATAGTCAGATAAAAATAAGTTACAGACATGTGATGAGTAAGATAGGAAATGCACACACATACGCTCATATAAAAAACAGTCTAGGTTGACAAGCGAGTAATCAACAAAGTCAAAATGTAACTCACAGAGGATGAATAAATTGGCTAGTCCGGAAGCTGGGATAAGTTATGTGGACTTAACATAGTAACCGACACTACACCATCACCGAAAGCTTGGAAGCATTGGATGACCGTCTCATCCTGGCATGGGAATCTTCAGCAGTGTGCATCCACGATCCATACGTGGGACTTGAACCCGCTGGATGGTGTCGCAGTGGTCAGGAGGTTAAGCGTCCGCGCGCGAGACCGAAGGTCATGGGTTTGAGTCACTCATGAGGGATCGTGGATGTGCATTACTGATGAATGCCATACTAGGACAAACCAGCCGTCCAATGGTGATCTAACATTGATTGGTTCATGATCTCAAATAAAGATAATTGTTAACTGTAGTAGTGGCATGTTGATTGGCAATATACATGGTTTTTCGTAATTTGAAAATGAGTAAAATAAAATGGAAACTTTGACAAACTTCATGAGTGATTAAGTTCATGAAAAGTGTTTCACAATGAACTCAACTATTGTTTACAAGAAACACTAAAATGCAGAATTCATGTATTACCAGAATTATTGTGATCTGGTTATTTCAATGTAACGTATATCCCTTTATGGTAGTTCAAATAAAAATGTTTATATTTTTATTAGCTATTGAATATTTCTATTCAATGGGCAAGCCTTTGCCTGCAATTTTAAAAAATTAAATAGTAGATACAATAGTTATCATTTAAGTTTTACATCTAACCTTAAAGGTTTTGGTGCCAAGTCTTATTTTAAACTGTTCGTTGTTTCACATACGTTATGTATTGTGGGACTCTTGTATTTCGCTACCATGCGTAGACTCTAACGAAATCATTAGTTTTACCGAAGAATAAACTAAAAGAATTTTGCGAACCAGTCGAATGACGTTTATTTAAATAAAACACATAGGGTTGTTATAGATAAGGTTTCAAAGGTTTATTCACAATTATATTCATTTATAAATTTCACCACTAATCCTCAGTATTCTATGCTAAATAGTATAGTTTTATTTCTAAGGGTTTGATAAAGAATGATACGAAATGATAAAGAAGCATATGCATTCATTTAGAATTAATAAAGTATAAAAAGTAAATTTTGGGTAAGGCCAAGAATACAGCCTTTTTGAATAAGTTGAATGGATATTTTTCTGAGTTGTTAACAAAATGTACTAAGACCAATTAAAATCTTATGAAAATGTACACCAAAATAAATACGATAAGTTATGCTTTTACGAATTGTCGAGACAACGTTTGACTCCATCGATCTATCAACTCCTTTTTAAGACTAAATTCAAAGTCAATAGTTTGATGCTCAGAAAGATTCAGAGTAGGGCCATTCATAGCATGGTGAAACGTCCCTTAGGTAACATTTACTTATAAAGTAATTTAAACAGAAAAAAACTGAAATCTGTGTTTTTAGGTGATTTGCATACTTAAAAAAACGTTTTCAGTGGAAAAGAGTTGGTCGTATGGGAAAACAAATATCGTAAGCGAAAAAACAGCTCCATGTAACATATAACTCCTAGTGAGCAAATAAGTAGAAAGTTCTCCTCAACATATGGTGTATTATTCTTCTTTCAAAAAACTAAGAAAGTAACAAATTAGATATCCATAAGACCTGAAACTGATGTGCATCAAATAAAGTTACTATGCCATGACAGACATTAAAATGAATGATAACAAAACAACTGAAATAATAGTGCTGATAATCATTACTTAAAATACTAGGTAGAAAAAACAGTTTGAAAAGAGCAATAAACCTAGGGGAAATAATATTGTGAAGCAATACACAACACATAAGGAAAAATGAAGAACTAATACGTTTTTGTCACTGTAATCGATTTTAAGTGACGTCTGTACTGATTACAACTTTACCTTACATTCGAATAAGAAAATCCCTTCATCTTTATTTAGTTCAAACTTATACCGCATGACCTTGTGGACTGATGCAACAACTTGATTCGCCGTATGGTTTTCTTCCAACATGTTGATATGTTAGCTATTCAGGCTTTTGCCCTTGCCAATTATCACGTTACATAATCGCCAATCAGGATATAACTTACATGACCCTGTTCTTGTGCTAAACTAATGACACGTCGACCAACACTAACAGCCTTGCATCAACTCTGAATCTTTATTGTTCCTTCCAGCCTAGCCTTGCCCGTTGAATCCAGAACACAATCTCAGCCTCCACTGTATGAAGAATATATTTCAAACATATGTAGTTTATATGCAAGCAAACCAGACCTCAGCACGCCATAAGGATTATACAAGATCAAGCCAAAAATGCATTGAGTGTGAGATACTCTGGCTAATAGATTGGGAATAACTTAAGAATAGTAAATTGTATAATAATAGGCAATAAGTCGAATGAATGCTTATTATAAAAGGAATATGAATATACATGTAATATAGTTATTTAATAGTTTTCCAATAGGAATATATGTAATAATAGTCCGTAAATAATCCCTAGGAGTTACCATTCATTTATTTTTCGTTCAGATATGACATTAGCTATTATTACATCTCTATAAATAAGTTAGCAATCCTAGTTAGTCGATTACGTAAAGTGTAATCCACCAGGTAAATTTTAATTGAAGTAACTGTATTACGTCATTTATATTTTCTTCAAACGAACACATAATATGTTAAATGCATAAATATGAGCTGTTACACGCCTTTTAATGAACATTGATAAACATTATAGATAATTGTAGTCATTTGTTAGAATAGATAGATTTCAGTATTTAGCCACCTTCTGACATTACCATTAGCAGTGTGAAGCCTAATTACACGTAGGTCTCCCTTAGCTACCAGTAAATCTCATCTCTGTTGGAATTCACTGTAGTCTGAGATGTGAGTTATGTCTCAAAAAGTGCAACGTTCAATACATTTTCCCAGTAGATTGAGTAGGTTAGATTACAAGCACTTATTTGATGGTTTAGATTACAGAGCACCGACCCTTTTTTTATTGATACCTAAAATTTTAAAACGAGTAATTGAGTAATATTTGTAAATGTTGACAACTCCCTTTTGCAATGGAAAATAGGATGAATATGTACATGATTCCACTAAATAATTAACAAACAATAAATAATTAGTGTTTTCTGTGAATTCATAACAGAAAGATTTTCAAATTATTTTAAGCATTTACAAATGATAACCTTTTAGAATTTGTCTTGATTTATTTAATTATGAATGATTAGTTTGCGTGATACACCAGGGCCTCAAAGATCTAATCTTACAACAGCTTTTAGTACGCGAAAATATCATTTTACAAGTAAATCATTCGATGCATATTCAAGAGAACCTAGCACAGAATGGATTCCACGACAACAGCCTCCAATTAAGCGGGTGCAAACTCAAAGGAAGCCGATTCAGTACAGTAAGTGAGATATTTTATAGGCTCTTTTTGTTCAATTTCTCAATTGTACCAATCAGAAATACCAGTTGCAATCGATGTAATTTATTTAATAATCTTTTAAGTTGCTTTTTTAATCTATTTTAGTGGTTCACTCAAGTCATCTTGTCTGTTCCTCATTGTTTATCGTATTCAAAGAGAAACCTTTTGCATTTTCACTCATATCAACATCTATCACTATTTTAAGCTATACTACGTCATCAAATGGAATCAAACTATCATCACCAGGTTGTAAACATTACAAGATTGATTACTGAAATTTAGCAGTTCCTTCACATAAAATGTATCTTTCACTGTAAAATATATTAACAAAGTACGACCTAAATATCAATTTATCATTAGAAGAGTCACTGACATTGCTTACTATCAAACTGATAATCGTACCTCATTTACTACATTTAATTTAAAACGAAGAAAATAATCAGTTAAATAGAATAATGACAAACTTTAATCAGTAAGATTACAGTTAATGTTCTTCTGATGGAGATAGGATAAAATATAAATCATTTGTTACTTTTCCGTAGTTGGAATCATGAGTCAACTGAAGCTAGACCACCATGGAAAAACCTGGAAGCTCTGGCGCGAGACTGGTAGGTCCTGAGTTTGAATCTTACGAGGCTGGATCCGTGGATGCGCACTTCTGAGGATTCCCACAATAGGATGAAATGGCCGTCCAGTGCTTCCAGGTTTCCCAGGGGGGCTAGCTCAATTGGCTCCAAGAAAATGCTGAAATCTCCACCAACACAAAAACCCCTTCTGATTTGTTACTTTATTAATCAATTTAATAAAACCGTATTCGATGGTGGTCTAGCTTCAATTGACTCATGATTTCAACTATGAAAATACTGAAATCTTCATAAAACCCCTTCCAAATACCAACTCTGTTGCGCGTTTAAATATGTGAATTTCTAACAACATTACCAATGACATTTCCACCATATGGATTTGTGAAAGCTATCAAACTTTAAGTCGGTTTTCACTCAGGAATTTTTATTTCACATAGACTAATCTTTCAAAATCCATTACCATTATATTAGTTATGTGCTCCCTAGTGGGTACCTCTGAGAAAAATCCTTAAAGTTTGTGTTGGAAAATATGACTGATGAAACCTAACCATACAAGGAGTAAGATATATCACTGCGGTAATGAATAATGGTTGCTTAACATCGACAACTAGCTCACGTTACAAATGTGAATCATTATATCAAAGCTCAATAGTTTGATTGTATCATGGTCCTAACGATGCACTAATATCTTGAGTTTGATCCTTGGAGTGAGATATTGGCTGGAACATACAGAAAAGTCCTGGTTTGTAATTAAACAATTGTTCGTTTTTTAGTTTTCCAGGCTATATAAGCTGATAATATAATCCAATACAAGATGAACACATTGTTAAGCAACTAAAGACCTGTTCAACCTTTATTATCGGATGAAGGATATTCGATTAAATTATCACTTGACTCTGTAAGGAGTCAACTCTAATTTGACAACTTTATTCACTTTCTTATATATTAAACATTCTTCAAGATACATACATACCTATCTCATTGAATTAAAACCAATACGTTATATGTTGGACATTATCATTAATGAGTAACATTAGTTCAAATCCACTGTAGTTGAAGTATATTTTGAATGTTACCATCATTGGTTAAAAATACTTAAACAGTTAGTTATCGTATATCATTTCTAAGATTCTCAGACACTTTTCCGTAGTTTTTTATTACTCTTGAGATTGAATTAACTGCGAATAATTTACTTTAAATTCTAATGACTCAAAGGTTAACTTTCATTTCATAAATATGCGCAGATATTTATGTTTGGAATTATTTATATAGTGATTGGTCAAAAACTATCATACTTAGAGTAAAATATACGTTTTCTGTCAAGATTCTTGTTTTGGATAAATGAAATTTCCGTATCTAAGTATGAAACTTACAGTCTGATGTTAATCTCTTTATTGAAAATACTTTCAAATGTAATTTTAGAAAAAGGATAGTAGTGATTAAAATTACGAATTTAATGTATTTACTCAATTTATTTACATATGTTCCGTTGTCATTAGTTATAGACATTTACTATAGCAAGTGCATATGAAAGAAACAGTTATCTATTGGACTAGTTTGATTGCGAAAAAATAATTCATTTCAGTCAGTCAAGTATATACTTGTCTTTTTGTTAAACAATTATAATACATGGAAAGTGATACTAATGTCTTTGTGGAAGTGTTAAATATAAATACTGAATATATCCCACATTTTGCCGGTTTGTTCTGATCTTACTTATGATTTTACTAGAAAGATAGCTTAAGGTCTTTATAGAGCAATATATATTTTCGTTTTCCATATTTCAGAATACTCTACTATGTAGATCGCTAATACTGACTTCATCTACTTGTTATTACTATGTAATATGTTGATTTTAATATTTTATTGTACAAACTTATACATTTAAATTAATCTAAGATTGAGGTCATGAAACGATCAATGTTAGATAACCATTGGAAACTTGAAAGCATTGAACGGTCGTCTCGTCCTAGTACGGGACTCCTCAATATGCGCACCCACGATTCCCACGCAGGAATCGAATCCGAGACCTTCAGTCTCGCGCGCGAACGCTTAACCTCATAACCACTGTACCGGCATCCAGCGGTGTTAATGTTTAATTTCAACCAATCCACGATATTGGGCGACCATCATGTGTGATCCAGTCATTCACCGAAGATAATGGAGGATGGTCTCGCAATATTGCGGATTGGTTGAAGTTACACATTAAAACCCTTGGATGTTGACTCAGTTGTATAGAGATTTGAGTCCTATGTGTGCGATGCTGAGGAGTTCTATACCAGGACGAGAAGGTCGTCTAGTGCTTCCAAGTTTATAATGTATATCTAACATTGATTAGTTCATGATCTCCATCAAAACTCAACAACCTCCACAATCCTATACTGATAATCTAAAATTTTCCTTTTGCATCTTGTGATTAATAAATTTCTGTAGACTTTTATTTAACGTATCTTTACTTTCAACAGTTTTTAGCCCATTGTTTATGTTGTTGCGTTCTGATATTGTTTTCGGTTTTTTAAAGTTTGTTTTTTGTTAAACGCCCTTCATTTTGATCACAAGTTTCTGTCATCTTTCATAACTTATTTAACACAACTCATCTAACGAACGATGCTGTAAAATCTGGATAGGTTCGTTTGGAGACTGCAGTTTCTTCTGGAATTTATACGTAAACTCTTATCAAGCTGTGGTATGAGCTCGTATTTGCCTGCACTTTACTGAACTAATAGTGTTCATTTCATCTCTGTATATTAGTGTAAAGTTTTGAATCCTCGATTAAAAAACCATTTAGTTTAAGGTTTGGTGGTTATTTTTTCTAAAACAAATATTTCTCTATAACGAACTAACCGGTAACTATTTTTGAGGCCTTTTACTGTTTTTAACTCCATGCCGACAAGATTACTATTGTGTGTTGGATATCTGAACAATTTACAACCTTTGTTATAGTTTGCGTATGTATTTACAAAACTTCATTAAATTTCATATCGACTCTATTTTTATATTTGGGTTACCGAACAATTGGTTTGAGATAGTTATCATCTTGGAATCAGTGTGTTTGTTCAACCTGCATGTATTCTGACCACGCTATTCTTCATACATATACTGATATGTTACCAGTAAATTTATCTTCAAGTTCACTAATTTATGATTCTGGTATAAGTTACAAACAGTAGTTTCTGACAAATTTTGAATAAGTACAGGGAAGCCATTCCTGCTTTTCATTTCTCAATAATCAATTAGAATCTTTTTACATAAAATAATGAACTGTGGAAACAAAATGATTTTCTCAACCCGCTTTTATTTTATTACCAGTGTCTGGTAGTGTCGCACCAGTTGCTTATGGAGAAGAACCTGATCAGTATTATTTAATGCCTGGGACGCCTTCTCCTCTACCAGCTAATTCAATAAATGTTGATGTTTTACAAAATTTACCACCAGCTTATCGTAAACCAGGTCCAATTCGAGTACCTTTACCAGAAGATCACTGGCAAATGTCAGCAGCTGATTGTACACAAGGATTAGGAAGAAATATTGATGGAACAGATATAGCGGCCATGCCAGAAACAGAATGGCAGGTAAGCCATCTTGCAATATATTTTTCTTTGAATTATTCACTCTTATGCTCTGCTTTGGTCTAGAGTCATAAAATTGAATTTCAGATTGTTAGACACCTCGTCGTCTTGGATTATTTGTTGCATACAAACTACCATTTTTCGTCGTTTTAGGAAAATAGAATTTTGAGACTGAATATGTACGATATTCGTATTAATTCTATCATTCGGAGACATTTTATCACAATCCCTTTATATGGTTAAATCATTACAGGCATTTAAATTAACACGGGTGAATCATTTCAAGTGGATCAAATCTAACCAACTATCTTGATCTACTTATGATTCTTTTGATTATAGACTGAAAGTATAGCACCCTCTACTTTTAACTGTGACAGCGTTGAACTGAAGTAAACAACCAGTGAATATGCATTTAATCGAATAAGGGTTTCAAATTCCACAAACATTTATGGGGAAAGATGTAATGAACCTGACCAGTCACCAGTGTGCACTCCAGATCTAAGAGACTGTAGGAACTCAGAGATTAAAATATGTATACCATCACCTTCTCGGAGTTTTCATTCTCTAATTTTACTGGGTTTCAATCATGCAAAATGGAAGTTTTGCCGTCTTACTGAGTCTAGAAAAACTAGAAAAGGAAAACACCTTCAAATCCAACTCCGAAATGGACATTTCAAGAATGTGCTAAAGAATGAACTAAGGTGTTATCAAGATGGCTATGTTATTGACAAAATAATAAATTCTTCTTTTACACTTAAGTGTTCGTTCACTGCATGCTAACTTACCTTTTTGTTAAGTTTAAAAATTCAGTAAAACTGGTGAAAATTTGTGAAGCCGCGATCTACCGTAGTATTATGGAGTAAAACAGTGGATAGAAAGCTTTTAGAAATACTTCAGCTTTCCATAAGCTACCCTGTAGTCGATTATCACCATAGCTAGCCAGAAATTGGATTGAAATTGGATCCTCACCACTTTGCTAAATAAAAAAGACAGTTACCAGTTCAAAGTAATAAAGAAATAAAATCCAGTAGCCTATAATAATAATGTCCTAAGATTACTAGATAAACTGATCGAGGTATTCATTATTTTTTGACATTTAAACATAAGTTCATTCGACTGCTCTCCATACTGACTAGTTATCTTTTAATTTAGTCTGAAGCCATCTCTTGATCAACTTAGAAACATCAGCCTGATTGATACCGTCTTTAAAACTTTAGCCAATCTAATTAATTGCCTTCTAATTGAAACTTAAGGTAAGTAAACCCAAGAAACATTGAAGCATTTTAAATGTAGCTGTGATCTTTAAATAAGGACTTGTTTGCCGAATTCCTACTGTAGTCGTATTCTTTGACATGAAAACGTTATTTCAGTCTACCCACAGATAAGTCTTTTTACAGTCCATCATTCTACAGACCGCTTTTCGATCAAATGCAAATATTCGAGTGGAGGCCTACATGAAACTGTTATCTGAATTAGCTGTGTCAAGTAGTGTCCATTAAGGCTATCCACTTCTATTTTCATTGAATCTTATTACAAATATGTTCCAAAACCTATGTAGAGTACATAAAATTTGGTTTTCAGAAGATGCCAACACAATACAAAGTCATCCGAAACCTATTAGTGATATTGAACACATATATGAAGTGGAATTTTCCCCTCCACATGCAAAAGAACTCTTAAGAACTAATCTCTATCCAGTATGACAACGGAAGTTGAAGTAACTAGACGTTGTGACCATTCTTTTAAGGAGCCTCACTATTCTTGACGAGTTAATAGGAAAAACGTATTTGCCTCTTACCCTAATACTTTAATTGTGACACATTTAAAATACTTACCTGCTTACTAAATGAAAAGCATATTACTCAAAGGTCTACTCTGTATTTTGTCACTAACATTGGATTTATCCCTTGAACCTATACGTTGTGTGGAGGCCCAAAGAAATTCTTTACAAGTATTTTTGAACCACTACCTTTGTTTGGCAGAACCATTGATTGAATAGTGCTGTTATTCAGCACATAATTTCATAGTAATGCAATCAATTTGTTGATGAGGTTGTAAAACCTTATCAATTGACGCAGTGATTGCATTTGTTGTTTATCACTGGTCACTCCTTACCTCAAAGTGCTAATGTGATTAGAATAGGAGGAAATTTGGAAAAGTGTTAGAGCCAACAGAATAAAGTGTCAGTTAACAAAATCATCATGAAAACTGTTCCGATAGTGGGGAATTAGTAACTGCCTTTGTGTACTGTACACATTTTTGTTCTTTGATCTCATCCATTATAATTGCCATCCTTTTCATTTGGTGATGTCATCAATGTTACTATCAATATCGTTCAGCAGGTCAATGAATTGATTGATCATATTAGATGAAATGCTCAGAATTAGTGGTCTCATTTTATGAAGTTTTCACAGGGAAACGTTTTTTAGAACATTTTACTACCCGCTGTACGTTCAAATGTTTTACATGATTGTGATCGTTTATATTTTACCTCAAATACCAAGAACAGAGAATTCACTGAAAGTTAAAAAGACTACTCAAAAACTGGTTACCGTATCAATGAGTCTTTTTTAATGAATACGTTATGAGAGTAGCAAGTCTAATAAGGATAAAACCAACATAACATTATTAAATGGTAAAATCAAGTTAAAGATTCTGGGTATATACTATTAGTTGAGAATCACTATATTCAGTAAGCCGATTGCAAAGTCGAATCTTTCTAGAGACATTATGTACATATTTAAAAGTCGGTGTATTTGTGATTGACATAAAAGTTTTCATTTGATCAACTTTTATATTGAGTTGCCTCTGATTCCTCTTTCTGTTTACATTTAGGGCTGTCGTACAAATTGGGGTTTGAAAGGTCCAGGAGCTTATTACTATGAAGCATGTATGCTTGAAGAAGGTCAAGTACGTTTAGGTTGGTCAACAAATGATGCTAGCCTGATTCTCGGAACAGATTCCAAAGGCTTCGGTTATGGAGCTGACAAAACAGGTTTGTTTAATAAATTTACAGTCATCCTAGAAATCATTCATTTCTTCAGCATAAAACATTGAAAGTTTTTGATTGACTGGTATCATATAAATGAAGATTTTATATGAAACAATAATTACTATGGTAATTGTTCCCCATTGGAATCATGCAATATCTCAGTAATTATCTATAAACCTGTATTTAAATCTAATTCAATAACAATTTTATTCAGGATTCTGTTGTAATAGTTTTTTCAACCAACAATGTATGAAATAAAATTTGGAGATTAATCAATCTGCTTCCACATTTTAGTTGATCGTAATAAATTTCAACCAATTCAAACCTTTGGCAAGTAAATTATCCGGTTCAATTTAAAATGAATATAAGTGCTAATATTGAGCTTATAAAATAAATTGACTAAACTCATATTATTTAGTTACATTTCGTCTTTTGAATGAGAACTAAGTTTCGGACACTCCTAAATATAGTAGGATAGTTGGATTCAAATTAAGATGAACTATCGATAAATTATTTTTTGTAGGTAATAAGATTGATAAAATGGGCAGCGTACTATTTATCAACTATATTTCCTTTATGAGCAGAAGACCTAATATTTTAGTGTATTCAGCTAAATTTTTTTCAACAATTCAACTTCAGTGACATAATAAACGATGCGGTATCACCTGTGATAATTATCATGAGTTTTAAATTAGCTGATGTTACGAAGAATTCGTTTCTGGTTTAGTGGTTTTGTGTTAATATATTTTATGAAGAAAACTCAAAACTGATTACTGTGGGACAGTTCCCAATTATAACTACATACCTGTACTGTGTTCTCTTGTCAAAAGTACATCTTGAAGTTAATATCTATTTGAAGGACAAGATAGTTAGCCTTAATTAAAAAGGCCACCTATACCCTCACGATTAGATCTTAATTTTTATTGTAGTTAGTGATTAGCAGTGAAATCCAAGATGAGAGTTTCTTCCTGTTTCGTAATAATAAGTCGGACAGATCTACATCCCAGTTTTTATGTTCAATCTAGGACTTAAACCTATTTTCTCTCGCTTCATATGCCAAACGCATTGTCCAATGAGCCATCAAGTTCTCAAATTTGCCAACTTGTCAATGGAGAAGAATTTTATTATTTTATAAGTCTTTGAGTCTTTCTGCTGTTGATATTAAGGACTGTAAGTGGTCAATCTGTTTTGGCGTATCTACATCCTGAGCAGACTATCTCGAAATGGTCATTAATTTACGAGCAGCTCATTAGATGAAGTGTTGGGCGTCTGAAGCGAAGGTAAGGGGTTCGAGCCACTGACTAAACATCCATACGGATGCCCGTATATCCTGCTGATGAGCCTCCAAACGAGCATCCTGGAATTTACTACTAGCCACTCTTACCTAAGTTACTTATGATTAATCAAAATTCAGTCCTTAGAATAAACAAGAGGAACATTTAATATCTTACAACTGAAATAACAGATGCATGTTTATAAAATATTACCATACTTTTTCCCATTTATTTTTTCAATGTAAAGGTATTGGATCAGCTGATAATCCTCATCCAGTTGGCAAATTTATCTACGCCAATAATTCAATTGATTACGGAATGCCAATCGTACCAGGAGATGTAGTTGGATGTTATTTAGAAATAAATCCGAGCGCTGATAAAGATAATCGACTAATCGATATACATTATAGTTACAACGGTCAATTATTAGAAACTCCAAACTTTAAACTTGTTGAAACATTAACTCCAGATATAGCACTCTTCCCTGGTAAGTCATTTATTGTACCCTTCAGTAAACCATCTTTTATTTATTTCATGAAAACTAAACTTAGAATGTTAACACATAAAGAAACTACTGCTTGGATGAATATACAGATATTTGTCAAACCCATGGTAGTTATTTTTTCCCAGTAATCGTGGTGCGACAAAACAAATAACCCATGACTGCTTCACTTCTTTTCAAGATTAATCTATCCTCTATTAAAATGGTGGGCTTACATCTGTTATAAAACATAAAGTACTACTATTTAGGTTGATAGACTTAAATTGAATTCAAAGGTATTAGGAACTTATTTAAATTCAATTTAAAATAGATTGGATTATCTCGTTGCTGATATTTTGACTGAAGTTTGATCAGGCTTGGTTGGCTTATGTGCGGATTGCCTAGATATCGCCATTACGACACAAGCCAATGTAGAATAGATTAAATGTGGCTGGCAATGGAATTCTGGACACACATTTCGTTATATTTGAGATTTCTCAGGTGCTCAACAACTATCGGGTCCAGGTACATCCGGGACGAAACGTGCGCCCTAGATTTTACTGCTAGCGATACTCCATCTGTTCTTTAATAGCTTTAGCTTGTTTATGAGGATGAGTCTTGCCAAATCTGATCTGCCACAATAAACTAGAAACTGCATTACTTTTTTATTTTCGAACTTCAAATAATATTAAAATCAACATTTTCATACTTCGATTTTTATCGTTCTTCAGTACACCATGCTCTCTTCTATTCACATGCCGGAAATTTGATGCAAACTGTAACATTTAAAAGAAAGTCCAAAAGGAGTTTTTTTCGGTTGTTGTATTTTATTGGATAAATACATTTTAATGACAATTTGATACCATTGAAATGTAATAAATTTCAATCCATTTATATTAGCAGTGTATATTAAATCATTGTGCTTGACTGAGAAAACATATCACTATCATGTTCAGATAGCTTAAAATAAACTCAGCATTCTTATTCAGATTTGAAATACCCTTAATGAAATGTTTCTGAATGTTTGAGAAGGCCTATAGAAATACTATTTGTAAACAACAATTAATTGATTGTTTATAGGTGTAATCTTTCGTAAATTATCTTTATAGAATAATTAGTTCAACCCCCTTAAATATGACGTTTCTGTCGAGCACAAAATCAAATAACAATTCACGATCATATAGTTTTCAGTAGTCAATTCAGCCAGGCCACTAGGGTTGCTTCAAAATCGTTAACTTATTACTGTAGTGTAAATGTGTTTTCCAGGTTTTTAACGTGTGTTTCAATAAATTAGATAATGAATAAGTGAGAGCATACTGTTAGACAGCTATGAAGTGGTTTACGTTATTTTTAAAGTCTTATTAACCATTAAATTAACCATTATCTTGTTCGCTTTTGAATATTTCTGTTACAGCCGTATCACTTAAGAATGCCAGAGTTGAAGTAAACTTCGGTGACAAGCCGTTCAATTTTCCACCTAAAACCACTCCTTTGACTAATAAACATTGGGTAGCTGTATCATACGCCCCCAATTCTTCAATTGTATATAATCGGAATGTTGGTTGGCGGGTGAACCCAAATGATGTAACATCAAGTACAAATTTATTAGTTTCACCTAATGGTCGATTTGTACAAGCTGTAGAAAATACTGGATGGCAAGGCTTTAGAGTGAACAAAGTAAACATACTATTGGCTTAAACTTTTGATTCGTTCATGAGTTTAGTTATTATAACCTTACGTTTGTGAGACTATTTTGTTAATTTAGAACCCATTCCTATCAAAGAATAATTGTCACTGGTCAAAAATGACTGTTTGATACCACAACCTCAGCATATTCGAAACAAACCTTCAGCATGAAATCTTTCTTGAAATACTTCTTCTGGAGGTCTAACACAATTAGATAATTGGTAAAGCTAAAAGATGTAGTATTCAGATTTCTTAGTTTGGATTTACTTCTAGTTCATAACAATTCCACTTAGACATGGAATAGATTAGGTATTGTAAAACTGTCTACGTTTCTCTGTAGATGTATCCATAATGTCAAAATTGTAGCCTTGGTTTCTACTCTCCAATGTTTTCTCTTTAAATGAACAAAATGTTTAAGGGTTGAATTGGAGAGATAAACAAACACGTTAAGTTTTGAATTGATTCAATCCATTTCAAGATATCTTAGTCTATTCGTAAAGAGTGACAGTAACCCAGTTGTTGGATGGCATAAAATTAAGGTCAATATTGTATCCTCCATTGAATATATAACTCTTCTTCAATTTTATAGGTTAAGTTGTAACCCGAGTAAACAGAAACGTTTACTTGGGAGTGGTTATTGCTAAAGATAACAAAGATATCAAGATACTGTTTTTTTCTGCAAATTTAAACTATAATCCAAAAGAAGAACATGCATGATTAACAGTACTTGAATATATGATTACTCCATTTTTCTAGTCTACCTGATAAGAATTAATGAAGAGGATATCAAACTTTGTAGTACCATAAAAGAATAATTATTTTGCTTTTTATCCGTATGGATGATAAGAATTCTTAGCTATGAATTACATATATTTCTACAATCTATCAATTGATGCTATTCTAATTCACTGATAACTTTTTAAACAGTAATAACGAACAAAACACGCTTATAGTTGTAAGAAAACAGAGTCTTTTCAAATTTGAGAAAATCTCATCCTCATTGAAATCTAACAAGTTGAAACAAACGCTTGTAGTTCATTGATGACTACTTTGAACTACTAGCAATATGAAGTATAGAACCTGTTTTACAGGAGAAAGAAATCATACAAACGTTCAAAATCTCTCTTACTAACAAACTAAATTATAATTTATTTACTTTATAACATTTTGTAAACCGATAAAAGCAACAGGGATGTTAATTAATACAAGAGTTATATTCATATAATTAATAGGGAATATTTGGTGACAGAGCTTATTACTATGAAGTGAGAATTGTTGAAGACTCTGGATTAGCACGTATTGGTTGGTCATTTGAAAATGGATCATTAGATCTTGGTGTAGATCGTTTTGGTTTTGGATATGGAGCTGATCGAGATGGTTTTGGTATAAATGGATCACAAGGAAAAAAACTTCATGGTGATATCATTGAAAATTATGGTGAAGTAAGAAAATGACAACTTGCAAATTTTATTTCTCTTTAATGTGTGTGTAGCAAAAGTATTTTCACATAGTCATATAGATTTTTATCGTTCGCACTTTTTTTTAATTCATTGAAAAATTAGTTTTCACTAATAGTTAATTTTTATACACTTCAATTTACAGTTTAACGTTTAACTGTTGTCTAAGGATGTTAGATATTAATTGCATTGACTGTAGCGTCTTTTTTAACATTTTGTTGGAAATTAGTCATTGTGAGCACTTTTTAAAAAAATGTCGTTTTGTATTAAATAGTAATTTTATAGTTGAGATCATGAGTCATTTGAAGCTAGACCACCATGGAAAACCTGGAAGCACTGGACGGCCGTTTCGTCCTATCGTGGGACTTCTCAGCAGTGCTCATTCGTGGTCCCGCCTTGCGAGTTTCGAACCCAGAACCTATCGATTTCGCGCGCGAACACTTAACCTCTAGACCACTGAACCGGGATCCGACGATGTTAATGTCTAACTTCAACTAATCCACGAAATTGAGTGACACATCCACCAATGTCTTCAGTGAGTTACTATCTCATAACAGACCCTGTTGAACTCCACTGATATTAAATAATAGTTTATATGAATACATTTACAATATTACTAAACAAATAATTTGCTTTGATCAATACTGTAGATGTAATCCATTACAGGTTTAATATCTCATTACACTTGACTCTTTATTAAAAGAAGAATAATAAATCAGGAAGTTTTCTAAACTTTTGTCAATATTTATTTTTTTGTAATGTATATCTACGGATGTATATCGTATGATAAAAGGGTTGCATAATTAAAAATTCAGAGTAACATTTTGCCTTTCAAAAATGTACAAAATAGTTTTACAAGTTTTAGGAAACTCGGAAATAGACTAACGAGCTATGAAATGCAAGTGAGCTAAAGTTCATTGATATCTATACATAAAAGCTTATCTAACACCTATCAATGGATATAAGAATGATAGATCTGAAGTTAAAGACATTTAAATCATTACCACATTTCTATTTAGATCAACTAATGCACTTGCTGACTTACTTAGGCTTTAGTGGCCCTTTATCTGACTCCAGTTAGATCGTACGAATGATTGTTATTGAAATATACATGTCGCCAATCCTCGTATATAATCATTGACTTAACTTGCCTTAGTGTATAACGGAATTAAAGAAGTCAAATACGAGAATGAGGTTTTGAATACGTATATTTCGTACAATTGTTGATCGAGATAAACTATCGAAGAAACGAAGCGAAGAAAGAGAAGAGGAGAGAAAAAAGCAAAATGACGCGCGATGATGAGGGAGTGTGAGCCAACTCGATTTAATCAAGCATTAATCGATCTTTATAGTCAGATAAAAATAAGCTGTGTGAGCTTACCATAGCAACCGACACTAAAACGCCTTTACTCCTCATGGAGGGGGGCATAGGCCGCCCATCAGTATTCTCCATCAAACTAATGTATTAAAAAGAAATCATTATGAAGTTTTCTATATTTCCTATAAATTCGAAAGTAAATATTTTTCAATTGTGTACAAGAAAACAGTAGTATACAGTTTTGTCTAGTGCATTTTTCTTAAACTTTAATCAAGATTTCATTCTTTTGTTAGAAGGTTTATAAATGTCATTTGTTTATTTATATGATAAATATTTATCTTAACTGACTATTATATCTGTATATAATTTTTACGTCTTATTAGTTCATGACTAAATGTTGCTAACTAAAACAAGTTAACCAAATTTGTATTATCCACTAAATAAGATGATTTGAACAAAAAGCAAACTAAGTTTTAAACTT
The DNA here is from genome assembly GCF_000237925.1 of Schistosoma mansoni. Lineage (NCBI taxonomy): Eukaryota > Metazoa > Platyhelminthes > Trematoda > Strigeidida > Schistosomatidae > Schistosoma > Schistosoma mansoni. The sequence goes on from NC_031502.1 coordinate 41,513,134, forward strand.
GAAAGGATTATTTGCAATAAAGTTCATTCATTCATCTATCGTCTTCATTCTAGATAATATAGGTATCATTATCATGTTTTGATTTGATAATTTTGAATAAATTGAGCATTGGGTAAATTGTTATAAATAAATTAATATATTTTTAATATCCCAATGAGTAGAAAAGTTAGATTTTCTGACGTTTCATGACTCAGTGTAAGCCACTTCCTCGGAGAATAAATAACCAAATTAACATTAATCCAAGTTTAAATAGTACAACGGAACAACATGAATATTAGGTGCGATCAATCAAAAAACAGGTCTGAATAAATCAATGTCATGTCATTTCGGTCAAGGTGATTCATAAGGGACGTGTATGTAAAATTTGTGTGTGCGTATGTGTGCACTGTTAATGATGAAAAATGTGTGACCTTTATAATGACAAGGGATAGAGTTTAATTCGTAAGGTAATAGTGTGGATTGTAAATGATATCAGACTAAGTGACTGGGATAGATAGTCCAAGTAGGATTTATGGTAAGGCCTTCCTTTCTATTGAGAGCAGTAGGATTAAGCATTATATGGAACCCCTCAGCTACTCTCCTTTCTTTGTAATTGAAAAAGCCCTTTTGTAACATTTTGATACTTTTGAAATCGATTTGATGATTGTTGAAAATGGCATGAACTGTTATTACCGATTTAATTTGGAGTCTATCCAGCTCTACAGGACTATTAGGAGGTTTCTTTGTGTACCTTATATGTTCTTTGGCACGAGTCAAGATTTCGCGTGATGACTCTCTAATATAGAAGGCATCACAATCGATACAACCTAATTTGTAGACGCATTTCTGTGCAGAAATGAATGGGATTTTTCTTTTAATCGAGCTAAAGTATTTCAAAGTGTGTTCGTTGTTTTGTAATATACTTTAATTCTGTGTTATCTTAAGATCCTTTGGAGTTCTTCTGCTTTTTGATTGATCACACCTAATATTCGTGTTGTTCCGTTGTACTATTTAAACTTGGATTAATGTTAATTTAGTTATTTATTCTCCGAGGAAGTGGCTTACACCGAGTCACGAAACGTCAGATAATCTAATTTTTCTACTCATTAGGATATTACAAATATATTAATTTATTTATAACAATCTACCCAATGCTCAATTTATTCAAAATTATCAAATCAAAACTTGGTCATGATACCTACTTAATCATAGAGTTTATTTTAAATAATTCATTTTTATTCCATATATAGTCGATGGAGATAACAATTATGAAATACTATAACCTAGTAGAGTCACTCACTCACCTCAGATGATGGAACACCATCAATATCTATACAATATGATATTATAAAAAATACTTAATCAAATGTATATTAAGCTATGATTAAATTGTTGGCTTACTGTATTTATGTATATGAAAATATAAGCCACTTTGGATCAGTGTAATTATATCTGATTAAGATTAAATGAGATCAAATGTTGTTAGAAATCAAACTATCCTAAATTTTATTGCCAATGATTAATACGTTTAATTCAGATGTCATGGATTTTGTTTCCATCATATCCATTACTTTGTAATGAATGAAATCAAAATTTCTTACTAAGCTATTATGAACCTGATTAGATATATTTCTCAAACAAAAGTTAGGTTAAAGTGATTTTATTATTTTGGAAATAAGAATATTTGAATAATTAATTGCTCCTAACATTGGTATTAAAATATCAATTTAGGGATTTTGTTGTCTTTCTGTTTAACTCCTTAAAGAATTTAGCTTTCATTTATAAAAAGTGGTAGAATCAATTTCTTCGTTTTGTACTGCCTATATGATAGGGATACATAGATGTAGACCAAAAATTTCCGTATGTTTCATTAGTTTTATGACAATCGATATTATATTTGTCATCAGTACACAAAAGTAATTATCAGTATACGTTAAGATTCCCAATCTTAATGTGTTTAGATGTTTTGATTTCATTTATTCTGAACACTGAAATTTTCTAATAATCGAATGGTCATATTTGGCTAAAATACGGTAAATACACTCCTTTACTATGAACTAATTTGTACATAATAACAAACATTTCATTCATCGTCTATATTACATGCATAATTTTAAAATATCTTTCATCAAGATCAGAGTTAGAAAAATTTTAAAATTCATTGACTATTATACTGTACTACTGATTTCATTATTCAGCTTTTCAGTAGCTTACAATGACTGTATATTTTGCCTAACCAAAAGTTCTTATTAACTTGAATTGTAACTAATAATCTCATAGCTTCACAATTGATTGATCACTGGGTGGTGACATTAGTGGTCACATTGCAACTTGATAGATAGCATTTGATCTACACTAAGAAGAACTTGACACACATGACATTGATCACCACCCAGTGATCAATCAATTGTGATTACATCTCAGTCCTACAGGAGGTCGGTCGCGGCCCGGATAGCTTAGCGGCAACGCCACTGGCTGCGAAGCTGAGTGACACAGGATCAAATCCGTAAGGGAGCACCAGTTCCCTCAAGATTACAGGTACACCTTGCTGACGAGTACCAAGTAGCACGAAACTCGGGTTCAGGGTTTCCTATTGGCTACCTCCAAACACCATCTAATCTCATAGTTTTCTTTTAGTCTATATTACAAAAAGTAAAGAACTTCAGTTGAATTCAACAAAATAAGTTTCACTTTTTTATTGTTGCTTGAATATTGTGAAAAACAATGTTAGCAGTTCAACAGCTGGTGTTAAATAACTCAGATAAAAATATCTTGATTTTTTTAGGTTGTTGTACAATTAATAAAACACCTTTCTTACAGTACTTTAAGTGGTGTTAAATCTTTTTATTTTCTATAGGAACATGCTTTTCTCTATCATATAAAATTAGTCAGTTTACTGAATAATATTTATGTCTTTTGATACTTTATAATAATTTCAGCTCTCTAAGGAATCAGCTTAATTGATCACAAATCCAAACATGCACAGTTATACAGTTTTCTTCCTTTATAATATTAAACAGTTTATATAACTTTGAATTAACAAAATGACATCAGCTTTTACAAAGTCTGCAAACCTTTTATACAAATACTTGGTTAAGTGCTCTGGCGCGAGACTGGTAGGTCCTGGGTTCGAATCTCGCGAGGCGAGGTCGTGGATGCGCACTGCTAAGGAGTCCCATAATAGGACGATACAGCCGTCCAATGCTTTCAGGTTTTCCTTGGTGGTCTAGCTTCAATTGACTCACGCTTTCAACTATGAAAATACTCATAACTTGTTACAAATTATTGCGATTTCTTTGTTTCTATTCATATGAATTAAGTAAACAATTAGACTAGACTCAACTAGTAATTTCAACTAACCAATAAGTGATAAATGTTTTTCAGGTATCAAAACAAATACGTGTACACATGTTTGGTAAATAACTATGTAATTTATTTCTAGTTCAAACTGTTAATTGAATTTTTTTTAGATTATTTGCTTTGTTTTCAAACCAGACAAAACAATTAGTCATTTAATTAAATTAAAAAACATTTTCACTGAGGGTCTGGGGAGATTGTCGGATTTTTAGCTAGACGGTTATCAAAATAAAAAGGCACTGTTCAGCTGATTCTTCCTAGTACTGGACCCTCTGCAGTGCCTATCCATGACCTCACCAGGGATCGAACCAAAGACCTTCCATTCTGTTATTTGGGATTAACCTTCAGACCATTGAGCCACTATCCACTGGTATCCCATGTCAATGGTCAAACAGTTATCTACTTCATTCATTGAAAGATGGTTGCGCGATGTTGTGAACGGACTGAAGTTAAGCAATTGTGAAATCAAGAAATGACTACGTAAAAATTTCACTGAGAGTACTAACACTTTCAAGGATTCTACGCGAAGTAAAACTGAATGCACAACAGGTATTAAGTTATTTAAGATTTAAACTTTAAAGATATTCCATGTATATGGTGAGACGAGTGCCTATGGATGATAGTGAGTAATTGTGTGGTGCTTCTTCTTTTCACGTCATATAAAGTTTTCTTGCCAGCATTTTATTAATTTTCGTTTGATTTGCAGTATATTCAGAGTTCGCATAACATTTATCCATCTGTTCTTAACATCTCCTTATTAGGCCTTCCGTAAAGATGACGTAATCGGTTGTTTTCTTGATTTGGGTAATGGAATAATACAATGGTCAAAAAATAATCGCTTATTTGGTCCTGCTTATGAAATCGACAAGAAATTATTAAAAAGTAATGAACCAATATATCCTGCAGCTTCTTTGGTCGATACTACATTAGAATTAAATTATGGTGACTTACCATTTAAATATCCTCCAGAAGTAAGTGACAAGATTTTAATGATGAATTGATTTCAGGCTTATAATCTTCAAGAGTGCAAATGATAGATGGTAAATTTGTTACGTTGATGTATTGCTACTCAAAGAATGTTTAGTATAACGGCAGTGGATCCCAAACTCATCAACAGGAATATTTACACTATTAATATCTTAAGCGATCTCTGTGGTGTTAAATTCCTTTGCGAACTTCTATATTTTGTAACAAGTGCAATGTTTCAAACATCGATTCGTTGATTTAAAAGACACAATTTGGAGGTTTTTATTTTCAAGAAATATCAAAATACGATCAACCAGATATTCGATACTGAATAAATTTAAAAGAATAATTAATCAGTTATTTGTATTCTGCAAATACTATAAAGTTTAACTAGTACTTTCACGTGTTTACATAGAAAACTATCTGTTCTTATGATGACTTGTCTAGAGTGGTATAATACTGTTCAAATAATTGAGTTTGCTGTCAAGCACTATTTAACCATAAGATTAATTAATTTAATAAACTTAAGTGAATGGTTTTCAGTAAAAAAAAATTTATTTTATATCCGATTGATGACATAAGAGGTGATAGACAGTCATTAAATAAGTTCCTTGGTTATAACCGATCGTCAAATGTTATTCAGGAAATTTATAAGCTTGGATACAATGATGTTTCTGCAACTATTGATGTGTTTGAAGTCATTTAAAAAGAAATAATCTACAGGTGTTTATGTTCCCAAAATTGTCCAAAGATTTATAGTAACTTCTTTTAGCTAGGATTTGGTAAATCATTAAAACTATACTAAAGTAACTAATATACAACTGTTAAATGAACCATTTGTTAATGAGTAAACTAATCACTTATATAATTTTTTTTAAAAAAAAAACTAATTTACTAGGACGATTGGACTCCATTATTTGCAGCTTCAGATGAATACGTATTCGAATCACCAAAATGGCCTGGTTCAGTAAGTGTTGTTAAACCTTTAGTATATATAGTCAAATTAGTGCTATAATAAACCTAAAAGTTCGAATCTATAGTTTTAAAAAAGTGTTTTTAAATGATGATATGATATTACTAGAAATGTGTAAACAAATTGTCTGTGAATTGAATGTAGTGATCTGGCGACATGTACTCGCAAACGCCACAACTTGGAAATTAAATCAACCTGTAGCTAGAAATATATACACTGTCATTTTTTGTAGTACTTTCAATGATAGGCTTCAGTGCTCACAACCACTCTGTATCAGTCATCAAATTAAAAATGACAGCATTGATCAATGTAGTATTCATATATTTGCCCATTTTTGCAGATTATCTAAGACACATATCTAATTTATTTAAAAGAATATGTATTTTATCAAAATGTGATTGAGCTAGTCAATTTTCGTAAATGTATTTTTTACGATCAGCTTATCAACTCATTTTCACTAACTTCAGTTACAGCTGTCTAAACTGATACTTTTTGATATTATATAGTACTCTGAGTTCGGTTTGTGCATTCCCAACAAGCGATGTAAGAATTAGAAATGGGATTCAATGGACTACAATGAATTGAGTATGACGACAGTCATATCAAGTAGTTATATTGTATAAGTAATTATATATAAAGTATGACAACATATGGATAGTAAATAAAATAATTTTCTAGTTTAATGGCTAATGCTTCCAAACAAAAATTGATTCTTTAATCACTGTTTCTCCTATACTCTATTTCATCACCGAAGAATACGGTCAAACAGAACGGTCACTCAACAAAACACTTAGCTACTCATAATACAAAGACAGAAGTATATACTGAAAATCAGAAAGAGATCAGTCTAAATTCGGTCAGTGACACGTATGGTCATTCTACAATAATGAATAATAATTTTGTCAGTGATAGCAACAATGTAAAAAGTAGCACCCCAAGTAAACTGGAAGATGTTCCTGTAGAATCAATACGTGTAGAATCCCCTTCAATAAGTGATCAACAAGAAGATGAAGTAAGAATGGTAAGTTCAATTCGGATTTTGAAATATGCCTGTTATACTTTAAGAGTGGATGCACGTAACGAATCATGAATTTGAAACTTTAATATTTTGATTCACTTAGTATTGTTTGTTTGAATCTTCCCATTGATGTTTTAGGACTGCAACTGGTCAGTCTCTAATCGGCATATGTGCATACTGTGCGTATTGCCTCAATATAGCCTTATTTCTCAAGCATGGTAAGCAAAGATGGATAGTGGCTAGCAGTGGAATCCAGGACTCATGTTCCCTCCTATTTGGGACTCGTCAGCTGGATGTACCTGCATCTCAGAGTTGATGTTCACTCTGGGACTCGAACCTAGTACCTTTCGCTTCAAACGCCATCGCGTTATCCACTCGGCCACTGAGTCCTGATAACCACTTGCTTGTGCGATGGGGTGAAGTTTAAATTCACTTAGCATTGCTCTTGAGTGCAATAGTTGGAATTATTTATATTAAGTTTATAAATAAATAGTGGCTAATCTTGTATTTTTTCGACTACCTAAACCGAATAAATGGTATTTGTCAAAAGTCACGGTAAATAATTAAAATAATGCTACATATATCTCTTGTTGTTAAATGTTGGAGAATCGATTTGGAAGAAATTATAGGCCCACACAAATCAAACTAGTTAATATCCAATCATCTTTTCCTCTAGCCTAAGGTTAATACCAATCACAATGAAGGAAACTGTAAAATTATTATAGTTGCACGCCACGTGGCTCTAAACCTGTTTGCCTAAATTACAGCTGTTCAAATAACCAAACAGCATGAATCATGGAGAAACTGATTTTTTTATTTAAAAGTTTAAGTGTGTTTTATTGACGATTGAGTAAGCGTGAATTTCAAGGCAAACGATAACATATTTTTATGATAGACCATCATAAGCGAAATATAGGTGACTGAAGTTTGACTTAATTAACCCAATAGCTACATTTTAGAACGTTGTAATATTGTTTTAGATTTTCTAAAAGACTACAGTGTGTACCTAATCACTATGTAGTAACTTTTTTTCATGAAAAAACTTGATCACTCCTTAAACTTGTAGTTTTTCGAAAGTCAGATCCGAAGTAAGTGTAAGAAAATCTCACAAATATCTTTAATAAAAAGTTACATGTAAACTGGATTTAAGGATAATTGCAGAAGAGCTGGTTTAGAAGCTGAAATCAATTGATAGCAGTTTCATTAAGCACTGATATAATCTAGTGAACCAATGAGAAACTTTGCTCTGCTCTTAATATTACGGCCTTTGTTCAGGAGACAAGTCTGGAGAGAGGAAGCATACTCATTGCTGATAATAGGCGATGACTAAACTGTAGTAAACATTTATTGAAAATAGAAGTAATGACTATCAAGTTCCATTGCATCTGATGTATAGTGATATATTGTATTGTATTATTGTCTTCTTTTGTTCATATTTTCTAGTTTCTGGAAACTTGTGAACCAATTACTGAAAGTCATTTTGATGCCTTATATCACACTTATACGAATCATCCGTCTACGGAGCGATCTGAATCACAAGTAAAACAGGAAAACTATTTATAGCATTTAATTGTCAATTATTAATTACAAAGTATTTTGTTAGTTTTCCATTTCATGATAACATTATCTGAGCTAAAGATATATTATGTCATATGTACTGTTATTAGGAACAGAATAAATTGAACCTAGGCATCGCTGGATACCACTTCCCTCTAATTTAAAATCGTTCTAATTTTCATTGCCCATAAAGCTTATTTTAATTTGATTTTTGATGCTCTCGAGATCATGAATATCATACATTTGCCTACTGCATTCGATGCTTTTTATGCATAGTATATTTTTACTTCTTTGTTGACGAATAAAGCAATTGTATTCTTAAGCCCCTTCTATATTTATTGGAAAGTCACACATTAGATACTGGTTAACGACAGTCATTAAATATTCGAATCAAGATAATTTAGCATGACATGAAGCAATTATATTCGTATTAATAAATTAGCTATAAATAAATGAAATTTAAAGCTCGTCTTCAATTGATCTCTTTTTGCCATCAAACTTAATCTAAAGCTATTAAAGTGTATTTCATTTGACCTATATATTTAAGCTGTAATACGTCGTCTAGGAATAGTCAACCTTTGTAAATAGAAATAAATTACATGAACAATGAGTCGAAGCAAACCATACTGATTAAATTATGCATGAAGAAACTATACGCATATTTTGTTTAAATTACGAGGAATTTTCATTCCAAGCCATAATATTTAATAAGATTGGTTTTCTATGTAATCGGCAGCGGCAACTAGTACACAACATATCAATACTTGATGGCTAACAAACCAAGGGTGAAAACAAGTTATAGGAAAACTTGAGGCAGGATTATAATTTATGGACGAACCAATCGGATTGGATTTTCGAGCGAAATTCACTCATCCATATGGTTAAATAACATTTGATATTATAACAGATGCTAGTTTGTGATGAGAACCTTAGCTATAATTTGTAAGCCTAAGTTTTAATTTCTCACACTAATTTTTAACTCTGTTCCGACCCTAGTAATTACACTTCACTTTACCATTGCTCCAAAATCGTCCATTAGCTATAGTCCTGTCGAAATGATATAACTGCAAATATATATGGTCATAAAAACATGACCTTCAAGCATACAGGAATTTAACTAACTAAAAGCAACTACAGCTATGCAGAAAAATGCGAAGATCATGTGAAAAACAGAATTGGAAAAAGACGATTGCAGTTATTGTTTCCTGTAAGATATCAGCATTGTTTTTACGATAGCCTCATCAACTATGAGTTTTATATATGCCTATTAATATCACAAATAAAATCCATCCTTATGGATTCCGTTTTGGATGAAAGTTCAGAAATGAATAAAATTACTTGCCACAATGGCTCAGACTTGATTCACATAAGAAAAGAATAAGGCTGAAATCTAAATTTTTGGGCACGCTTACAAGAAATGTGTCTAGGTAATAAGAATAGGGTTATATTGATGAAGAATCACGAAAATAATTTAGTACTTATAATACAAGTGATAATGATAGGAGTCTCAATAATAATTATTATGATACGTATTATTACTAGGTAAGAAAGCAACTAATTTTTCCAATAAAAAAATGACTATACAAAAATATTTAAACCTAAGAGTTTACATCATCATTCACTTGAAATTTACATCTTATCATCGGTATCTATTTTCTCTAAAATTTTAGGTGAAAACAAAACCCAATGGAACATATCACCGTAATTCTATATCAAATTTTCAAGCTGACATTGTAAGTGAGATTATCTTACTTCTGTGGAATATACCGATTTTAAAAACATGTCAATAACTGAGACATAAAATGAGATTCTAAAAACGTTCTGACCTTTCACGAAAAACTACTTGTGTTTTTATATCAGATAGTTATTCAGCAGATTTAAGTAATAAGTTGATTGTACAACATTTCCTGACAAACCTGAAATGTGTGAAAATATTTTTATCATAAAGAGATGAGTAAATGGCAAGAAAAAACATCTTATTATCTCTATACAAGTCATACTACTTTAAATCAGAAAGTAGTACAAATAGTTTTGTGAATTTAATATTATCAGCATGAGGATTTGTGGAGTTTGTAGTATTTTCAGTTTGAATTACGATTTGATCTAAGTCAGACCACCACTGAAAACCCACAAGCACTGGACAGTCTTTTCTTCCTAATGTGGAACTCCTCAGCAATGAACACACACGATCTTGCATGCGGGACTCAGACCCAAGGCCTTCGGTCCCGCACGCGAACGCTTAACATCTCGATCACTGAGCCGGTATTTAACGGTGTTGGAGTTCAACCCGTGTTGAGTATGTGACAGTTATTCACCTCAGACAATGCACAAAGGATTGCGTAATATCATAAATCGATTGAAGTTGGATATTAACACCATAGGATCCCAGCTCGATGGTCTGGGGTTAAGTGTTCACATGAGAAACCGAAGGTCCCAGGTCCCGTGTGCACGATCGTGGACGTGCACCGCTGAGGAGTCTCATACTGGGTTCTATAGCTCAGATCAACTCGTGATTTCAACCGTGAAAACTTAACATTATTCATGGATGCGTCAGTTGGTCGATAGAATAAACTGAGTTCGGGATACATTTAAATTCCATATACACTTCTTTGAATGTTCATAATATTTTTATTCTGAAAACTGATCACTCATCCATCATTTAAAATACATGAATAATTGTTAAGGGAGGTATCTTGACTGGCCCTATATTAAAATATTAACCACTTTCTGTTCCATCTTCACTCTTGATGAGATTGAAGTTTAGTAAGTGTTTATAATCTTGTTATAGAGGCACTATCGCGCTTTTGTGACACAATCGATTTGATGGAAACGGTTTGATTGATACAGTAATACTTACGAGAACAAGTGGAATTGCGTTTCACTGACAACAGGCTAAGTTCCCAAGTATAAACCTATTCTGAAAATTTTGCCTATGATTTAGGTTACAGATTTGCCGAAAATGTAACCACTGAAAGATAATCTTAGAAGACAGTTAGCATCAAATAGTCAGTAACCAAAGTATCACAGTGACCAGTATCTCAGTGTGCGACTTGAATCTTACTAGTTTGATATTCAGTAGTATCTCACAAATTTTCCTCACTTGTTGTATTTAGACAGTTTCTTTCGGAAGATCGAATTTTTAAACTAAAATATTAGTTTGTGTTGGTTCAAACTAGTCTACAATTATTAATTTTCTATAAAGTTTCTATGATGCAATTTATCTCTCTCATGAACAATGCTGAGGTGGGCAACCATAGTAATCATTACTGAAGATATATTCCTATTATTAGACTTCTAGAAATCTAGATATTTTCTTTGATTTCTGTTCTTAATTTCTTTGGCAAAAAAAGACTACTCCTACATGCGTCAATTCTGAATTACATCAAAGTCCCACAACGGTGATAGACTCTGATCATGTAAGTATCATAACTTAACGAAGATGTGTTACCTGATAATCTAACAAAACCATGATCACGGTTATTACACTTAAAAAATACAAATAGTCCTAACTTATTACCTAACACACTAGTTTACGGCTCACTTGACTTACACAAGAGATAATAGTAAAATAACAGATGTTTTCATGCATAATTTTTATTTACCTAATATATCATTGAATGAGATGCATTTCATTTAGACTGAATGATAAATATGGTTTCGTAATTTTATTGATTTAATTCAATATTTACAAGCAATTAATTGAAACAACATTGAGATATACATTTGACTTCGAAATACCTAAAATGAATACAGAAATTATCAGAGGGGTTTTTGTGGAGATTTAAACTATGAATACAGAAAGACAAATGAATTTTGTAATAGTAAGTAACTGACTATGAATAGAATCAGTAGTCATCTCCATCATAAATAAGACATGAAAACGTTCAGACTGCACGACTGTGAAACTAACTTACCCCTAAGCTTATTATATTTATGATTTTTAAGGTTTCATTATTTCTGCTAATTTATAGTTCCTAACACCTGCTTGTTATCCTATGCTAAAAGAGCTTATTCTTGGTGTACCAAAGTAATATAAAGGATAGATTTTAGGTTGATACCCTAATACATTTTTTTAAAAAGGATTATAAGGGAGCATTCAGCACCTTATTAATACAAATACTTGGGAATAATTTTGACCAACATGAAATCATCAAAACCATGAAATTATTAGATTGATACTGATTTCTAAAGTCAGTAATTATTCGTAAGCATACACTCATACTGAATATTTAGAAAGATTTATTGAAATGTCAGTCTTAATTTAGATACTTTATGCATTTGAAATAATATTTTGTGGAAACGATTACTTTGGCTTCCTGTTAGGAATTAATATCTTAACTTTTTAATAAATGTGGATTGATTATAATCATATGCTCACTAGTGACTCACTTCAAGAGATATTTCCTGGAGTTCTAGTGAGAAGCAGTGATCAGTGGAGTTCAACCACGTCTATTGTAAGATATCAACTCACTGAAGACAATTGGTGAACAGTTGCTCAACTTCGTGGATTGGTTAGTGTTAGACATTAACACCATTGGATGCCGGCTCAGTTGTCTAGTGGTCAGGTGGCGCGAGACTGGAAGATCCTGGGTTCCGATCTCACGAGGCGGGATCGTGGATGCTCACTGTTGAGGAGTCCCACAGTAGGACGAAACGGCCATCCAGTGCCTGCAAGTTTTCCATGGTGGTCTAGCTTCAATCGACTCATGGTTTCATCTATGAAAATACTGAGATCTCCGCAAAGCCCTTTCTCACTATTTTATACTTTATCATATGATTCTCCAGTTTTTAGTTTATGATTTCTTTAATCCTTTGTGTATTTTTTTTAAACAATAATGTATTGTTTGGATTCCATTTATAACAAATACTTTCAAACCATTCATTCCCTATTCAACATCTTATATATGAGGTACATTGTTTTAATTTACTCAATTACATAATCGACTGAAGTTAAATTTTTATAATTTAAGTCCAGTATGAGTTGTATTATCCTTATTCTACTGATTTGCTATGATGGCTAAATTTATGTATATTTAACATGAGAGTTTTAATGAAACGAACCACTAAAACATTTATTTCAGTCTATTGACTTATCTCTAATGCAACAAAATTTTTTGGAGAAATGTGATTAAACAAAGCTCTAGATCACCTTACTCTGATTGTTGGAAGTAAAAAAATAAAGGCTTCAATTATGCATTCTGTATAACATGAATCAATTATGTCGTCATTGATGTTACTGTAAGGATTAGACTGTTATTGACTATAGGCTGCAGATTTCACACATTTTGTAATGATATATCAGTGTGTATAACAGATACAATTTTGCTACGAATTCAAAAAAATGCTTGTAATTCAGAACATTTTGATAAATATTTCTCTCTTTTTTGTCAATATCTAACAGAATTTACGATTAAAATATCATGATTTATCAAAATTACAATGTCGTCATGATATTTTCGATGACAATCTGAACGGAAGAAACAAACTTTAATACCTCAATCCTAAAAAATCATGTAACACAACTATTTTACTGCGCACTACTATTTTTAGCAAACTTATTTACTTACGCCTGTTACTCCCAATGGAGCATAGGCCGCCGACCAGAATTATTCAACCCCCTCTGTCCTGGGCCTTCCTTTCTAGTTCTATCCAACTTTTGTTCATTCTTCTCATGTCTGTCTCTATCTCTCGGCGTAATGTGTTCTTTGGTCTTCCTCTTCTCCTTTGGCCTTGAGGATTCCATGTGAGGGCTTGTCTTGTGACGCAGTTGGCTGCTTGCCACAATGTGTGTCCTATCCACTATCGACGCTTCTCCCTGATTTCTTCCTCCACCGAATGGAATCTGGTTTGTTGTCTGCCACAGTAACTTGTTTCTGATAGTGTCTGACCAACGGATCCGAAGTATCTTGCGTAGACAACTGTTAATAAAGACTTGTATCTTCTGGATGATGGCTTTCGTAGTCCTCCTCGTCTCCGCCATATACAGTGGAACTGTCTTGACATTTGTATTGAAAATTGTGATCTTAGTGTTGGTTAACAATCGTTTTGAAATGCAGATGTTCTTCATTTGTAAATATGCTGCTCTTGCTTTGCAGATCCTCGCTCTCACATCTGCATCAGATCCACTGTGTTCATCAATGATGCTGCCCAGATATGATTTTTAGCAAACTAATTAACTAAAAATACGACTGTATATCTCAAGTAAATGGAGTCATCCAGAAAATGTTCTTCGTTGAATTGTCATTATTTTTCTTCAATAATACAATGGGTTTCTTTCGCTGCTTTCGAAATATGAGATGTAGTTACCCCAGAGTGAAATAGTCATTTGTACATTCCTAACTCATCTATTTTATTGAGTTAAATTGTAATGAATCAGTTATCTCCTTAACCAAGCAAACACTTAGTCATTATAAACTTTAAATATTATTGTATTTATTATGAAAAGCGTATTAAAGTTTTATTCATAGTCTTGGTGAAATTTAATTTATGTTCTTTTCATTAACTGATTCCATATTTTACAGTTTAATTCAGATTTTACAGGATTTCAGCATAACATGCATTCAGAGATGTGTTTGATTTATGTGTAGATTAATGTAACTCGAAATTTAACACCTCTAACTCATCCAATAAAAAATATTTCATTTTATTATTATCATTAGGAGTTTTCAATTTCTCACAAGCATTTCAACTAACGGCTTCTAAGTTCTTACTTCAATGCTAACATCATCATCATCATCAATATTCATATAAATTCAGGTAATGTATCTGAAATAGAAAGAAACTTGCATCTTTCACCCTACTACTACTAGCCAAAAGTTAAAAATTGTTGCACTTTCATTTAAATTGTATTGATTTGAACTATTTCGTTGTATGTTAAACCCTCTTTGATGAGTCCCCAATAGAACGAAAAGCATGTACTGGATTTCACATTCCATCTATCCTACAAAAATTACTATATTTAGTTTTAGTCATATATATATATATATATATATATATATATAAATCATTTTCCTTTTTTGTTTTTTATACAGGCACTAGAACAGGCCATCCTACAGACTACACACTTGAATCCACATACGGCAGTCTTAACAAATACACTGGATGTATACACAAATAATAGTAATAATAATAACACTATGAATGGTAAACATAATAATAAATAGTAATCTTATGAATTGAGTAATAAATCAGTGTTGAAAATCACTTCCATCATTCCAATAAATCACCCTAACTACAATAAAAAGAACTTTTTTTTGTATATTGAAACAAATAAAAAACAATCAATGATGATAAATATTTGTATTTTTTTATTAAGACTATAATGATACTTTAGTTTATTGAACAATGTAACTATGAAATATTCACACTAAATGCCTTAGTAAACATAAAAAAATTTATGTTTTTATACAAATAGCCGAAAATATTTTTATTTTTTACTTGTTTCAATGCTCTTTACAATGACGATAACACAATACAGAGATTTTAAAACACACACACACACATAACAACAATAACAACAACGAGTAGATCATTTCCAGTGAATATCATTTGGTTTATCCAACAACAACCAAAATTCTTCTCTAAATTCTAACTGCTGATATTTATATGATAAATAAGGATAATTCCTGTTATCGTTTCTGCTGACATGTCTACATTTCTCATAGTAATGAATTATTCATTGTACCTTTGTCAATCACACCTATCTCGTTCAATGTTTAAATACAACAAGGTTATTTTTTCAAAATATCAGTATATTATGACTATTATTCCTTTTACATTGAAACACTTCTTTTTTTAAACAATTTTTTATGATCAGTTATGCATATACCTAGTTGGACTATAAATTTCAATATTAAGAACATTCTATATTGACTTTTCTTATCGATCAAAGATTATCGTGAATCATTAACATACAAATAATGGATTGTTTCTTTTTCTTTATCTCTTAATTAATAATGGCGCCTGTTGTAGAAATATAAACTATAACATTAAATTAAACATCAACGAAATATCATTTGAAAAACTTTTTCATGTATTTAGTGTGAATGTTGTGAACATGTGAAATTTGTTTATAAGAAAGTATTAGAACTGATCTATCTATCTATCTATATTATATATAAATTCAGTATATTCTTGTTTTCTGTTCCCCTTTTTAAATTCTCTGATTTACTTAGCTGCATAAATATCCATATGACTATAAGTTCATCATTTACTTATTATTTAGTAAGTATTATTTGTATCATTTATTAAATATCCACTTATATTATAATTTTTTTTTTCATTCAAACTTACTTTTTTTATGTAAATGAACTGTAATCAAACCTTTTTGGAAAAGAAAAAAAATTAATGAATATGACACCTTTTTTCTCTCTCTCTTCCCTTTTCTCTAATTTTAATTTCGTTCATTTATTTGGTTTGTCAGTTTCTTTTTTTAATTTTATATTTTATAAATTTTTGCTTCAGGTTTGTTTTTTTTTACTTTTAGATAAATAAGAATAAACATCAGTGATAACAATATTCATAGTAACAATATCACAGTTGATTTATTAATTATTATGATAAACTATGTTTCAAGATATAATGGTTACTTGAATTATTGAATATTGTTATTATTTTAAAGATAATAACATTGTTTCTATATCGGTTTTTTTCTATTTCGTACCTTTATTGTTTAATTACAGATTTTCATTTCAGGAAAGAAGGGGTCAAATAGTCTATCTTAATACTATCTTAAAAAAATTCTTTTTATGTCTACGTTTCTCTTCAATGAGTAGGTCAGGGAAGCAGAGACTTTTTGAGGTGACAAATCCTAGGAGTCAGTTATATGGTAGAAAATCTTCTGCCTTATGAAGATACGATTTGTTCACGATTTTGAGCTCAAATTCTGTATAATCTGAGTCACTCTAGCCTACGTGAGTGAATAAATGAGAAGATAGATCCAAAATTATTGCTCAGCATCATATGTACCATGATTAATTTACCGCTTAGTTTGGTGTCCGATAGTTTAGTGAGATCTAAATTCCCGGAGCGTGTTTCATAAATGAAACCTATCATCTCCATCAATCTCACATGTAGTTGTTTTCTGTACTCTTTCAAGTAAATCCGAGTATCCTGTTAAACAAGGATTTTTGTCCTGAGCACAATAATCCCACTTAAATTTCACTAGGACTGTATAAAGTATTATGAATGTATTTTTAAATTTAAATTTAAGAAAGTCCCTCTCAATGCTTATACTGATCTAAAATCCTGTAACTGAATATGAGACTCAGTAAGAATTGATCTTCAAGTCATGCTGTACTGTGATCCCTAAGTCATTGTGGATGAGGTCTGAGGTCAGAGACATTTATCTAATTCTGTAGTCTCTGCTGTCTATATGTCTAGTATACACAGACTTAGTTACATTGATGGCCGCCAACCATAACTTAGCTCAACTAGGTAAGATGTCAAGATCAACTTGGAAACTTTTTATGCTGTAATCTGTTTATACTCCTCGTCGTATTTCAAAGTCACCTGTGTTCAGAATCACTTCGAAATTGGCAAGATGATATTTCATTAATTTAAGAGATAAATAATAATGGACATAGTATCATGACTTGCAGTTCTTCATTAAGTAATAGATTCTAGGAAAAAATCAAGAGGTTTTCATGCGCTGTATGTCAATTACTAACAAAGTACTCAATAACATACGAAAGCAAATCTCATGGTATTCTTAAATTTTACAGCTTCAATGGGAATTCATATTATGAAACTCTGTTGGACGTCTTGTTGTAGTTAGTGTGCTTTATGAAAACAAGAAATGGACTTTTGAGTCTCTGGAACAATGTTTCTTTATGTAAATGATCTTTAGTTGCTAATATCGTGTTGATAACATCATCTTTTGTGCTTTGGAGTGATCCTTACAGCTCTGTGGTTAAGTAGGATGATTGGTTGACACTTTTAAAACTATTCTGTGGTGAAAAGCTTTATTCTCTGAAAGTTATAGCTTCATTTTAAAGAACAAAAGTAATCCGACGTTGTTGATGGATAACTTTCTTAAAGTTGACACAAATAGAATTCATTTTCCAAGGATGTGACGTACCGCACCTAAATAACTAGCTACTCAATTCTCATGTTGCCATGGGAACCACGAATGGTATCGACTGAAGAACTGAACCATCTACATTGTTAGGTTTATACGCATTACATTTCAAACAGGTAGCGAAATTTTAATATAATATTTATACTACTTTTGAGTAGTAAATGTAACAATACAAATGTTTATTCGTTCCTTAGCGAAACTAATAGATTGTGGGTGAACATTAGAAAACGATCCTCCACACTAAACTCAGGCTTAACATTTAAAAATAGATTCGTTTGAATAATAATCAGTTAGCACATAGATAACTTATGCATTTCAATTTTCCACAAAAGTTATCATAATTCAATTCAGGTTTTGGGATAGAAGAAATATGCTTACTGAGAAATATTTTGACTTTAAACCACAACTTTTGTATATTACCTAAACAAGTGGATTTGACAATGTAATACTTTGCGAAAATGTCAATAACTTTAGATTGCAAAGCTATTAATAATCATGTGTGATTAATATATAAACTAGAACATCAACGATATATTCATAGAAAACCATACAACATCTCAATAGTTTTTATTTTGTTACCATGTTGAAACACTCATGTTTTCAAACACACAACAAAATACATGAATAAGTTTGAAAATTACAATATACTTCACTTGAAAATAAATTGTTTTTCTATCGGTGGGTATCTCTAATGCTTTAGTTTGAATTTCAATGTTATTTACCTTTGATCAGTGGTTAAGCGCTCGCGCGCAAGACTGATAGGTCCGTCTCGCGAGACGGGATCGTGGATGCGCACTGCTGAGGAGTCCCACAATAGGACGAAACGGCCATCCAGTGCTTTCAAGTTTTCTATGGTGGTCTCCCTTCAATTGATTCATGATCTCAACTATATATAAATAAAAATTTTACTAACAGAAATACAAATTATAACATCAATTACTTTCATAAAATAAACTGATTGAGAAAAAAATGAAGTGGACATTTTTAAAATAATATGAAGTGTTTTACTAAATCTTATAATAATTTTCATACTATATATTAATAAACTTAGATATAGAACAGTATGTTTATTAACATTTTCTTGACAAGTCAAAAAATTATAAACATATTTATTTGTAAATATAAAAGTACATGGACTTGTTGTTGATGGATAACTGTCTTACTGTTGACATAAATGAAATCTATTTTTCAAGGATGTGAATTACCGCACTAAAATAACTAGCTGCTCAGTCCTCCTCAATTTCCATTGGAACCCCGAATGGTATCGATTCAAGAACGGAAGCATTTGTATTGTTAGGTTTACGAGGATAACGTAATTTCAACCACATAACAAACACGTAACGAATTAGATATAGAATATTATGTTTATTAACCTTTTCTTGACAAATCAACAAATTATAAACATATCTTTATAGAGTTGAGATCATGAGTCAATTGAAGCTAGACTACCATGGAAAACCTGGAAGCACTGGACGGCCGTTTCGCCCTATTATGGGACTCCTCAGCAGTGCGCGTCCACGAACCCACTCTCGCGGGATTCGAACCCAGGACCTACCAGTTTCGAGCCGAAGCCCTTAACCGATAGACCACTGAGTGATAGTCCAGTGCTTCCAGGTTTTCCATGGTAGTCTAGCTTCAATTGACTCATGATCTCAACTCTATAAAAATACTAAAATCTCCACAAAACCCCTTCTGATATAAACATATCTATTTGTAAATATAAAAGTACATGAACTTGTTGTTATGTGATTGTTTTATTTATAAAATCAATTTAACTACATCTGTTGAAAAACTAGTTATACTACTAATAATATATACTACTACTATTACTACTAATAATAATATATGTATATAAACTGGTTTCAAAATGATTATTAAAACAAAAAAACGTACATTTTATAAACATAGTCAGTATATTTGTATATATTTAGAAAATGTCATATATTCATACCGCTTTAAGTAGTAAATTTTATTATTTTCAAATTTTTAGATCAAAAAAATTTTATTTTTCAAATTATTTTGTTTTACAAATTTTGTTTATCTAATTGAAATTAATTAAAAATTTTCAAAAACTTACTCTTATATGATTTTATTTAACATGTGACTATTCATAACTGATCACATTTATAATAAGTAGTATATATATATATACGTGATTGTTTACTCAATGGAACAGAGTTATTATTCGGTTTGAAATTTTATGTTATGAAATATCTTAGATTAATAATGTTCAATTAAGAGTTGGTTTACGCAAATAACATTTCATATATTATAAATATAATTTGATGGTTTGTTTATTTTATAAATTTTTTTTTAGTTTTTATAAAGATATGCAACAAATTTAGTGAATTATAAGCGAAGATGGATGGTAGCTAGCAGTGGAATTCACGAAGAGTGTTTCGTTCTATTTGGAACTCGTCAGCTGGATGTACCTACATCTCAGAGTTGATGCTCACTCTGAGACTCGAATCCAGTATAGTTCGCTTTAAACGCCACTATGTTATCCGCTTAGCTACTGAATTCTGATAGCCACTTACTTGTGCAATGGGGTGAATTTTGAATTCACTTGGTATTGTTCATTTTAAACTCTCCATTGATGTTTAGGATTGCAACTGTTGAGTCTCAATGGGAAGATTCAAACAAACAGTACTAAGTGAATTTAAATTTAATGAATATTTAAAAAATTTTGCCAATAAATTCATAATATTCAATAGTATTTATTTATATTCTCTTTCTTATTCAAATTAAACATGATAAAACTATGATCATACACATTTTCATTAGTTCATTAATTTCTGATTTATTCAGTTTAGATATTTCATATTTCACTCATTGAAGACAAACAATTTAGACTGGATATATTGTAGTGAACAAAACACGACTGGGGACAATCGAATGTTTTTAAGCACAAACTACAGACCATCTCACTAAATTCTGATAACCACAAACAAATATTTTAAGCAAAGTTGGATAGTGGCTAGCAGTGGAATCCAGGACGCGCGTTTCGTCCTATTTGGGACTCGTCAGCTGGATGTACCCACATCTCAGAGTTGATCCTCATTCTGGGACTCGAACCCAATGCCTTTCGCTTCCAGCTGACGAGTTCCAAATAGGACTAAACGTACGTCCTGGATTCCACTTCTAGCCACTATCCATCTTTGCTTACAATGCTTGTGAATTTAGGCTATATCGAGGCGATACGCACAATATGCACATATGTCAATTAGAGACTGACCAGTTGCAGTCGTAAACATCAATGGGAAGATTCAAACAAACAATATTAAATGAAATCATACATTAAATAGTTAATTTGCAAAATAACAATCAATTGTCTCAATCTTCATTGTTCCTTCTGTAAATATCAGTTCATCTTCTCTAATTTCATTTTTCATGCATTTTCCTACCAATTGCGCTTCATTTCAGTTCTTTCCTTATCGGTCTGATGCCACAATACATTCTATGTTTGACCATCACCATTTACTACTTTTATGGATATAAGTAGATCACACTACAATATCCTTTTCTTTTGTTATCATGAAGCAATTAAGAACAAAAATTTCAGTAAAATGACTTAAATCCATTTTATTTTATTAGATACTTATCAGTTGATTTTAGTCAATAGTATTTTAAAATAAAATGTTTACATGAATGAACTCGATAAGAATTCACTGATATCCTATATCAGTATTATATAGAAAAGATGTAAATAAGTTTAAGAGATTGAATAAGAATTATAAATATATGACTTATGTGTTAAAGTATATTTAACAACAATGTTATATACAAAAACATAAACCAAGTGGTTAGAAACAAGTGATGACGCAGTGAATCATCTCTTGACCAGTCCTCAGACTAGTCCTAAACAAGAATCACATTCTTTAGCAGGATTAAATGGGGGTTTCTCGTATATCTAAATCCTCATAAATAAACACCATCCATTAGTAATAAATATTTTTTTATTGTATCCCAATAAGTAGAAACATTGTATTTCTGACGTTTCATCACTTAATGTAAGCCACTTCTTCAGAGTACGCAAATAACCGAAATTAGGTTAACAAAAGTTTAGGATGGTGGTTGGAGGTAGTGAACAGGAAACCCTGGACCTAGGTTTTATGGTACTTGGCACTCGTCAGCAAGGTGAACCTGTAATCTTGAGGGGACTGATGCTCAATTTTAAATAGTACAGAGGAAAAAATGCGAAATATTTCGCAAAACAAAAAGAATTCACGATTATCTTTCAAGTGTTTCATGTGAAATGAATATTTGTTGATATAGATATGGTTACCTGATTCAGGTTCAGTTTATAGACATTATGATATATTAATTTATTCTTAACCACAAAATGAAATAAATAGCTCTGAAGAAAGTATATTTTCTTTCTTTGTAGTGGGTAAACAAGAGTTGTTTTGTAAATCAAAGATGGAATTTAATAAATTTAATCAAACCTACGTAATTATAGAAGCGAAAATTTCCACTATTTCATGCAAATAATTTGAAGACATACCTGATTGATAATACCTGAAACTAAGCACAAAATATTGATTACTAATGTTTTTTTAAGAAATAAAAAGGTAAAACAATGTAACACACCCACCCATCATGCTATTCAAAAGGAAATAAATACTGTTGAGTGCGAAAATTCCATTTCTCATGATATCACTTACTGGGCAGCGTCACTGTATTTATAATAATTTAATACGTATAACAGTTTAGCAGAAAACGGAAACGGACTACATAATAGATTTTTCAGGAATTCCAAGGACCACATGACATTGTTACAGTAGTCTCATGGTAAAAAAATAAGATAAAACGGTGTAAGGATCAAGATTATAGGAGATAGCTGTCCAATTTGTTAGTAAAAAGAAAGGATTGAGAACATAAGATTGATAGTAACAGCAGAATAATTATAATGAAAAATGACAGCGGCTAAAACAACTGAGTACCAGGTAAGAAATAAAGAAAAAAACTAGAATGGATGATAATTACATGGTTCAATGCGCGAATGCACTAAGAATTTAGGATTAAACAGCCGAAATGCTTAAGTCTTCAAAGTGCTTAGATTACTATTTGTATTTTCTATAGGCGAATTCTTTAGACTGTATAAATAGTGTTAAGCCATAATTCTAGTAATCAGTTGTTTATAAATATCTTCACCGCAATCTATAGTCCAAAAATTCAGAATTGAATGAATGCGTATGCTCTAGTTAGCAATACAAATTAAGAGATTTAACTAATTCGAAGGTATATGTCTTAGTTGTTACTTGTTGTTCATAAATAAAGGAGTAAAATCTATATATCGTCAGTTTTCGTCGTCATATCTATAAAACGCATTGGTTAAAGTTATGGAAAAAAAAAATCTTTTCGAGTTCTCTAAAATAGAAATGATTTAAAATAGGTTTTAAATAAAAAAAAATCAATCTTTAAAAAAGGGAATTTACGATGACATTTTTCATATTCAGTCAATTTTTCCGAATCTATCAACTAGGAATAAAAAATTTCCTGTTACTTCCTTAATATTGTCAGTTCATAAGAAATAAGTTCATCTATTCAATATCTTTTTGATAGAATAAAATTATCAAATTTAGGATTGCATTATTTGAAACTGGAATGCAACGGACCGCAAAATCTTTACATACAAATTGGAACATATTAAGAGCTTGTAGCTATTGATATTCTTTATTTTTTTTAACTTAAGCTTACTTAGCAGAATTCATGAAATTAATTTACTTTACTTATTTACGCTTGTTAACCCTCGCGGAGAAGCATGGGCCGCACTCCAGCACTCCCCATCCAACCCTGTCTTAAACAATCCTTTCCAGTTCTTTCCAGTTAACATTCATCCTTTTCATATCTGCTTCTATTTCCCGACGTAATGTGTTCTTTGACCTTCCTCTTTTCCGCTTCCCTTCACGATTCCAAGTTAGGGATAGCCTCACCATACAGTTTGGTGATTTCCTTAATATATGTCCTATCCACTTCCAATGTCTTTTCCTAATTTCCTCTTCAGCTCGAAGCTGGTTTGTTCTCTCCCAAAAAAACGCTGTTGTTGATAGTATCCGGCCAGTGAATGTTGATTATTTTGCATAGACAACTGTTTATAAATACTTTTACCTTCTTGACGATGGATGTAGTAGTTTTCCACGTTTCACCTCCGTACAGTAGAACTGTCTTGATGTTCATATTGAAGATTCTCAGTCTGAAGTTAATTAACAATTGTTTTGAGTTCCATATGTTCTTCAATTGTAGAAATGCTGCCCTTGCTTTGCTAATCCTCACCTTGAAATTAATTTAGAATTATTTTAATTCATACTATTTGTGATTCATTAATTTTTTTTAAAGAAAAGGATGGAAGTATAAAATCTTTTTTTTCTTTTGTTATTCTATACTTATCTACTGACGTGTACCTAAATGGTTTTTAGCATAAGTTTTGACAAGCTCATTAAATAAACCACCAACTGTTAAATATAATTTGTTACCAAAACAATTATAACATAGAGTGTTGTTTTCATAAAGTTTATACAATTATATACATACACATACACACACACACCTTATTGTCTATTTTCAACTACTTATTCTCTATCACTACATGTTGATTGATGGAATACTAATGAGATGTTGATTATATATATATATATATATATATATATATTCACAGAACTTTATAATGTTACCAATACTACGTCTATAAATAATAAATAAACACGTATTTGTTGCAAAAGAAACATGAAAATATACATTTAACATTTTATTAAAGTCTACCACTAATCATCAATCTTTCCCAACCCTTCTCTTCCTATCATTTCCAATGTAACCATAATTGTAGTTATAAAGAGTGTACGATTCATTACAAATGATTCAATGAAAGGAGTTAGTAAATATTTATGTAATAGACACAGCATAAACATTAAGGGTTTTCTATTTTTTTTTTTTTTAAAAAAAAATAAGTAGTTAGCATTATTACATTCTGTAATATACTTTACATTTAGATACCAGCTGTGTTTGTACACTAGTATGTGAATATATTTCAATGGTAAATCATACATACCGAACTATATACTTCACTAATGTTAATTAAAATTACTCTCTCTCTCTCTCTGCAAAGCTTTTCTATTCATTAGATAAATTTGAATGAATAAATATAAATGAATTCAGTAGTATATTTTATTATTCACATTAAGTCCAGTATGATTAATTGAGTGTTTCACAGTAGTATTAATTTGAATTTCTTTTAATAAAATAATGATAAGAATACAGAAACTCCATAAAGTTTAAGATAACAACAAAATATAATGAGATATTTTATTTACATTGTATATCAACTAAAAAAGAAAAAAAGAACAAACAAGTAAACATGGTAAAGATGATGTTTATGATGTTGAATAAATTCAACACTCATTAGTAATATTCACAAAAGGTTTTTTTCCAAATCAAATATGGAAATTTTATCTAATGAGTTAAAGATGAATATCATATCATTAAAATACTTACTAGGATATATACAATGATGGATAGTGGCTAGTAGTGGAATCCAGGACGCGCGTTTCGTCCTATTTGGGACTCGTCAGCTGGATGTACCTGCATCTCAGAGTTGATGTTCACTCTGGGACTCGAACCCAGTAACTTTCGCTTCAAACGCCATCGCGTTATCCACTCGGCCACTGAGTCCTGATAACCACTTGTTTGTGCGATAGGGTGATGTTTAAATACACTTAGTGTTGTTTACTTGTATCTTCCATCCATCATTACATATAAAGCTTGTGACTTCAGGCAATATCGAGGCAGTTCGTACAGGATGCATATATGCCAAAAGGAGACTGATCAATTGCAGTCCTAAATAACAATGGGAAGATACAAGTGAACAACATCAAGTGAATAAGACTTGCTAGGATAGTTGTGAAAATGCACTGAAATCTATCCAGTTTATATAATTGCTAGGAAAATATGTGTTATGAAAGTTTTTTTGTATATCTCGTTATTTCGACAATTTTAAAAATACAAAGAAAACAAAACACGATAAGTAGAAACAGGAGAAACTCATTCGTCTTGAAGGTTTTTAGTTGGTCGTATATAGTTTAGATTCATTGCAAAGGAGATAAAAAATAATTTATTTGATAATATTCGAAAGAAATTTTAACACATTAACTTACGACTGTTACCCCTCATAAAGGAGCATAGGTCGCCCACCATCACTCTCCATCCAACCCTGTGCTAGGCATCCCTTTCCAGTTGCTATTCATCCTTTTCATGTCTGCTTCCAAATCCCAACGTAGTGTGTTCTTCGGCCTTCCACTTCTCCGTTTCCCTTTCACAATTCCAAGTAAGCGCTTGCCCCGTGATGCAGTTTGATGATTTCCATAATTTATATCCGATCTACTTCCAACATCTTTTCCTAATTTTCTCTTCAGCTGGAAGTTAGTTTGTCCTCTCCTACAGTAGGCCGTCGCTGATAGTTTCCGGTCAACGGACATTAAGTATCTTGTGTAGACAACTGTTTATAAATACTTTTACCTTCTTGATAATGATTGTGATAGTTCTCCAGGTTTCAGCTCCATACAGTGGAACTGTCTTGACATTTGTATTGAAGATCCTTACTTTGATATTGGCTGACAGTTGTTTTGAGTTACATATGTTCTTCAATTGTAGAAATGAGGCCTTTGCTTTGTTAATCCTCCATGAAGGTTTAAAACAGCATATGATTTCAAAGAATAAAAGGTTAAAGGATGATATTTTTTATCATAAAAAATAAGTGATTATTTAATCAATTGACATTGTAGTGAACAGAACACTGGTTAGGATAATCGAATGTATTTAAGCAAAAATTACAGACTATCTCAGTAAATTCTGGTAACCATACAATGAACAGTTAATTTGCAAATTAACAACCAATTGTCTCACTCTTCACTGTTTCTTCTCGAATTCCATTGTTCATGCATTTTCCTACCGACTGCGCATCATTTCAGTTCTTTCCTTATCGGTCCTCTGCCAAAATACATTCTATGTCTGACCAACACCATATACGACTTATACGGATATAAGTAGACCACACCACAACATGATTAAATAAACTAATCTTAGTAAATAAAATATAAGTGGATGAAATGATAAAAATTTTTTAGGGAAGTTATTATAATCAGGAAAAATTAAATTAGTTTTGATCTCATTCGATGTACAAAACTATTTTTTAAGTTTATCAATTAAGTGATTTTTTATATATTTCTGATTATATTATTCATTAGTAGTTCATGTTATTTTCAATCTGTTGAGGATCCTTTAGACAACATTAAATTAATTAATTTTATAAATATCATTACTATTTTCATTGTTCAACTAAAACTGTAGAAATAATGGTTATTACAATCCAATTCTAATCAATCTGAATAAGTTCAAAACAGAAAATTATTAACATAAAATGTACATTTTTTTCGTAATTAAGTACTTTTCATCTACGAAAAGTATCATCTCGTTAGTTAAAATTGAATTCAATATTAGTAAATTTTTAGTATAGTTGAAATCATGAGTCAATTGAAGCTAGAATACCATGGAAAACCTGGAAGCACTGGACGGCCATTTCGTCCTATTTTGAGACGCCTCAGCAGTGCGCATCCACGATCCCGCCTCCCGAGATAGGAACCCAGAACCTATCAGTCTCGCGAGCGAGCACTTAACCTCTAGACTACTGAGCCGGCTACCATCCAACGATGTTAATTTCTAACTTCAACTAATCCACGAGACTGTGCAGCACATCCACCGCTGTCTTCGGTGAGTTGATATCTCGCAACAGACCTGGTTGAACTCCAGTGGTCACTGCTTCTCACAAGAACTCCAGGAAATATCTCTTGAAGTGAGTCACTAGTGAGCATATGATTATTATCAGAAGGGGCTTTCATGGAGATTTCAGTAATTTTCTCTAGTTGAATTCGTGGATGTGCACTGCTGAGGAGTCTCACCATAGGATGAAACGGTAGTCCAGTGCTTCCAGGTTTTCCATGGTGGTCTAGCTTCAATTGACTTATGATTTCAATCATAAAAAATTACTGAACTCTCCACAAAAGCCCCTTCTGATATTAGTAAATGTCATTATGAGATTGATTAAAATGATATATATATATATCTTCAGGTATTTAATTTATAATAAATGAATTTAAAAGTAAAATATAATTCATGTAATACTAAGTTAATACGTTACAAAATCATAATATTTTAATCTTTTACAAACTTCTCAAATGGCTTCATTCTAATAATAAACTTGGTCTATTTATATCGTTAAACTTTCAATTTTTTTTAGGAGGACTGTTAATATAGAAACTTTTGTTTATCATTACTATTTTTCTGTTTTTCAATTTTTTTTATTTTTGAATACTCTTTCTTGTTGTTTTACTTAATTTCCGCAAAATTTAATTCACATCTCCTGTCATATATATATTATGTATATACATACAATATTTATGCAAATAGTGTACATAACACCAATAGGGTTTATATATGCATACATATATATACACAATTACATGTAAACATTTTTCATTTATGATCTTCAACAGTTTTGTTTTTTTTGTCAATCTTAACACATAGTGGGTGTTCAAAAACAAAACTCATAAAAAGATGTATTTTGTCACTGTTATGATTGTATATATTTTATGTTTATATATATTTTATAAGAAAGAGATAGACAAGGACTATATATATATGTATTCCGGATTTCGATAATTGAATTACAAACAAAACAACAACAGCAACAAAAATCATTATTTCCTTATTTTCTTGAACATTTAAACAAAAATAAAATTAAATACAATTGAAATGATTCCATCCCCCCTCCACGTTTATCATCACAAGTACTACTACCAATAAAATTTCTGTTTTTTTTTTAGTTTTACTTAATCTGAACTTACTTTTAATTATTCATTTCAATTTTAACTATTGTTTAGTTACTTATACTTCTGTGAAATAGATAAATGATTTTATAAACATGCCTTCAAGTGTCTATATTCTTGTTGAATACAAGAAGAATTGAAATTTAAAAAAAAACAAACAATTTTATTCATACCTAGAGTACTAAAGTAAAGAAGGAAACTAGTCAACGTAATAGGTACTACTACTACTAATCATTTTTGCATAAAAGTAGGTTTTTTCTTGAAAAATAGAATATACATATATGGATAGACAAAGTTACATACAGTTTACTCATTCCCAATCGTATTTCGCTCTTTTTTTTTCTAAAAACATAAAAATTTAATTCAATACAACAATCTCAACTTTTCATAATCGAAATATTAAATGATGATGAATGAATTTGCATAAAATCTTATTATTTTTATAAATCAACTTGACGATACCGATGATGGTGATGATGGTGATGATGATGATGACGAATATGAATGGATGAATGAATGAAAATTTCCTATTTAGATTCATTCACAATTATTCAGTTTATTTTAAAAAATTTTAGTCTATATTTTTTTTAAAAAAAATATAGGATGATTTATTTCACTTTATTTTAATGAAACTTATTCGAATTGTTTGACTGTATTAAAAATACGAATCCTTGCCACCACATATAAATGTCATATTATTGAGTTGTTTCAGTGTAGTTTCTTAAACATTGTAACTCACTATGCCTTAGCTAATTCTTGAAATTTATTTGATCCATAATCTATTTAACTTAGCTTAGTTTCATTGAAAAATTATAACTGGTGGAATTTAGATATATTGGGTGTGAAAAATTTATTACCAAATGATATTGAATAGTTGTCTCTCTAGATCACGAAGTGATCAAATTTGGACATATGAATCATTGGAATAAAGGTCATTGTCATAGGTAAAATTGGTTAGCGCCAGAAATGATGATCTTGAGTACAATCTCTATAGATACTCTATACTTGTTATTGATTTCTCATCTGTTACCACTGGACGATGTAAATTACTTCCAGACATGTATATCATTTATTAAAATTCATAAATAATTTAACATTTTAAAAAATGTCACAAAATAAAACGCGAATGACTTTAACAGTTTGAGGCAATAAATAATATAGATGCTTTTATAACAATAGTAGATAACTTACTATAGGTTCATTACGTCTTTTAAATTTTAAAGGTATATAGTAAGAGATCTGTTAGGAGATTAATAGAATAATCCAAAGTCAAATAAGTAACGTATATATCTCGCCACCCACTTTGATAATAATTTCACACTCATTATTTGAAGAATTTCATTGTACACTGGAACATAAGTTTTAAAAAATAAGAAAGTTATAAAACATATTTGACTTATCACATGTTGAAATAGTTAGATGGTAATTAAAAGTAAGAAAATTTTGTTTTCTCGTACTGATTTTGATCCGTATTTAGTTGACTATTAGCTTCTTGATAAGAAATGTCGTTATTAATAGTCTATTTGATTTGCATTAGTATAACATTTTTTAATCATTCAGATTGATCTATAAAAATTGAACAACTTACAGTGTGTTTGTGTAAATGACACTTAAAAATTTAGTTTCAGTTACATTCTTAGTTAAATGAAGCAATACTTCAAAATACACTAAAACATTTAAATTATATATATATATATATATTCCATTGGAGGAAGAAACGCTTGAAGTGGATAGAACACACTTTGAAGAAAGCACCCAACTGCTCCACAAGGCAAGCCCTCAGTTGAATTCCTGAAGGCTAAAGGAGAAGAGGATGACCAGAGAACACCTTACGCCCAGAAATGGAGACAGATGTGGATAGAATGAACAACTATTAGATAGAACTGGAAAGGAAGGTCCAGAAAAAAGTGGGTTGGAGAATGCTGGTCGGCGGCCTGTGCTCCATCGGGGGTAACAGGCGTTAGTAATATATATATATATATATATATTGGGATGATTGAAAAAAATTACCTACTGAACTAATTAATTTTATTAGTTGAATTCATTAGTCGATTAAAGCTAGACCACCATGAAAAACCTAGAATCACTCGATTCATGAATTCAACTATTAAATTAATGTGATCTCCTTAACCCTCCCCTCCCCCCGGTTTCTGATAATTAATTTTAGTTTAGTTATTTTTTTGTAAATGACCTTTACACTTCATAATGGCATTTCCATTTTTTTTAAACAAAAAAATGAAAATAAATGTTAAATATTAAAAGCAAATAAATCATATTTATTATTCATCTATTTGTTTAACTAATTTTACAGTGTAATTTTAAATTTAAATATTTTCATGAATTTTTTTTTCATGTTGAATAGTTGAAAATATAAGTTTATTTTTATATTTGACATTTAACCAATATTACTGTTACTATAACAAAATCAATTTAAATGTATAAAATAAAATAGTCAAATCAGTTGACATATGTGTTTTATTTGTTGGTGGTCAATAGAAGTAGGTCATATATATATATATATATATTCATTATAACCTATCTATGTACATTTGTAACTTTATATGAATAGAGGATATGGTTTATTCTATATAAAGTAATGAGAAAATCTCGATTTCTTCAAAATATTAGAACAGTTGTGATAGTTTTCTTATCCAAGATACCATGTTTCTTTGCTTGTTCTTCTTTTTTCGAAGTATATCTTCTTTCTTTTTTTTCTTTTTTTTAAAAAAAAACACTTAATGTTGTAATAATTTGCATAGAAATTCATTTCATCCCAAATAAATTTTTTTGTCATTCACTTAAGTAAATCAACATTTAGGGGATATTTATCTTATACAGATAATTATTAGTCAAAATTTTTTTGATGACAAGTTATTCTACTTATAAAACTAATAAAACAAAAAAAAACAAAAAAGAAAGACAGACGACTTTTTTGCTTCATGTGTGTGTATTGTATACGTGAATAGTTCTGTAGCGTGGTCTACTTATGTCCATATAAGTAGCATATGGTGATGGTCAGGCATTGAATGTATTTCAGTAGAAGATCGATAAGAAGAGAACGGAAATGGCACGCAATTGGTACGAAAATGTATGAACAATTATATTCGGAGACTATGGACGGATATTTGCAGAAGGAACAGTCAAATTCAGACAATTGATTGTTATTTTACATATTAACTGTTGACTGTATGGTTATCAGAATTTAGTGAGATAGTTAGTAATTTGTGTCTAAGTACATTCGATTGTCCCCACCAGTGTTCTTGTTCACTACAGTTCTATGAATGAATGTACTAGTCATATTATTATTATTACAAGACATCAATTAGCCTACAATATTGAAACATAACAATATACTTTGTTAGTTATTTTAAATTTTCTCATCAGTAAACTAAGGATATATATAAAGATGAAAGATTTAGATGTAAATAGTTTACAATGAATATACATATGGGTGGTCATTTATTGTAAATAACTGTTGAAATTTTATTAAATATTATGTGTGAAAGTTATTTTAGATTATAAATCACTAAATGTAAAATAATTTGTATATATTTATGACAATAAGTTAAGAATAGGTGTGAACAGCAGTTGCTAAGTGGTTTTTTTAAAAAATAAAATAGATTTTTTTTGGAATGCTTTTAGTTGTGTTTTTTTTTATTTTTACAAAAATGAAAGAAACATTTTAAAATAAGATTTATTTATTAAAAATTTATTAGATATTACTTAATTTTGATTGTAAACTGATTCAACTCTCTCTGTGTGTGGGGGGGGTGTGGGTACCTATATGTATAAGGTGATAAATAAGATGAAAGACTTATGTACTGTTGTTTCAGTGACTTTTTCTAATTTGGTTTGTTATTATTTACGAGTCAATATATAGGTATGATCATAGATATTTCAATACTACTAAATGTTAAAAATCATTCATAATTCCCTATTTACAAAATATTCAACATTAAATTAATAAACTTTTTTTGAGGGGGGGAACCGAAAAATTTACACCTTAATAAAATCTTCAAACAGAAGTATACAGTTAATGTCATGTTAACAAATATAAAGTAACATGACATACTGAATTACTCGACATATCTAGTACCATCTTTTTTTAAACTTGTACCTTAACTCCTAATATCTACCATTTAGAAATAATTCTTTAGAAAATTTCTGATAAAACAGTCTTTTTAGATCACTTACATTCTTTTTTAATATACCTACTGCTTCATCACTTACCTCATGAAATACCGACACATTCTCTATTGACAAATATTTTTTTTATGAATAATCATTGGTATTAATAATATTTCTTAAAGTTAGGTAGTCAATGTTTTTCGTCCCTGAAATATCGTTTAGCAACATTTTGGATAGAAAAAAATGAAGGTTATTGTAACAAATAGAATGTGGTAGGTTTTGTTCTACAAAGATTATCATCGCAACAATTAATATTTAACATCAAATAGCCAGCAATAATATAACCAGTGCTTTGTTATATGTATACATGAATATCTTAGCATAAGAAATAACCACGCCAATCATTGCAAATTTTCCTTTATAAAGGTCAAATATTATCCAATGATTTAACTCAGATAATAAATAGTTTAAACCATTTTTCACTATAATTTATCCATAAAGATTAATTAGCTAATTTTTATCTTTACTACTATTATAGGATATAACTAATATAAAAATCTATTTATCGGTTTCATTCAACTAATTCACTTAATAAAAATTTTTTTAATGTTAGAACGATTAACATAGTGATAAGAAGTGAATGCATTTCATTTAGTCAATTTTATATCAGAAGGGAGTTTGTGAAGATTTTAATAATTTCATAGTTGAAATCATGAATCAATTGAAGCTAGATCACCATGGAAAACCTAAAAGCACTGGATGGCCGTTTCGTCCTATTGTGGGACTCATCAGCAGGGCGCATCCACGATCCCGCCCCTCCCCTGAGGAGTCCTACAATAGGACAAAACGGCCATCCAGTGCTTTCAGGTTTTCCATGGTGATCTACCTTCAATTGATTCATGATTTCAACTACGAATTTTATATGTCAAATATATAATCACTGATTTGTATAAATTAATAAGATGTTCTATAAATGAAATTCTTAATGTGTAACATGAATAAAGCCATTTAATTCCTAAATGAGAAAAATAATTTATTATTCACACAAGTTCAATTTATAAATGAAGAGGATAAGTTAAAGAGACAATGATCTAACTGAGTATAAAAAAGTATTCAGATTGTGATGATTACAGGAGACAATAATAATGATAAATTAGTCATAAAGACGATAAGTATTATTCTATCTACTGGTTACTAGTTTCAACTAGTCCTCATAAAAAACGTTGATGTAAACTGCGTCAATTCTGTTACGAACATTGTTGAAATATGAAACTGAAAAAAATGAAGACAATTTCATGAAGATCATACGAGAGGAAAAGTATTTTTCATTTGAGATGATATGTGTTGCGTCCTTGAATCTATCTACCCACTTTAGTGCCAAGTATGACTTGTCTAATGTAGATTAAGACCTTGACCCGATAGGCTGACTGGCTTAACCTTGGGGCTAGTATGCGTAAGTTCGAAGTGGGGGTAGAGAGACGAAAACTATTCTGTCCCTGATTGGCTGGCAAGCACGCGAGAGAGAGAAGACAAAAACAGCTGGAACACTAATCACTTTATCCCAACCCCGATCTAGCACTCGAATTCCCAATTTAGATTAGGGTGAAAAGTTACATGAATAAGTAGATGAATAACCTGACCACAACGTCAATAATTAGGAAAATACAATTATGTCCAAAACTGGGGGATTGTAGTAGAAAATAGAGTACAAAAGGTTACGTCTAAATTACAATAGCTTTGGAACAGAAAATGCTATGGCAGTGAATTATGCATCAAAAGAAAGCTTATGATCTGTAGAATAGGCTAGGGGCAAAAGCAAATGTTACAGTTTTACAAGCTTTGAATTAAATGAATTAGCGTCCCCAAAAATAGCTTCCGTAATTTGTTAAGGCTTCTTGTTTCGCGGTTCACATCAATATGTTAAACTTGTAATTTGCAAAACAAATAGTATTAATCAAATTACATTATTCTAAATAATTATATGTTTAATATTAGGTTCAACAAAAAATACCAATAAAACCCTTGACATAAAGTCTTGGTGGTATTTAACAATTCAGTGATTTTTATAGAGTTGAGATCATGAGTCAATTGAAGCTAGACTACCATGGAAAACCTGGAAGCACTGGACGGCCGTTACTAAAATCTCCACAAAACCCCTTCTGATAATAATCAGGTGCTCACTAGTGACTGACTCCTTGAGGTATTTCCTGGAGTTCTAGTGAGAAGCAGTAACCGGTGGAGTTCAACCAGGTCTGTTGTGAGATAGGAACTCACTGATGACATTGGTGAATGGTTGCTCAATTTCGTGAATCAGTTGAAGTTAGAAATTAACACCGTTGGATGCCAGCTCAGTGGTCTATCGGTTAAGGGCTTCGGCTCGAAACTGGTAGGTCCTGGGTTCGAATCCCGCGAGAGTGGGTTCGTGGACGCGCACTGCTGAGGAGTCCCATAATAGGACGAAACGGCCGTCCAGTGCTTCCAGGTTTTCCATGGTAGTCTAGCTTCAATTGACTCATGATCTCAACTCTATAAAAATACTAAAATCTCCACAAAACCCCTTCTGATAATTCAGTGATTATTTGATAATTCTTAGGATGTTCATTGATTCCTATTAAATTAGGAAGTCCTTCTCACTGACTTCTCGCGATGGGGGTCTTCTTTACGAAATTGAGAGGACAAAAAACGAATATCTGACACTTTAACCGGGTTGGTGGACACGGAAACTCCACTTAGGGAAATTGAAAAACCCTGATTCCAAACCAATGGTGCACGTGGAATCCAGGATCCTGAGGGAGAAAATGGCGTATGAACTGGCCACCGGCTACCATCGGACTGCATCTCCTTACGTTGCTCTACAACCATGTGAATCAGACATTTGGGTTGAAGGCTCCGGGTGTGGTCCCCTAAGTGAACCACCTACTTCGGTGTGGGCACCCGGACAGTATCACACCCCACATACAAATCGAGTGACTTATGTGGCGCATATGTATTCGGTGCTCCTTTGTACCAATATTTATATGTTCAAACAAATAAATAAGGACTAATGTATTAACAAAGAATATTATTTGCAATAGATAATCACCAATTTTACATTTAAATGATTAAATTAATGGTCAAAATGAATAGCCTAGTTTCAGACAAATAAATCTTTTAACAATATAAAATACAAATTTAGTATTATTAGTGAAATGGATTTCTTAGATGGTGTTTCTAAGTGACTATTATTGAATTTATACTTAAATTAGTTTGCAAGTCATTTCAACTACCGAGAATAATGAATGGAATAAATGTAGAGTGAGAGAAATAACAGTTTAAATATTAACAGCTTCAAAGGTTTGGTTAAGGGTTATGTTATGTATAAAATAATAAAATTTATTTGTGATTATAAAATGGAGTTAGTGCCGAATAAATTCTTCCCATATCTTGGGAATTACCAATGATATTAATAAAATTGAGGGAATGAAGGGAAATGTACGTAATCTGAATTAGATTACCTGATATTTGAGATAAACATATTTACTTCTCTTGAGGAGGTCTGGTCAAGGTAAGAAAATTCGTTGGAAATGATTTATATGAATCTACAACTGTGATATTTTAATCCTAGTAATTATTGCTTCTGTTATTTGGAGGTCTCTTGGCTGGATCTCCTTAGACAGATTACTACTGGCATGTTATACCGTTAAAAATGATTCATATTGGCTTGATGTTCTGTTTTTATTATCCACGATATTACTGTTTCTAGTTTTAGGTAAATCTTTGGAAGATCTCTACAAGAGTTGCATTTTAAACACTTAGGTCTTTAAGTTAACTGTAGTACTAATAGGTTCAGTGGTTTAGTATTGTTTTTAAATTTGTTTTACTATTAACAAAATTCGTAAGGTATAGAAAGACATGAATAATTCCTTTATCTAATTAAATCATTCAGCTTTCAAAACCTTTGTTTCCATCAAGAAGCAACTTGTAGACAGGTAGATAATCGCTATTCAACATTATTTATGAACTTAAATTAATCAACTTGCATGATACAAACCATTAAATAACTTAACAGAGTGTTGACAAACAACCTTCTAGTATTGTCGAACATAGTATTTATCGATTTCCGTGTACCTGAAAAATCAATTACATTTATGGGGCAAAAGAAGGACCTTATTTTAAACTACAGAAAACCCAGGATCAGAGAGAGTTGAAGTTCTTGACGCCACTGATATAAGATGCAGAATAACCCTATAATTAGGATATAGTGAGGCTTTAGTCTTAAATCTACTATTGGGTACCTTCAACTTGACATATTCATCCAAAAAGAAACAAATATCCATCTTTTTTCCCGTAACATCAAAGTATGTATCTAATTACATAGTTTTGTCAACTGTTTACTAGTTAGTAATTTTATTTTGAACCAATTAGTAGCTTAACTCATTACATATTTTATTCTTGAAAATAATTACCCTTAGTACGCTAAAATAACTATGTAATAGCTTATTTAAAGCCTCACTGTCTTTAGCTACTATCCTAATCGGTCTTCCAGAATTGTCCTTTGCATTTTATATTTACACTTTAAATTCTAATGGCTTTTACTTAACAAATCCGATTACTGTTAATATTTCATACTGACCAAATTCAGTTCCATAATCATGTTGAACAATGCTTGTAATTTTCAATACTAAAGTTGGATAGGCTATTATAAACTACTGGTGAGAATCAAACAAGGTAAAATAGGATTCACTGTTATTCTATTTAAATAATTTTGCTTACTCTTTACGAGTTAATAAAAACAGAAGCATATGGATGACATTTTTCAAAAGATTTATGATTAATCAAGTTAGTATTGATTTAAACAATCAACAAGTAAATATGTGATACTTCATAGAATAAAAACATGGATTATTTATAAAATTATTTTTAGAGAATAATTTGTGAAAAATGGATGGTGGCTAGCAGTGGAACCCAAGAGTAACCATCAACTCTGAGATGGAGGTGCATCTAGCTGACGAGTCCAAAATAGGATGAAACGTGCGTCCTGGATCCCACTGCTAGTCACCATCCATCTCTGTTTATAATGCTTTTGGTATAAGGCAATATCGAGGCAATCCACACAAGATGCGTGTATCCGAATAAGAGATTGATCAACTGCAGTCCTTGACGTGTGTGTTGTTGTAGGTATTTTACCGACTAAAATTCAAGATTACACATTACCCATAATCAAAACAATGAAATATTTGACTACGATTGCATAATTAATAAATATACATTTGTAATTGGAATGTAATATAATAGCTGTTATCCAAAGAAAAGTTGTTTATAAGATGTATAGGATTGTACAGTGAATTTATTGGCTCAAAAATAAACAAGATTGCTCATTTGTTTTCCCTAACGATCTGTCTATTATCATGTAATATTACTGATAATTAAAACAATAATTATGATGACAAATTGAATCAGATTACGATTGAGTTACAAAACAAACCAGTTTCAATACATTTATTAAGGTAAATTATTCAATTTATTTTTAATGTTTATTTATTTATTAATCTGTTTTTATTGATAAGTAACCAGTTGTACATTTAATACCGATGTTTAAATAATAATAATAATACTGATAATAATAATAATAGTAACGGTAATAATAGTCACCAAAGTCATCCTTTATATTCATGCAAATAAAACTTGTTATTCATAAAACCGTTCATGTGTCGAGACAAACAATGTGAATTGCAATATAGGTATATATATAATGATCAAAAATTTCAGGTAACTGAGATGGTGGTTGGAGGTAGTGAACAGGAACCCCTGGACCTAGGTTTTGTGTAACTTGGCACTGTTCAGCAAGGTATGCCTGAAATCTTGAGGAAACTAATGTTTCCTAAGGGATTTGATCCCGTATCACTCAGTCTCACACTCAAAGACGTTATCACTGAGCTATCCGGGACGGATTCGTTTTGCACTAAGAAGGACCTGACAGACATGACATTGATCACCATTTATTGATCAATCAATTGTAAATTTCAAGTAACCGCCTGTCATTTAATATTAATCACATTTTCGTACATAGCTCTTCAGATACACACGGTGATTTGAGAATATCCTAAATTTAAGAAATATAAATTAGGAAGCTACTACCTAATACTTAAGATTTACTGTTTCATTTTGCGAATAATATTAATTTCGATTACTGTTTTATAAATAAGTAATGTTATCCATATGAAGTAAAGAACTGATTAGCGGTTCTAGATTTGAAGAGTTTTCTATCTAATGACAATCTACCTTGCAAATTCCTAACCGAACTATCAAACTAAGCTATCAGCTGATTAGTAACTTAAAAAACATCAACCAAGATGCAATATAGTTTACATTAAAATATGATAAAAAATAACTGTGGAGTAATTAAAAAACAATGTATTTTTCCCACCTTGAACTTCCTAAAGTATTTTGTTTCCTTGATAGTTAGGTATGTTATATTTTGCACACAGCATTATTCGACTTTTTTTAGATCTATGAAGTTTACTGGTCATGTGAGATGTTGAACTTCTAATTATGGATAAAATTCTAGCAAAAAATATACTAATGAATGAAGATTATAAGTACGAGAATAGACGAATACATTTACAATGTACTAGTAATCTTGAAATACTTACAATCTTACTTCTAGTACTATAATTGTAATTACTTCACTGATAATGCAATTCATAAGACAATTATTTAAACACAATCATGATTTCAATGGTGTTTTTTGATTATTTCAAAGGATGTTCCAAATCAAGTTAAATGGAGTTTAGTTCTCTATAAACATATTCAGTAAATAACAAATAAAAATTGCATGTGTTTAATTTGTTAGTCAATGTTGATGTTATATCCCGTGGAGATTTATGAATGGTAACTCTGAGGACTATCTATGGACCAATATGATAAGTATATTTCCTATTGTATAATTGTTAAGTAACTTATGTATCCACATTCGTGTCCCTCTTATTATGAGCTTTATTTTGAACCATAGACTATTACTGCACGATTTACCATTCTTGAGTTATCCACAGTTTATTGATTACTGTTACTTCTATTCACAGCCACATTTGGCCAAATCTTGTACAAATGTTATTTTCTATTTAATGGTACGATGTGACCAGTTTGTGTGGTATATAAACTCAGTATATTTGAGAATAATGATTCATATTGCAGAGGCTGTAATTGGTGTTCTGGATTTAACTGGTTGGGCTAGGCAGAAAGCTGGATTGATAAGTACTCAAGACTGCTCATACCGCTTTTATGTATCATTGGGCTATCGATAAATTCACTCCTCTCTGATTGGCGGGAATCAACACGTTCATATATAAAAGAGGGCACTCACTCAGTCGATATAACAGTTGAAATAAAGGAATATTTTATACAGAAATATAAAAAAAAAATAAAATGTTTACTTTCAATGGACTTCACTGAAATAAACATCATATTCCTAACGTTACAACTATACAAATATTACAATTAAACTAAGAGTTTTCAATTTATTTGAACTGAAATCTTGTAACTTAACTATATGTCACTCATGAGTCATTATTAAAGAATTGTGAACTAGTGTTATAATAAATTTTGAAAACTTCGAACAGAAAAACTACAGTTTTCAATATATTCTCCTTTTTATCTTTATTGTTTAACAAAACTGGTGGTGATGAATAGAAAAAGAAAAAAAAACAATTATATCAGCATGACTACTATAAAACCTTATTGATTAAATATAAACGAAAATACTTATTTTAAATATTTACTATTCCATATATATATGCTAATTAGATACTTAAATAAATAATATATTTGTAATATTATAGAGTTGATATCATGAGTCAGTTGAAGATAGACCATCATGGAAAACATGGAAGCCCTGGACAGTCGTTTCGTCCTATTGTGGGACTCCTCAGTAGTGCGCATCCACGATCCCGCACTCGCGAGAATCGAACACAGGACCTACCAGTCTCGCGAGAGAGCACTTAACCGATAGACCACTGAGTCGGTATCCAAAAGGGGTTAATGTCTAACTTCAACCGATTCACAAAATTGAGTGACACATTCACCATTGTCTTCAATGAGTTACTATGTCACAACAAACCTGGTTGAACTCCACTGGTCATTGCTTCCAGGTTTTCCATGGTGGTCTAGCTTCAACTGACTCATGATCTTCAACTCTATAAAATTACTAAAATCTCCACCAAACCCCTTCTGATACTTGCAATATCCCAATGAGTGGAAAAATAGATTTTCTGACGTTGTTCCTTTGTACTATTTAAACTTGGATTAATGTTAATTTGTTTATTTATTCTCTGAAGAAGTGGCTTACACCGAGTCACGAAACGTCAGATAATCTAATTTTTCGACTCATTGGGATATTACAAATATATTATTTATTTATAATAATCTACCGAATGCTCAATTTATTCAAAATTATCAAATTAAAACTTGATAATGATACCTATAATGAGATATTTGTATAAACAGGTATAGAGGATTTGATACTGTTCCAAAATTTATCGTATTAAATGAAGTTATTAGTGATATTAATTATATTAGATACTAATTAAATCAACACATTACTATCAATCATTACATAATGATGATGATGATGATGGTGATGTTATATACACGTACATTTTAGATCAATCTACATTCATTGAATGAATAGATTACATTGATGTATAGTTATTAAATGTTCACTTAAATTTAAACTACTTGTATAGTTAAAATAAATTTGTTTAATTATAACCAATATTATTACTAACATTATTATTATTTTTGTATTTATATACAATTAGAATAGTAATAATTAGTAGTATATAAATAATTTAGGCAAATTTTTATTATTTATTTATGAAAGATACATGTGTCCATGTGTAAATGTGTACCTAGAATGAATTTTAATTACCGCAAATGAGTTATATTAATGACATTTAAATTTGTATTTAAATACATTGAATATATATATACATATATGCTTGTTTTGATGTTTTTATACATATGAATGTTATACCTAGACACTTGTTCAAGCTTAACATCCTCCTTATACAATACATAGATACAAACAAAACTTCCTAGTTTACATTATTATTATTATCATTATTATTATTATTAGTAGTAGTAGTAGTAGTACAGATATTATTTATACAAACATAAATAAATACAATCTGTATTTAATTAACTCAATCTAATAAAAATAGGTAAATAAATCCTGTAATCCTGTAAGAATGTGACTAAATTATTATTATTATTATTATTATACATTCATATTAAAACTTTAACTGTCAAATCAACAATTCAAATGAATGCACTCTTATACAGTTCATATACATGTATATATATATATGTAATTCATTTATACAAATAAATTTTGTTTAATAATTCACATCAATATTTTCTTGATATATACATAATATAGCATTCTAGATTTCATATATGCATGTATATGTTTACATGTGAATTGGGCTAAACAGTTTTGATAACTTAACATCATAATTACGGTTGCCATAGTAACAATGTATGTAGTTAATTTGGTAACTTTGTATGAAATGAAATAAGTTGAAGAATTATTTTTTTTTATATTACAAAATGTATAAATATCATCAAATGTCAAATGAATAAGAATGAAAAAAAAATTTTGTATATATTGTTACACTTTCTTACAAGTAGATTTCTGTGAGAATGATAACTGTAACAAGGTGTTAAACTATCTTTTCATAAGAATAGAAACATATATATGATAATTAAAATGTTATATATTTGAATTGATAGAATATTTAGTTAGTAAGATTAGATATAATGCGAACTAAAGGTAGAACTATAAAGGTAGATTTATAATTATGAAAAAAGTAACTACTCATTATAACTTTGACGGTTTATGGACTGGCCCAAGTTATTTTTTATACATTAAGATATTACAACAAAAGAAGTTAAATTAAATATTGTAAAATGATGAAATTGAGCACACTTTCGTTAGTTAAAAACAAAATAAAAATGATTACATACCATATTAGAATATTGGATTAATGAAAATGATAATTACATTATCAGTTTGGTATTGTAAAGATTGTTGAAATTCAGTGGAATCATGGACCAATCAAGGTTAGATCATCATTAAAAACATGAAAGAATAGGATGATCGTTTTATTCAATCATCGATCTCCTCAGCAGTACACATCCCCGATTCCCCACTCAGGACTCGAACCGAAGACTTTCGGTCTCGTGCTAACTTCTAATTTCTGTACCACTGAGCCGGCATCTGACGATGTTAATGCGCCACACCCGACACGGTTGAGTCGAAAGCTACCGTGTGCTCACTGTTGATTTTCTTCGAGAGGTAATTTTTGGAGTTCCAGTGAGGAGCAGTGGCCAGTGTAGTTCAACCGTGCCGGGTCGGAGGCAGTTATTCACCGAAGACAATGAAAGATGATCGCGCAATATTGCGGGTTAGTTGAAGTTAGATATTAACATCGTCGGATACCGGCTCAATGGTACAGAGATTAGAAGTTAGCACGAGGCTGAACGTCATTAGTTCGAGTCCTGAGTGTGGGTTCGTGGATGTGCACTGCTGTGGAGACCGATGATAGAATAAAACGGTCGTTCTATGGTTT
Source organism: Schistosoma mansoni (assembly GCF_000237925.1). Classification (NCBI taxonomy): domain Eukaryota; kingdom Metazoa; phylum Platyhelminthes; class Trematoda; order Strigeidida; family Schistosomatidae; genus Schistosoma; species Schistosoma mansoni. The sequence goes on from NC_031502.1 coordinate 41,556,674, forward strand.
CATGTTTTTAATGATGATCTAACATTGATCACTTCATGATTTCAATAATAAATTTGTTCCACTGAGATCTTGTGTACATATTTAACACTTTACAACTATTGGTTGTACTCACATGATTTTTTTTCTTTCATCAGACATAACAAATTACGTATAGCCAAGCTTGATCAACAACTCATTTGAAATATAAACAGATTTTAACTAAAGTTCATATGATATATTATTACAATCATGAATTCACTTAGAATTGTTTGTTTGAATCTTCCCATTGATGCTTAAGACTGCAAGTGGTCAGTCTCTTATTGGTAAATGTGCATACTGTGTGTATTGCCTCGATATTGCCTTGATTCACAAGCACTATTATAATCTTGTTTTTCTTAACATACTTTTACTTATTTTTGGTATGAACTGTTAATAATAATTTTGTAAATCACTCAAGTCAACTTACTGTTATCAACGTTCTTGCGAAGGATATGTAGGAGAAAATTCACATTTTCCCGAACTATGTTTTATAGACCAAATATTTTATTTTATTACCACAGCTAGGACTTCTCATGTATTGATTATATAAGTTTCTGTATTCTAATATTAGAAATAACTGCAACACGTTATACCGGTCCAATAAACGAAATTAATTTTCTTTCCTGTATAATAAAGTTAAATACAGAATGATAAACTAAAGTGCATTCAGTAATTTAAACCTTCTGGTAATTTATAAAAGCCATCAATTACTGTTAAGACGGAAATGTATCTTCATTCTGGCTTTGCCAGGCTATTTAATGTCTAATAATGTCATGAGATAAAAGATATTTCGTCCAAGTGGAACTAGGAACTAAAACTGTGGTCCTTTATGAATCAACACAGTATGTTTCCTCAAATGGAAATAAAGATATTTCACTGGTTTGTATGTCATGTATAAATAGTTTCTGAGAAGGTCATTTCTAAATATATTCCCATTAAATAGAAACCTATGACGTCAGACTTTTTATGACACACTGATAATAAGGAATCGGTTTTAGAACATCAAACTAGAAATCGAATAGGAAAATGGTAGCATAATCCCATCATACGTTTGCACATCACAACACAGCTTCAACTTTCTATGTCGTTCACATTCGTAATTTCTATTTATGACTTGTTTTTCAAAAGGTTTTAGCATAAGATAGAATCTAGTCAATCAATAATGCAATAAAATAATAGAAAGATAAAGACAGGTATCCATTTCAGTACAGTGGAGAACGGTCGCACGATTTCGTGCATTGGTTGAGGTTAGACATTAAAACCGTTGAATGCCGGATCAGTGGTCTAGAGGTTAAGCGTTCGCGCACGAGATCGAAGGCTCTGGGTTCGAATCCCGCGGGTGGGATCGTGGATGCGCACTGCTGAGGAGTCATACGATAAGACGAAATGGTCATCCAGTGCTTCCAGGTTTCCAATGGTGATCTAACATCAATCGGTTTATGATCTCAATAAAAAACTTTATAATCTCTACAATCCCATACTGATTATTTCAGCACTTGGGAACTTGTTCCTAAAACTAACAAATCCACATAAATTTGTCTGAAAAAAGTTAACCATTCATCAGACACCTAGAATATAGGTATTTTACGTTTTCAACTACTATGTGTTCTAAACAAGGACAGTTAACATATCACTCCCTACCCAAGAACCTTATTGAGCGTACATTACACACTAAATACTAGGGGATTTTATTAAGTGTGTGTTTTATTGAATAAGCAATCATGCAGTTTTGAGAAATAAATATGCTACATGATTTCTGAGCAGTTCATGCTCCATTGTATCTTTCCCAAGAGTTATTAGTAAAATAAATGCGTGATACTTAGGAAATCCTACAGGTTTTATGGTTTAAATAAATTTTATTGCATTAATCATTTGTATAGTCAGTTAGTTGATGGTCAGAATTTAGTTTTATGCCTTAAAGCTTTACAGACTCACTGATTTGAAAACTAAGGCTGACTGGTTAGATAAACATTTCAAGTGAAGATCTGTAAAATTCTCATTGACAGTATTTTCAAGAAGAAACCTACTACTATCGCTTGTAGGCTAAACATATACCATGAGGGATATTGTATTTTACCTTAGTTACCTTAGTTCAGTCACACAGGATGGTCACTGTACTTTAAGATAATTCGACTATGTTTGAGTTTCAAATCACTGATTCCATGCTTTTAATCAGTTTCTTGCTAATAAAATATCGAAACTTTCTATTATATTCCTGATTCATTAAGAGACAATGTATATGCTTCAAATCATCAGAATTTCAATACATTATCCTATGCATATCATCCAAACGAAACAATTAATCAGTAAAACAGAATCACTCAAATTGCAGTTTTACACTCTCCTAACTTCCTTCCTGATAATCCACTAGTTTAACGTATTAATTATAATTAAGATTTTCTTATTCAATGTTCTTCTATAGTAAGTGCTAACAAATTTAAAACATTTCTAACAACCGCTTACATGTCAGAATTGTTCAGATTAAAATATCTCTGAATCAATTCATTTTTGTGTGTAATAATCAAATTAACTGTATGCTCAATATTGTACGTTATTTGTAGTTTTGTTCATTTATTTATGTAAACATATCTACCTTTCTTTTTCCAATGTTTTGATTAGTATTTACACTTTTTGACCAAATATTTCATAGCCTTTCTTGCTTCACCATCTAACATTTCTTTTTTCTACTTTTGTCTTACTCTGTGGCATATACATACATACGTACATACACGTAGATGAATATATACACTTAATTCTGTCTTGGAAAAACAACTTGGAAAACTACAGGAATGATTTCATTGAAATGCTCAGATTGAATGTTATTTTCACCCCTTCATCTTTTTCACCTATTACCACTACCATTCTAAAAAAAAAAATAGTATCATTCACTCTCTACAATATTATTGTAACATTCCATCCCTTTTCCGATTTTTGTTTTAGTATTCTTTTTTTTACCCCATCAACTGTCTAAACAAAATTCTTTCATAAACATTTAAAGAGAAAAAAAACATGAGGCGGTTAAAAAACTACTAGTTGTTTAACATTAATAATTCGTGTGAAATGTGAGTATAGTAATATAATAATAATAATAATAATGTCATGCTGTTTGCTTTGAAACTTTCTAGACTAGTTTGTCTATATGTATATATATATGATTACTTGATGTATGGACCACCTACTAATATAATTTATTTCTATTTTCTTTTATAGACAATTTCAAATTTGGCGTTGTTTAATAGTAGTGGGAAATTCTTTTTTAATCCCATTTTTATTCATTATTTTGTTTCTTTCGATATACTAGGGACATTTCAGAATTTATATACAATGATAGGTTATTCAACATCATTAGGTCCACATGATGTAAATAAATAGCAAAATCTTCGTTACTTCTCTCTTGATATAAATCAGACTGAACAATAATACTATGAACAATGAATACTATCGATTCACTTAAAGTACTAATTTAAGTAAAAGGGAAGCATACAAATTCCCGTACACATTTCTGGAAACGGAATCAAAAGAATGCAAATGTGTACTAAAATATTTTAACATTTATGATCAAATCGGTCAATCGCATATCCATTTTAAAATTCTTGATTGCTAATATCATAGCATCAGCTGAAGTAGACAAACCAGTGTAAAACACTTTATAAGAAAAGCACGAGTTCTAAGAATGTAGGCTTCATTCGTTCAGCGCTGGAATGAAACAGCTATTGACTGTTCTATGTTTTTCAATTGTTCTTAGAATGTTTTCATCTATAGTAATAAGTCTCACTGAACAAAGTCATAATAACGTAATGGGAGTCTGTTATAACTTAATATTCACTTGATTCAAATAAAATCTATTTAGTAACATGCACGTGTACTTCAATGCGTAGTTACACACACTCAACTGTCCACCTAGCTTAACGATCAAACACTAACATACGAGGCTCTTATCCACCGTAAAGAAAGTTAAGTAATTCATTGATGTACGCAAATTCATACCGTATGACTGTTAAGGTTTCCTGTGTAAGGAATACTCGTATTACACACTATGCGACCTGAAACCTTGCTGTCAAACAGAATTTAGAAGCTATCCTATCATTTCATAAAGTTGATAATATAAAGCCTTACAACAGAGGTATTGTACGTCTTTCCAGCTTCGGATACCGTACATCTTAATTATGTAAACCCTTTTCAATTTTTGTATATAATATCTCAACACTTCAGATGGATTTGAATAATCAAGGCTTGCTCAAAAATCTGTAACCTATTTTCAGACAATGCAAACACTAAATTACACTTTCCTGTTTTTAAGGGATTTGAACCATAATTTATCGAAAAACATTGCAGGATGTACTCACCCGCTTTACAAAGAGCTTTCATCACCTAAAGATCCTCGATGCTGAAAACATCAAGCCTAAATACCACACTATTAGTCAATTTTTTCTTTATTTATCCTTGAATGAAACAGAAGTTTACACTCTAGAATTAATACAACAAATATATATCATTGTTAAAATAAACTACTATCGTAGCAGAACAGGTTGTAAGGTATTCTAAATGAAGACGATAAAGTGTATATATTAGGAATGAACAAAGGGAAAAAGACGAAAAAAAAGGAAGAATATGCGTAAAATCAGCGGATAAAAAATGACAAAATATTTCGAATTTTGTACTACTTTTTTCTCCTGTAATACCATAGTACTGAATAAAACAAGTACTGTGGCGTGGGTTACTTATATCCACATAAGTAGTATATGGTGATGGTCAGGATTAAAATGTATTTTGGCAGAAGATCGATAAGAAAAGAATAGGAACGTAGCGCAATCGGTATGAAAATGTATAAACAATGAAATCAGAGAAGATGGACTGATATTTACAGAAAGAACGGTCAAGACTGAGACAATTGGTTGGTCAGAATCCACTGGTCACTGATTCTCACTAGAACCTTTGGATTTACCTCTCGAAGTCAGTCACCAGTGAGCATATTATTATTATTATTATTATCAGAAGGGGTTTTGTGGAGATTTAGTATTTTCATAGTTGAAAGCGTGAGTCAATTGAAGCTAGACCACCGGGGAAAACCTGGGATGCCGGCTCAGTGGTCTATCACTTAAGTGCTGTGGTGCGAGACTGGTAGGTCCTGGGTTCGAATCTGGCTATGCGAGGTCGTGGATGCGCACTGCTGAGGAGTCCCACAATGGGACGAAACGGCCGTCCAGTGCTTCCAGGTTTTCTCTGGTGTTCTAGCCACAATTGACTCACGCTTTCAACTATGAAAATACTGTATGATTATCAGATTTTATTGAGATAGTCTGTAATTTATGCTTAAATACATTCGGTTGTTCCCAGTCGTGTTCTTGTTCACTACATTACCATCATTATCATAAACAAATACAATTAATCAGTTTATTTTTTTAATAATCAAATCCGAAATGATATGAATGCAGATGCGTTTTGAAAAGAAAAGAAAATGCTAAAATTAACAAAACATTTACTTGATATGTTTATAAACATCATTTTTGACATTAAGCTTATTGTTTTGATTGACAAACGCATGTAACCAACTTTATATCATTATTATTATTATTATTATTATTATTATTATTATTATTATTATACATACCAATGTAAACATTCTTTTTTTTAAAAATAAACGATATTCATTTTAACTTCAAATATATAAAACCAAAGATTCAAGACAAGTCACACTAAGTGAACCAAAGAAATACTGTTTGAAAATATATTCTTAACTAATACTTATGAAGTTAAGATGAATAGTGGCTAGCAGTGGAATTCAGGATGCGCGCACATTTCGTTCCATTTAGGAAGATACAAGTAAACAACACCAAGTGAATTACTAATGAAATTGTTTTAATAAGTGAATTTTATATTTCACAAATTTAAAGAAAAGAAGAAAATTTGTTTATCTTTCGTATATCATCTTTATTTATTTTCCTTTTCTTTTTCATATTTACGTAGAACCACATGATTTAATATGGGAAAAGTTTATTTATGCTTTAAAAAAAAAGAAGGAAGCTTCAGCTGTCCCATACTTTTGAAAATATTTACGCCATATTTTATTGTTAAGTCAATGTATTTGATATGTGTTTTAGTATAAAATGTTTATAAGAAACAGATATTTTATACAAGTGTATTCTAATAAAATTTGACAAGGAAACCAGTAGACATATTTATGACATGTTTACTTTTAATCACACTTGTGTAGAAACTTCTTCATCACCATCTTTAGTCTTCCATCACAATTATAAATGTGTACGTTTTTTTTGTTTCAACAGATTGATATATGTGAATAGTAAACAATGAAATTCGAATTACAAAATATTGACATAGATTATAAAGTAGTAATTGTTTAGTTTACAGAAGAAAAAATTTTTTTAGAATATTTCTCCCATTAATGTTTTCTGGTGTGTTTTTCTCCATTTTTTTTTATTCACTTGTCTGTATTTATTTATTTATTTTCACAAGAAGAAACATAATTTGAGTACAATAATAATGAATTCCTTTTTTAAATATATTAAAGTGGTAATATGACTGACAGAAATAAAAAAAATTGTTGTCAGTATTCTGTTTATTTCTATTCAATCATCAATGGGAAGATTCAAACAAACAATACTAAGTGAATTTGAACTTCACCCCATTGCACAAGCAAGTGGCTATCAGGACACAGTAGCTGGGTTGACAATGAGATGGTGATTGAAGCGAAAGGTAATGGATTCGAGCCCAAGAGCGATCATCAACTCTGAGATGCAGGCACATCCAGCTAACGAGTCCCAAATAGGATGAAACGTGCGTCACACTGGATTCCATTGCTAGCCGTTATCCATCTTTGCATACAATGCATGTGAAAAAAGGCTATATTGAGGCAATACGCACAGTATCCACATATGCCAATTAGAGACTAATCAATTGCAGTCCTAAATATTAATGGGAAGATTCAAACAAACAATACTAAGTGAATTCAACCATATTTGTTTATCATCTGTATCAAGTACTTGTTCTTCGAAATTGACACTTCTTATTAATTCTATAAAAAAGTGAATAAACACTCACTGTGAAATTTATAAACATTATAATACAAATTGTTAAAACATTTCCTATTAGTCATTGAATCTAGTTGAGTTGAATTAAACAGTTTAGCCCATAAACTAATCCGAGTTATGTCAAATTATAATTGCACAAATATATAGTATGAGATTTAACTATTAATAATTTTTAAAGGTTTGTATCTTACAGTTGTTGATTTTTAAGCTTTCATTTGATCAATCTCGATTAGTGTGTAGACTACTTCAGCAAATGGGTAACTAACATTCTGACCCTTAACTTGTAGTTGATTTTATTTTGAACTCATGAGTTAATTTTACTTACATCCTAGTGTTATTATTCAAACTAATACTCGAACCTATTACCCCTCACTTAACTAACAAATTAGGCAACAATAACATTTAAAATATTGTGTACTGACTACATGAATTACTGCTAACTACAACACTGGTATATAATTATAATAAGATAAAGTCTATCAATAAATAGAATGGAAATCACGTTCTGGATTTCATAGTTGATCACTATTCAAAACATAATCAACTATGTTATTACCCTTAAAAATGAATAAACAATAAGAAGTAACTACCTTTTTCATTTTATTTAAAAGAAAGATTTTCTAACTAATAATAATTTCCGCTCACCCTTATGGATAACTAGTTTGGCTTAGTTACTGTCATAAATGTGTAACTTAAATTGGAGAGAGTAGAATTCGAAGTGATCAACCCTTAATTTTCAGCTTTATTGATATCATGCCTCAGTAGTAGTCTGAAAGTATAATTATAATAACTGATCTTTGATCACAACAAATTGTTTTGAATAGTGATTTGTAATGCGGTTTGTTGAAGAAAATGATATATGAATTAACTTTAATGCGGGAAGTTTGAGCTAACTGTGTTTATATATATATAACCAAACAGAGAATCAAAGATTACTATTGGCATCAGTGACTTTACCTGCCTTTGTAGTAGTCAGATTTTACATACTTATAAGCATGTACATCAATTTTGAAGGTTATGCATTTTACATATTCTCCTGGTAATTGAATTATTAATAAATTTCTGCCTGTTTCTAATTGTATGTCATTGAATTGGTGAACAGTCTTATTCTATTTAAGTGATTATAAGAAATACATCGTCCTAAAATCCTCGTAAATGACTTTCGTTTTTACACTCACTGATAAAAACTTCATCCGAAGTGTTTGAACTGTTAATAAATCCAAGATAAGCTCAAATGGTGGTATTTTAGAGTTAGATTAACAACCGAATTGTAGCAAACACAAAGAAACTTTTACGAAGGTATGGATTTCATCAAATAAAAATATATCATATATTTGTGTTATCAAACAAAAATATGTTATTTTATTGATTTATTAGCTTGTAACAAGCGACTGTTTATCTAGAATTCGTATAGTAAACAAGTATATGAAACTTCATACTAATTTTAACCATTCTGGATTCGAAGATTGTTAAATCTTGAATAAAAGTCCTAAATCCTATTGTCAATAGTTTAATTTTTAAATTCTAAACCAACATTCTTATTTTAAACTAGTAAGTTGATTCATTAGCAAAGATGAATAATGGCTAGCAAAGGAATCCAGGACTCGTGTTTCGTCCTATTTGGGACTCGCCGACTGGATGTACCTGCATCTAGGAGTTGATGTTCACTCTGTGACTCGAACCCAGTACCATTTGATTCAAACGCAATCACGTTTGTCAATTAGATACTGAGTCCTGATTGTCATTTGCTTGAGTAATGTGGTAGAGTTTAAATTTAATTGATATTGTTTGCTTATAAAGCTTGTTACTTAAAGCCATATCGAAACATTCCGCACAAGATGCACATATACCAACAAGAGACTGATCAATTGCATTCCTAAACAACCATGGGAAAATACAATCAAACAATACCAAATGAATTTAGTAGGTTGATTCATTTAAAAGCAATCAACAAATTAATATTCGATATTATTGAAGTACTACTTAAGTAATCTTATTTACTTACTTTATTTTAATGAAAAATGAATAAATTATAAATATATATTTCTTCAAAACATAATATTCATTTGCATTTTAAAGTAGTTGTTTCCTTCTTATATAATAATTCATTTGAAGTGTTAACAAATTTCACGTATTAAAAGTTTTAAACTTAGTTAATAATGATTGAACCTTATCATCATCTATCTACTCATGAATATATATATGAGCAAATCACTCATTTATACATTAGAGCAAATATCTAATGGTACTTACAAAATCCACTAATAATATTCTCCTTTGATATTAACGTCTTTTATATGTGTATAATTTTATTTTCTTCTAAAGATTTATTTGTATTGGATGCAAATGAATACCTATAAAGTAGTATTAAACTCATCATAAATGAAAATATGACCACTTATACTTTAATATAGTGAAAGCAATCAGTATTATCATATATCTTACAGTTTATTTTCATTATTTAAAGTAATCGCTTTTTTCTAATTTATATTCTTAATAGATATCGTCCCGGTGGTCTAGTGGTTAAGCGCTTGCTCGCGAGACTGATACGTCCTGAGTTTGAATCTCGCGAGGTGGGATCGTGGATGCGCACTGTTGAGGAGTCCCACAATAGAACGAAACGGTTGTCCAGTGCTTCAAGGTTTTCCATGGTGGTCTAGCTTTAACTGATACATGATTTCAACTATATATTATTTATAAATGTTTACTCTATATTTCGTCTGTTTTTAATAAAATTTATGGAAATATATTATTGTCATTTTGTATTATGATTAATTGTATTCATTTATTTAATGTAAGTTAGAAGTGATGATTGTTACAGAAATAATTTCTGATCTTAAAATTATTCTAAATGAGCCAGCTCTATTGGTTATAAATAGATTAATCTATTTGTAATATTCCAATGAGTAGAAAAATTAGAGAATGAGTGGCATACACTGAGTCATGAAACATCGAAAAACCTAATTTTTCTACTCATTGAGATATTACAAATAGATTATTTTTATTTATAACAATCTACTCAATGCTCAATCTATTTGAAATTATCAAGTCAAACCTTAGTAATGATACCTACAGCTCTATTATGTGTTTATTCACATAAACTACAAGATATATTGGGTAGCTTGGTTTGGAGGAGGCGGATTGTGATTAAATTGGCTGATATAAAGATTTATCCTGTGTTGTTGATGATAGTTTCAGTAAGTATAAGTTAGAACTGATTAGATTGCAATAATCTAACTTTTGTTTACACGGATAAACTTTGAAACCAATATAATCTACATTTTCAATCACTGGTAAGCAGAGATGGATAGTGGCTAACAGTGGAATCCAGGACGCGCGTTTCATCCTATTCGGGACTCGTCAGATGGATGTACCCACATCTCAGAGTTGATGTTCATTCTGGGACTCGAACCCAGTAACTTTGCTTCAAACGCCATCGCGTTATCCACTCGGCCACATCAACTGTAAGATGCGGGTATATCCAGCTGACGAGTCCCAAATAGGATGAAATGCGCGTCACACTGGATTCCACTGTTAGCCACTATCCATCTCTGCTAACCATGCTTGTGAATTAAGGCTATATCGAGTCAATACGCACAGTATGTACATATGCCAATTAGAGACTGACCAGTTGCAGTCCTAAACATCAATGTGAAGATTCAAACAAACAATACTAAATGAATTTTCAAACACTGTTCAAATGCTACGTTTCAATACATCATTTTCAAATAGAAGTTAGAAATGGGAGTAAGTTTATGTTATCTGTATGACTATTAAACAGAATTATTTTATGCAAAATTTTGACGAGAAATTGATTCTTACTTTATAGAATAAACTTTAGGTTTGATGCATCTATGTATTTTCATAGAATAATGATAGTACTTTAAAATAACCAGGTAATCAGCTAGCTACTTCAATAATCTTTATCCAGTATTTCATAGGAATTTTTATTTCCATTTCTAGTTATACATTGTGTAAAATGAAACATAGGTGTCCTTATCAAATTATTTGGTCCCAATAAACAACTAGTGCTTAAGATAATGATGTATTTAAACAAAAGAGATATTTTTATTAAGTTGTGTTTAGCTTTAAGATTAATGTTATTCTTCTATTTCGTACAATAATACGTGACAGTTGAGTATATGATTGAAACACAGCTTAATAGTAAAGCAGACTGGTCAAACGTTGGTTGTATCTATTTTTCAACTGTCCAAATATTTAAAGTTTTGCTTGAATTGAATAACTATGAAGGTAATATGCATTGAGTCGCAAAATTGTATAAAAAGCTTACAACCTATCATGAACATGGCTGCTGAAAAACTCAAACTGAAAAACTTCACCTCTTGAGATATTTTCTGTATCTCTGTGTTTTTCTTTATCTGTGTTTTTAGAAAATGAGAAATCATGATTGAATGAGAAAATATTTTTAACATCTGAACTCGTAAATCTCATAGCAGTTCACTATTTAAAATCCTTGCTAAATGTGACATTGTATATTCATCCGTGTTGTTTTGTTGTCAGTGTTACCTAAATTGCAACAACAAAAAACAATTATCTTCCAATATCAAATGAAGCCTTTCTGAATGTGAAATTAACATATAACCAAATAACATCCCCTTACATTATTCACATACAATTCAGAAACAGTTTAAAAGCAATAAAAAGATTGTATTGAAACAAGTAAACTGAATTGATTTTCTTATCGTTCAAAAGGAAATCAACAAAACTATGATTATTATGAGCAAAGATGGATAGTGGCTAGCAGTGGAATCCAGGACGAGCGTTTCGTCCTATTTGGCACTCGTCAGATGGATGTACTTGCATCTCAGAGTTGATGTTCACTCTGGGAATCAAAGCCAGTACCTTTCGTTTCAAACGCCATCGCGTTTTCCATTTAGCTACTGAGTCCTGATAGCCACCTGCTTGTACAGTCGGGTGAAATCAAATTCCACTTGGTGTTGTTTATTTGTATCTCCCCATCGTTATTTAGGACTGCAATTGATCGGTCTCTTGTTAGCATATGATCAATCGCAGTCCTAAATAACACTGAGAAGATACAAGTAAATAACACCAGGTGAACTATGATTATTGTTTATGATTAGTTCAAAGTAATAAATACCATATTATAGTCTCACTCAGAATTAAATCATGAATTATAGTATGTTTAGGGGACAAAATACAAATAATTGAATTAAAGAGGGTTTAATTTCCACTTCTAAACATTATGAAGTATAACTAGAACGTATATTTATCTAAAATGAACAATATTTGAGTGAACAATTTGTTTTCAATAACTTCATCATCATGCTCTACAGTTATAAGTTCATAATTATTATGATATTTGCCAAAGGCCAAAATGAGGCATGTATGGTGAGACTAAAGAATATGGACGAGCCAATCAGAAGCTTTCGCGGTTTTTCAAGGTCACAGCGCTAAGTTCGGTACCTGACGCTTACGTACGGTCGGTTTACAACGGATTTTAGAGAAAACGTTATAATTAAGGATCTACAAGTTATCGTAAGATTTTGGCGCAAAATTCAATTATACATTTGGATAGAGTTGTGGTATTATAGCTGATGTCAGTTGGTTATGAAAACCCTAAGTATAATTCCTAACCTTAACCATGAACTGTAAATCATAATTTGAATTCTTCACACAGGTTTATAACCCTCATTTAGTCTTAGTTATTACGTTGACACTCTCAGATTCACTCTAGCGTCGCTCAAAGGTCGTCCATGTTCTTTAGTCTCGCCGCATGTATTAATTAATTTGACAATGTTATATGTTAAAAATGGTGAACGTTTTCATCTGTTACGACATATATACTTCAAAATTGTGTTATTTGTAAATTAGAAAGGTCATTTAATAAATGTCCAAAATGATTTGTACTCAAGTGTTCAAACAGTTCTTTAGAAACCTCAAAATCATTCATTATAAATAATTATGTAACTATAAATAATTACCAGTGTCATTGAAGATACAATGGTTTTGTCATATCTACCAGAATTAATTTTAACTTAAAAGATATTTTTATATAATTTTTAAATGAAAATTAGTAAATGTTTAGTATATGAAACTCTGTTTAAGGGACAATTATTAGTTGGAATAATAATATTATTACAAATAATAATAAAAATGATACTAAATAATAAAATAGTAAATTGAAATCACGAATTAATTGAAGATAGACCACCATGGAAAACCTGGAAGCATTGGACGGCCGTTTCGTCCTATTGTGGGAATCCTCAACAGTGTGCATTCACTATCCCGCCTCACAGGATTTGAACCCAAGACCTATCAGTCATTGGTGAACGGTAGCTCAACTTCGTGGGTTGGTTTAATTTAGACATTTACACCGTTGGATGATAGCCGGCTCAGTAGTCTAGAGGTTGGGCGCTCGCGCGCGATACTAATAGGTCCTGGGTTCGAATCTCACGAGACGAGATCGTGGATGTACACTGCTGAGGAGTCCTGTACCAGGACAAAAAGGCCGTCCATTGCCTCCAGGTTTTCTATGGTGGTCTAGCTTCAATTGACTCATGATTTCAACCATAAAACATTACTGAAATCTCCACAAAACCCCTTCTGATAAAATAGTAAGTGTAAAACACTTTTGTCCATAATACAGTTTGTAAATAAAATTAATAGGTCATATTTAAAATTATCTAAACTCATTTCATATGTATTTTATCCGATTCACTGATATATCTTACTGATTATAATTATTTATGTATTTATATTGTTTATTAATGTATGTATATAGATAGTTCATAAATAAACAATTAAATCAAAAATACTTCAAAAACACAATGATAAATATTGTCATTTGTAATATTTAAAGTATTATTTACATAAAGGTTAATAATGATAATAATAAACATTATTGGAATGTTGATAATTAAATTCATGAGTCGATCTAAGCTAAACCACCATTAAACCCTAGAAATAATGTACATATATTCCATCCTAGTGTGGGACCCCTCAACAGTGCACATCCATGATCCCGCATATGGGATTCGAAATCATCATTTAAAACAAAAAAAGATTTCTATATTAAATAATAGTTAAAATATATAAGAACCTTCGTCTAAATTAGAACGAATAATTTCACAGTATTTGGGCGCCGAATTGATGTAAGACATTAAATAGGAATAATATATTTGTAAAATCTCAGCGAATGAATTTGAAGTAAATCCAACATTTCGCCCGACAATCCGGTCCAAGCTTTTTCAACTACCAGATTGCCAGGTGAAACATTGGATTTACTTCAAATTCATTTGCTGAGATTTTACAAATATATTATTATCAAAAGGGGTTTGGTGGAGATTTTAGTAATTTTATAGAATTGAGATCATGAGTCAAATGAAGCTTGATCACCATCGAAAACCTGGAAGCACTGGACGGCCGTTGATGCACACTGCTGAGGAATCCCATAATAGGACGAAACGGCCGTCCAGTGCTTCCAGGTTTTGGAAAGTGGTCTAGCTTCAATTAACTCATGATCTCAACTCCATAAAATATATTATTCCCATTTTTAATTGAGAATATATACAATCAGTTTATTAAGTACCTTTATAATCACTATTATTAATATTATTATTTAAAAAATAATAAAATTTAACGGATAATAATGATCATAACAATCAACAATTTACTATAAACCTTTATCAAGTTTTTACGAGTAAAACATTTTTTCTCTCGTAATTCACATGTATCCATTAACCATTGATAAACAGATATGTTGTGATCTATGTATGTCATTTAATATATTTAAAATCATATAATGTGATTGACTTCCATTGTCTATTGTAAATTATCAAAACCTATATAAATGTCATTAAACTAACTATACTGAATGGTTTAATTGAGATCATGAACCGATCAATATTAGATTACTATTGGAAACTTGGAATCACAGGAAAGCCGTTTTGTTTTAGCGTAAGATCTCTTAACAGTGCACATCCACGGTCCCTCATGAGGGATTCGAACCTCGGACCTTTGGTCTCAAGTGACTGTTTAAAATATAGAGCACTAAGCCAGTATCCAACGGTTTTGATGTCTTAGTTGATAGATTTCAGCTTTGTGTTTGGTGTATTTACAAAGCTATATTCATTATATGACTTAAAATAACATCGGTAAACTATGTTATTGATAAGATTGAATGAAAAATATCTAGTTCGATTTGTCACTCGTAGTGAAAATTCATTTTATTTCCCATTCAAATTCAATTATTAATACGGCTTTATAAGAGCAATTCCTATGAAAAATCCTTATTAAAATAGTACTTCAGTAGTTTTATTCGTAATTTCATCAAAACTAATGATTGCTGTCAAGATTTTAATCATAAATCAACTTCATCCTGAAGATATAAAGAGTATTTTCGTTTAATTTGTGGAGCAATTAGATGGAAAACAAAATAATATTTATTCAGTTTTACTTTAGATCTCGAAAGATTTGGATGAAGAAATAAAAACATTATGCCCCTAGTTGTAGCTATATTATGTAAATTATATCCATTCTTAGAACATTCTCACTAAGCGTTTTCTAACTAAAACAATTTCTGTATCCTGATAGTATATGACAAGAGTTTAAAAATGTGAACTACTAGACCTCAACTTTGTAGCTGAACAATTTCCCGTGTTTATTTATAGTTGTGAACTCCAGATAAGGTTTAAACAGGAGAGAATTAGTTAGTTTATTTTAAACACTTTCTAGGCGAAGTAAGTTTTTAAAGAAAAGCGCGTTTGAGAACATCAGTTAGTTAGTAACGCTTATAATCGAAATTTCGTTGGCGAAAAAATAATATTAAAAGTGAAGCATGAAATGCAACATTTTTGCGACAAACTTGACTTTCTACAATTTGCCTTTTGGGCTGATGAAGTTATCGAGTAGATAGTCCTCAAGAGTTTCATCTACGTTTAGTCACTCATAGTGTGCGTGTAGAACAGAATGGTTTAGATTACAGTTACGCACAAATTAATCCTTTTTGTTCATTCCCTTGTTTAGATGTTTAATGAGAACACAATTGAAATAATAGCGGTGAGCATATGTTTTCAAATGTTTAAGTGCTTAGAAGACTTTGTTAACTAGTTATGTGACAGTCTTCAGTAGTACAATTGATCGTTACATTTTTAATAGCGCAAATAAAAAACCTTACAGAAAGTCTTAAAAATTATGAAATGTATATTCAATTCAAAAATTACAGGTGTAAACATGACAAAAGAGATCGTCTAAATAAAATAAACCAGTTCCCTTTTGAATATATGTCCTTATGAAAGTCAAATAAATACAAAATGTATTCTGTATCATTCAGTGAATATAATAACAACTTATTTTCGAAATGTTATCTATCTAAAAATTGTACAATTTTTATGTAGTTTACACAACAGTCTTATTACAGCTAGACAACATTGAAAACCATCGAGTAATAGACATCTGTTTTGATCATGTCAAATAACTTCTCGGTAGCAAAAGCTCATAAATCTGGCAGAGGTTAAATTCAAATCATGAGGTCTCACAGAGAGCACATTACGTTTCTATCACTGAGTATAGACTCAATGATCCATATACATAAATCTCTTTAAATATTTATTATTTTCAAAAAGGGGGTTTTGTGGAGATTGTAGTAATATTTAATCGTTGAATCCATAAGTCGATTAAAACTAGACCACCATGGAAAACCTGGAAGCACTGAACAGCCGTTTCGTCCTAGTATGAGACTCCTCAGCGCTAACTTAACGTGTCACTTTATTTTTCAAAAGTCATTACTTTTCAATATGGAATTATTTTTCGTGATAACTAATAATTGATGCAAATTACTACTAAACTTTAATTATGACTGAATAAAACTATTTAATCAACGTGAAGAACTTACATTACAAAATTTTAATCTTGGATGTGATACTATTTTTTGAAATGTATCAAGACTAAACCAAAACTTTGTTAATTGATTTCGCGAATAAAGTAAAGATATGGCTTCAACTGTCATATCGATCGAGTGAGTGCGTGTGTGCCCTGTTTAATATATGACGTGATGATCCCAACCAATCAGAGAACTATCAATTATCGATCAGAGCAATTATACACAAAAGCCGTATGAGCACTCTTGAGTACTTATCAGTCCTACTTTCTGCCTAGCCCAGCCAGTTAAATCCAGAACACCAATTACAGCCTCTGCAATATGAATCATTATTCTCAAACATACTGAGTTTATATACCACACAAACTGGCCACACCGTACCATTAAATAGAAAATAACATTTGTACAAGATTTGGCCAAATGTGGCTGTGAATAGGGGTAACAGTAATCAATAGTCTGTGGATAACTCAAGAATTGTAAATCGTATAATAATAGTCTATGGGTCAAAATAAAGCTCATAATAAGAGGGACACAAATATGGATACTCTAGTTACTTAACAATTATACAATAGGAAATATGTATATCACATTGGTCCATAAATAGTCCTCAAAGTTACCATTCATAAATCTCCACGGGATACAAAATTAACATACTAGTAAACTTTATGTTTATTAGACTATGAATTAAAATAAATGATCATTTGTCATTAGTCGGGATTTTGAAAATTTGCAATGAATTTAAATAGTCCTGAACATAGCTTTAGTTCATTTATATACTTCTAACAGTAGCAGTGATGATTGAAGTTGATTTCAGTGTTAAATGTTTTAACAAATTGGCGAACATTCAACATTCCTGTATTGTTTGCCATAAATTCATGTGTATGTGCTTACTAACTTTTATAAAGGGTTTGTAAATTATTATGATGCTGAATACTGAAAAACTCAAACAGAAATGACCTTTTATTACCTACTCATCTATTAGTTAAGTAAACGAGAAGGGTTTTCACTGTAACTACTACACTTATTACATAGCAGATGAAGAAAAGTCACAACTGCCAAACTGATTAAAAAACGTTTAAGATAGATGGCGAGTACCAGATATCGACTACTGAAAAGTATTTATCAAATATATTTCTAAAGAATGACAATTCGAACGTATGTTAAAGAGAAACGTGTTGTAATATCGAATAATTGGTGATCAGAATTCCTAACTGTAATAAAGTTTACATTATTAAATAAAGTATTTATTTCATGTATCGTTACTTGTTGTCTAAACATCCTCTGTTCTCAGTAACTGGATCTTGGATAAGGTAAAATTACTAAGTCAGTAAAAATATTATTTACAGATTGTTGTTTACTGAGAGTTATCAAGTTAATCAGTTCCCCATAGGATGAACCTTGTACATACATAGATACATAATTTTTACCACAAAACCTTAATTAAAGTGTTATTTTAATCTTTAAAGTGTTCTAGCTAATCGTTAAAATACTATGTTGATTTTCATCTCAATCCAATATCATTAAAAATATTCGTTTCAAAAATATTGAGCGATGTGTATACTATAGTTACCGGTAATCCGGGTAATCTAAAACAATATAAGAGCATTGAAAGTGCATGCTTCTCAAAATGTTGAGAATCCTTATTTGATACTTTTCGGATTTAAAACGCTTATCTAATAATCTCAGGTGTGAACTTAGATGCACACTGTTGAGGAATCCCATCTTGGATTGAAACAGCTATCCAATACTTCGTAGTTTTCAGTGGTTGTTTAACTAGCTTTAATCTGTGTTGTTAACTATAAAAATGTTTGCCTGCGATAAAAAGATTGTTAGATCTTTTTATTCATCATGATATTTTTTAACAGATATGTACCCTCAGAAACATACTTATGCTTTTAGTTATTGTTTATTGAGTTGATTCTTGACACTTTTCATTAAGCAATGACTTAAATAATAATCGGTTACAAAAGATACAATTATGTAATTGGTCTTCAGTCAATAAGAATACATCCTAATTAATGGAATACTGATTAATTGATCGAATAAAAATAAAACAATATGATGGGTTGATGATTTCTCATGAGACTGACCACTTGTTGCTTTTACTCACTGCCTTCAACTTGATATGATCAAAAAGTGATTATACAATCACCATTCCACCGTTCTTCTTTGATTCAGTAAATCACTATCCTTTATACCACGGTACAGAACAAAATAAATATGGTTAATGTTCATAAAAAGTATAGATAATTAACAAACTTTAATGTCTACAGGCCACTAAACATCTAATGTGCCATATTTTGGATGTCAGCTGATTATGCATTCATTGTGACACCTTTATGAAATAACGTAGAAAATTTTCATGAAGTCATTTTTTAAATGTTGATATGTTTTACCGTCCTCGGATTTTTTCCGTTTTTCTCGCACATTATACATTTATGTAGCTTTGGTAATTTGGAATCAGATCAATGATGAAAGAAAGAATAAATATCCAGCTAATGGGACTTAGTGATGTAAACGACCTTCAAACGATACAGAATCTTCACAGAATAACTTTAGTGTTCACTAACGATTACATACGAGTCAACCTTCCCGAAGTTCTAATGGAGAACCATTACCTTCAAAGTCAATTAAGTCGGAAACGAGGCAGTTACCTTTACCAAGTTAACCACCATACAACTGCTCAATGGCTTTTAGTTACTATATTTACCAAGAAACTTGGAGATATCAAGTCATAACTGTGTATATTTAGAGAATCCTAAAATAAGATGAAACAAATGACCAATGTTTCCGGTCCTTAGAGTTTCGGTAAATAATAACTCTTCATTGTGAAAATTATGTTCAAATAACAAAGTAAGTATATGTGTCATTTATTGACTACCTTTGCTTACGATATAAATAAAGACTATAACTTTCTATTATATTCAAACTTGTGCTTATTGCTCCTTTTGAGAGTAAACTAATATGGTAATTCAAGAATATGTTATTTAGATTCTTCTTTGTATCAGCTCAGTTTTATTATTTTCTCAGTTTTTTCTATATATATGGATAATAAGTTACCGTAAAAATACAAATCACAAACTAACAGAAAAAGTAGAATTATAAAATCTTTCTTGATCTTGGCTCACCACCAGATATTTGCTGTAAGATCGCAAAGTTTTAACCTCAATTCTTTTAAATGCATTGTTAAAAGTGTACACTTTTAAGGAATCGCATACACGAATGAAATAGTTTTCCGGTTCTTCAGTGTTTTTTTTTCTAACGATGCAATAAACATCACTATCCGAATATACGTATGGTGAAAAATTACCTAAACCATGTATTTACAGTAGATAGATTGTAGTTAGCGCCTATCAATCCGATATATCAAAATCCCAATGTTGATTTTCATATTAAAACTCAAATCCAGTATCTTTCAACTTGAAACGTCTAACAAAAACTAATTAAAAGTTATTCCTTAATTTCAATAATAAGATAACTTAAATCCTCACTAATAACCATTTGATTTATATAGTTATTATAAAATATTTAAAAGAATTTACCTGAATTGAATGAAATTTTTTCGAGAATTTCAAATAAATTTTGTAAATATCCAAGTTCATTTAAATAATTTGTCTAAAATTCAATTTCATATTTAACATTATCATAATTAAACGTAATTAAACATAAATAAAACGAAACGGCCGTCCAGTGCTTCCAGGTTTTCGATGGTGCTCTAGCTTCAATTGACTCATGATTTCAACTTTGAAAAATACTGAAATCTCCACAAATCCCCTTCTAAATAAATAATATGTATATAAATTGATATGTCCCAGAATGAACATCAACTCTGTGATGCAGGTACATCTAGCTGATGAGTCCCAAATAGGATGAAACGCTCATCCTGGATTCCACTGTTAGCCACTATTCACCTTTGCTTATAATACTTGTGAATTAAGGCTATATCAAGGCAATACACACAGTATGTACATATGCCAATAAGAGACTGACAAGTTGCAGTCCTAAACATCAATGGGAAGATTCAAACAAACAATACCAAATGAATTTAAATTAATGTGTGTGTATATAAAATTTATCCCATTAAGAAATAATAATGATAAGAAGAAAACATAAAACATCCTTTTTGTATTTTAATTCATATTTATTGGATTATAAGGAAAAACACTTTTTTTCCGAAAAAGAAAAATATGAACAAAGGTATAAATAACTAGATATAAGATAATTAAACTAACTTATTATAGATCTGTAAAAAGGAAAACGCTAAATGAACAGACATTTATTACATAACTTATAATGCAATGATACATTCAGTACAATTCAATGTTATTGATAACAATTAGATTAATAATCATTATCAATGAATAATTAAAATAACTTTATATAGTAATTGTCATTAGTTTTTTTTTGTCATTTAAACTTCTGGGGTATGATTATGAATATAAATTGTCTCATTGTTGATGATGTGTACACTACTACTATTACTACTACTACTACCACTAGTAACCATAATTCTTTTTACTATTATTAATATAATGATAACGACTGATCATTGTTTTCAATATTTGTAATTGTTACGTAATGAATAATTATCAAAGTATTATGTAATCAAATAAACAAATCAATAAACGGATTAATGAATAAATAAACTCTATACTTTACAAGTTAAATTATACTTAGCTAAGAGTAAGAAAAGGAAAAGACTAAGAGAAAACAAAGTTGACATGAAAGAAAAAAATGTAAATACAAATTAATAAGAAACCAATGAGAACAAGAAAGTTCTTATGAAAATATTGAAAAAAAATTAGTTGATAATCATTCCATTTACATACATACATACACCATAACCATGTTATACAATGAACGTATAATGTGATATTATGCATATTCTTTTTTTCCCCACAAAACAGAAGAGAAATCATTTTAACTCCATTCAGTTACTATATGGAAACAGTCTTTTGATGTAAACAATAATTTTATTCAATCATATTCATAATGTTTTTTTCTTTTTTTTTTCAAAAAACAAAACCACCTGAGATTCACGTTCATGATACCGTAGAAACAAAGAATTTCCTGTTTATATTGAAGGATTAATAAACAGACTACTTTAAAAGTCTTACATAAATAAATCGTTTTCAATTAGTGATTAATTTGTATGTAGAACAGATTGAATAAAATGAGATAAAAATTGAATATTTATATTTGAATTAAACCAATCTGTTGATTCAATCTCATTCCAATAAGATGATAAATGCTCTGGAATAGTAAATTTTCGATTTGATAAAATTTGCATAAAATAAGCATGATGAAATAATTTTTCATCGTTAAATAAGCTGATTTCTTCATCAGTGATATTACTACTTAATTTAGGATTGATTACAGTAGTATTGTTGGAAAGGTTTGATAAAAAATGAGAATAAGACTCACGTGACAATAAAGATGAAGGAAATAATGGTTTAACTACTTCCGAATTTTTCTTTTCTAATGGTGTGAACAATGATGATGAGGAAGAATGAGATAAAGAATTGGAGGGCAAGACTGAAGATGTTAGTAATGATGTTGTCTCATTGTCCTTCTTAGTTGAATTTAGGATGTGATCAATATTAAATGACAGTGAATTTCTTATGTATTCTTGATTATTTATATCTGAGTTGTTTTGTCGTTGAAACAGTGATTGGAATACATAGGGTATATTCGGATCAACTGAAGAAGGGGATAGAGGTCCACTAACTGATGATGACGATGCCGATGATGAAGACGTCAGAGGTATATTGGAATTATGAACAGAATATGGTGTACACATAGATATTGCACACGCTGATGGAATAGTAGTTTTGTTAATTAAAGCTAACATGTTTTCCGGTTTTTTCTCCAGATATTTATTATCTTGAACGCAGTTATCCACTATATAATCATCCTTCAAATCACTTTTGGTGGTGTAAACATTTGAAACATTCTCATTTAGTGATGAAGCATTACCGGATTTACCTGTCTTGGTAGTAGTATTTGTCTTGATTAAAATAGGTGCATTGCTAGCAAAGTTAGAATGACATGTGTTAGTGAGTGCATTACTATCTTTATCCACGATGACTTGAGGATATATGCTACTACATATCCTGCTATCCGTAGCGGTAGAAGTAGTAGCAGTCGCAGTTTGATTTAATAAATTAACGCGATCGTTATTTTGTCTTTTACTATTACAGGTGTCGATGAATTCGGAATACTTATAAAAACAAGCACTGCTACTACTGTCAAAACTTAAACGTTTATAACGTTTACGTCGTCGCAAAAAACTGCCATTATCAAACATATCTAAAGAATTTGGATCCAAAGTCCAGTAATTACCTTTGCCTGGATTACCAGGTTCACGTGGTATCTTCATAAAACAATCATTCAATGATAAATTATGTCTTATAGAATTTTGCCATGCTGGAAAACGTTCACGATAGTAAGGAAAATTCGACATAATAAAATCACATATTCCACCTAATGTTAAATGTTTATGTGGTGAATGTAGAATAGCCATTGTAATTAATGCAATGTATGAATAAGGTGGTTTTACTGAATGTAATCTTATTCCACGGTTGTGAAATTTGCTATA
This sequence comes from Schistosoma mansoni, assembly GCF_000237925.1. Classification (NCBI taxonomy): domain Eukaryota; kingdom Metazoa; phylum Platyhelminthes; class Trematoda; order Strigeidida; family Schistosomatidae; genus Schistosoma; species Schistosoma mansoni. The sequence continues at coordinate 41,580,198 of NC_031502.1, forward strand.
ATTCATTATTGATGATTTTGTTGTCTTCCCTGACCATAATGACGAAGATGATGGTGATGATGATGGTAAAGCTCTATTAATTCGTGAATGTTTTACCTTTCTTATCCTATCTGCATTTGCTCTACGTGAATAGCTGCGACCATAATGATATCGATAACTATTGTTGTTATTAACTGTACTGCTATTTTTACTAATGGTACTGATTGTGCAACTGGTTACGGTACTGGTAAATGTAGGTAAGTGAGATATCGTTGGATCGAATAAACCATAGTTATCCAACATAGATTCAATAGGAATATCCTTTGAACTACTGAAAAAGTTGTGATTATTATGATGATCAATAGTAGCAGTAAACGTCGTATGAATATCTGGTTTCAAAGAACATAGCGAGTTATAATAATCTACATGTGTGTTATCCACAAGGTTATGCAATTGAGCACTATTATTGTTATTATTAGTATTAGTAGTAGTAGTATTATTGTTAGTAGTATCCATATTTGTATAAGGAGAAAATGTATTTATTCCAATCACATTTAAATTCATACATTCTCTATCCAATTTAACTTGCATTAAATATATATGTATGCACGTAGATGAAATAAATTATTTTCAATTGTTTGTTTTTCCTTTCCAGATAATCATATGCCTTACACATATATATTCATATATATACACACACACATCTAAATAACTAAAAGATACGAGTAGAAAATTGCTGTGGAATAACGTAGGAACAAATATTTATCCTACCAGTGAAAAACTTTCCAATTTTGGGCTTATTTCTGCCCTTAAACTGTGCAAATTTATCCATCTGATAGTTTTTATAGGCAGATACCAACTATATATCTCTCTCTTATGCAAGTTTTTATTTGGATATACCAATGGGACATCAGATATATGTGTGTTTACTAATATAACTAGATGATATATACACGCAAACAATTATTATGTTCATCATTATACCTTTATTATTTACCTTCTTTTTAATATTATTAGTTTTGTTTATATAAATTATAAAAACTTTACGGAAAATAATTTAATTTAGGATTAGTGATTGGGCCATTCAAACGACCAATAATTATTGTGCGCGCAATACAATGACGGGAATAATGATAGCCTATATTGTTTTTTTATTTTGTAATATTAATGATAATTATGTTTGAGTTGTTGAGATGACATTTAGTAACTGTTATGTTACATATATAGCTTATAGAGACTTGTATATTACACAGGGTAGATCAACATATTGGTAGTAGCATTGATAGTAGCGCAGATACATGATAAAATTAGAACTAATAATAATACTGCTATTAGTAATAATAGTAGTTTCAAGCTGAATACGTCAGTCTTTGTAGAAATCCATCCACGATATTTCGAAATCTGAGGTTGCCTTGTATTAGATGTCATATCATTTCTACCGTATGAAAGAACTTATTGTTTTTCATCTGACAACATGCTTCCACAAACGTGGTAGTTTTTTTTTGAGACATTTTTACTTTAGTTTTTTGTGTAGTGTTTTCAGTTTTAAAATTGAGCATTTGGATACATTGTATTTTTTACAGGTTTTAAGTTCATCTTGTAACATTAAATTATGTTATGAATGGAGCTAAATAATTAAAATGTCTTTTTCTCCACTGTTAAATATAATAAGGGGATACAATAAAATGACATCGGTAAAAGTTATGGACAAAACTCAAGGGGATATATGAAGTCACTAAATAGAGGGGGAAATTTTAAGATGGACAGTTTATGAAGTAAATTTAAGACAACAATTGGTCATAAGCAAGGTAAAAATGAAGATACGACATACTTTTTTGTACAAAGTTCAAATTTCATCTCACGGACAACTGGAGCTTCTGTTGTCTTCATAAACTGTATATGAAAAACTATTAGTTCTATAAAGAACAACTAAGTCAACATATGATTTAGTTTACTGAATGTAGTCAATTTAGTCGGTATTCAAGAATATAACTCCTAACCACTTTTCCATAGGATTTGTAGAATGAGGCCTTAAAATTTTATACACATGTGTATATATTATTGAAAAGATGACGGGTTGGACAATAGTAAAACTTTATCGACTTTTAAAATTTTGACTTGTATATAATGTTATGTAGTTGAAATCATGAGTCAGTTAAAGCTAGACCACCATGGAAAACCTGAAAGCACTGGACAGCCGTTTTGTCCTATTGTGGGAATCCTCAGCAGTGTACATCTACCATCCCACCTCAGGAGATTCGAACCCAGGACCTACCAATCTCGCGCGCGATCACCTAACCACTAGACCACTGAGCCGACATCCAATGGCGTTAATGTCTAACTTCAACCAATCCACGAAATTGAGCGACCCATTCACCACTGTCTTCAGTGAGTTGATATCTCACAACAGACCTGGTTGTATATAATGTACAAATTTAACCTTTATTTTCAGTAGAAATGTCTCGACATAATTGTCATTAAAAGTAAGGATATGTTTTTCAATTAAAAGAAGCCTGTATGAGAATGCTAGTGAAGATTAAAAGGACACAAAACAATTATTATTATTATTATTTTTAACTATGTAATAAATTCACAAACTTGTATGTGATTCAGTGAATTTACTGATATCACTTTTTCTTTTTTTTAAAAAATTTCACATCAGCAAACAGGACATATTTACAGATGACTGACAGTGCCACATCTTTTAGCGAAATACATTTTAGTTAATTAGTTTTTCGCTGTAATAGTTAATACTTTGATTAATTACTTACTTACGCCCGTTACCCCTCGTGGAGGAGCATAGGCCGCCCACCAGCATTCTCCATCCAACTTTGATAACTATCTTTTATTCACTTTTTTAAAATGTAATTACTTGATCTTTTAAATTACAATAGTTAATATACTTTAGGTGATATATCTAATGATAAAAACTTTTTAGCTATGATATTTAATTAAGTAGCTAGTCAATACTAACTTAAATACTGGAGATATATGTTGTATGTTACTATACAGTGATGTATGAGAAAAAAATCATGTCATTTAGGTAGAAAAAACGATAAACCTAATAATTTAAGGTAAAAGATGCATGTAAACAATTTAATTTGCAGATAGAAATCAACTTTAGAAGATGTTAGTTGTAATGACTAAAGTCTATTCTAGCTATACAAGTGCATATACTCTCTATACTATTGTCAACGTATAAGTACGTATTATTCTGAATATTTATTTAGTTATATTACTTTTGATCTATAATGGTTTAGTTCAGCTAGGTTATTTTGAAATGTGATAATTTAAACTGACGAACAATAATCCAGGATTTTATATTGTTTCATTTAATCAGTATTTCACTACAACGGAATCAGTATTAATATAGAAGTGAAATTTATGAGAAAGAATAACAACAATAACCCTAAAACACCTGATCAAACCATTATTACACTATGGAGTAAGCGTTCTACTGAACGCGTACAAAATGAGTTGCTTCTAGCCAAAAAATAATTACACCCTATCTTCACCAACATGTAGAATATTCGAGGTATTTGACTGCCATCCCTTTCTTTGATATAACTTACAAGATTCAGTCGAATATTTCTAGAAGTCTACTCTTGACCGTACTATATATTGTGAAAAGTTGGTTTTGTCAAGATCTAAAGACAGAGATAAGTATTTAGTGTATTTTACTTCCTGTATACATAAAAATCGACTATAGATAAAGAATAGGATAGTAATACTCTTTAAAAAACAATATATTATTTTGAGTACGGGAATAGTTGAGGGTGGGACTACTTACTTACTTACTTACTTACGCCTGTTACTCCCAATGGAGCATAGGCCGCCGACCAGCTTTCTCCAACCCACTCTGTCCTGGGCTTCCTTTTCTAGTTCTATCCAGTTCTTGTTCATTCTTCTCATGTCTGTCTCTATTTCTCGGCGTAATGTATTCTTTGGTCTTCCTCTTCTCCGTTGATCTTCAGGATTCCATATGAGGGCTTGTCTT
>NC_031502.1:41584373-41663154 GCF_000237925.1 Schistosoma mansoni
AATAATAATAAAGGTTGTCTTGATCTGAATATGACAGTATTCCGAGGCTGATGAAGCTGAATTTGTTCGTTCCATAGTAGTCAGAGCCCAAGCAAACCGATTGATGGAGTAGTGAAACTTCATCAGTTGAGATGGCTGGGACACGTGTTACGTATGCCAAACCACCGACTGCCCCGACGTGCAGTGCTTTATGGTGTAGGAGTAGGTTGGAAGAAAGCTAGGGGCGGCCAGACCAAAACGTGGCACAAATCCATGAAGTCGCTGACATTTGGACTGAGCCATGCTGCTAGGTGTAGACTACCTGGTTGGGATTCGCGAGATGATAGCCACCGATGGTTAGAGACCTTGAATGACATGGCTCAAAATCGTTTGCAATGGCGAAGGTGCATCCACTCTTTGTGTTCTACCAAATTCTAATCTTCTGAATTCTTCATGTCCGTATCCTTTTTCTCTCTAATTGATTTTGAGATGTACATTGTATTGTACATTGTGCTTCCCCTCAGATGTCGACGTCTTCATAATCCAGTCAATCACCAGAAGAAAGAGGGAGGAGGAGAGTAGACAGCCTTGTCTGACTCCGGTCCTCGATTGGGATGCATATGTCAGCTGTCCTACATGCACGACTCTGCAATGTAGTCCGTCGTATGAGTTTCGGATAATGTTGACAGTGTTTCACGTGCCCTTTTGGACAGCATCAGAGAACCTCACTGAGTGTGTGGAGCATTTTCTTCTTTGTGACCAGAGTACAGCAGAACCTTTCCTGAATCCATCCTTTTCTGTCCAGCTTATGTCCAATGGGTTTCAGTTATTCCGAAGACCGCCAAGTTGTATCTCCTCATTTGTACAACTGTTTGATTAGCCCTCTCGGTCTCCCACATTGTCCGAACATTTCATGTACCTATATTAATTATTCTAGGTGTTAGAAGGGGCATCGACCTCATGACTTTCAACGAATCTCAGCTTTCACTGCAAGGCACAATAATTCTTCTGAATGAAGATCCTTGAACTTGGAGGGCAGAGTTTAAATTGTGTATTCTGGTTAGCATTTCTTTAGCAAGTTTGTTTCCTACAGGATAGGGTTACTAACCATTTTCCCAAACTCCCTTCTTTACCCCGGCTTGGGACCAGCAGCAACCCTAGAAGCGATACAGATGGAGTTAACGGAGGTATTTCTGAGTTAAAAAAAGTAGATATACAGTATTACGACCATAATTAGTATTTTATATTTTTAGTACTCATTCATATTCCTTACTAGTTGAAAAGTATATGGCCAATCTTATCTGACTACTTTCACACAGTGATCTGTTTAATTTCAAGTATATAGATGATTTTACTGTAATTCTCACAGTGTGAACTCAGTTTAGTATGAACTCGAAAAATTCATATTCATTTGGAAGGTGCTACTTCATGGGGATGTCATATAGCTATGCCTTTACTTGTCAAAGTGAGAATGAAAATAACTACTTCCGGAAGAATCCAAACTGTTAGTCTTCCGATTAACAACTGAAAGAGCTAACCAATCAATCAACAGTAGCTTGAGAATGTATTGATTAAACTATATTAAAGAATCGATCAACCGTCAGTTGGTAAAGATGTGAGAAATGGGGCACAATTTATGTACATTAGGAAAATTCCTTTTTTAAAACGTCATTCATATTGTAAATGGATCCTTTTTCATATAGTTGAGATCATGAGTCAATTGAAGTTATACCACCGTGGAAAACCTGAAAGCACTGGACGACCGTTTCGTCCTCAGCAGTGCGCATCCACGATCCCGCCTCGTGGGATTCAAACCCAGGACCTACCAGTCTCGCGTGCGAGCACTTAACCGACAGACCACTGAGCATCCAATGATGTTAATGTATAACCTCAACCAATCCACGAAATTGCGCGACCAACTTCCATTGTACTGAGGTAAATACCCGTCTATACCTGACATGGATTAGCTCCACTGGCCACGACTTCTCACTAGAACTCCAGGAATTACCTCATAGAGCCAGTCACTAATGAGCATATGATCATTATCACAAGACGGTTTTGTGGAGATTTTAGTAATTTTTATATAGTTAAGATCACCAGTCAATTGAAGCTAGACCATCGTGGAAAACCGCCTCGCGGGATTCGAACCAGGACTAGGCGGGATCGTGGATGTGCATTGCTGGGGAGTCCCACAATAGGATGAAACGGCCGTCTAGTGCTTTCAGGTTTTCCATGGTGGTCTTGCTTCAATTGAGTCATGATCTTAACTATATAGAAATTACTGAAATCTCCACAAAACCCACTTGTGATTCTTTGTTAGTCTGATAATGATATTGGTTAATCTTATATTATATCAATAACAATTACACTATGTATATTTCACATTCCAAATTAAAACATGGTATTTAGTTAAGAAAAAAAAACAAATTATTTCTTTAAAAAAAGCCGTTCATATATATGGGAACAAAAATTTTTTAAGGTAAAATATATAGAATTCTATACAAATAATACCCTTTGAAAACAACAACTTTCGCATTATAAAAGCATGATTAACATCATTATTATCTCAGCAGGGGATAAACCATTGATATTAATATTATCATTATTATTATAAATTGAACAAAGGTTGTTATTGAAAGTGCACAACTTCTTATCATGTTAGATTATCGCTTTCAATATCAATTTAACATATATATACAGATTTCTAAGGACATATATATCTTGTTTTAGGCATGTTTTTCTACTAAACAACTGTTTCAAAAAAGAAAAAGAAAAATGGTAATATAACTCTATTACATACCAGTGCTACAATCGTTTTTAATATGATGTATATACAGACATAATCTTTATTTTATTCAATCACATAATGTTCAAACTATCCTTTATCTCATTCATTACTAACCACTTCAATAAGATACGAGAATAAAACTGGATACGATCTGGGTTTTTTTATTAATTTGTTCTTTCAGTAAAATAAAACACCTTTGTCTGTAGTTAACTGTTTAAGAAAAGAAATTTGCTTATTTTTGTATGTAATAAGAAAAGGTATTCAAAAATTACCGATAGTACATCCATCTATATTGTTAACTATATGCTATATGTTTTTCTGTCTAATTTAGTTATTAAGGTAACTATCAATCAAACAAGTTTTTCATTTCTTACTGTTTCTTCTTATTTTTTTTCTGTTTTAAACAAGAAAAGAAAAACATTTTTAATTATCTGTTAAAATAATAATTTTTCATTTCCTCGTAGTGGTAGTAGTAGTAAGTTGAATATATTTCTAATATGTAATTTGTGATAAGAATTTTTAGTTGAGAAATTGGTAACGTCTCTGACTGTCAAGCTGAGTGACGCGGGATCGAATCCGCCAGGGAGCATCAGTTCCCTCAGGGTTACAGGTACACCTTGCTGACGAGTGCCAAGTAGCACGAAACCCGGGTCCAGGGTTTCCTGTTGACCACCTCCAACCACCATCTTACCTCAGTATACATAGTGCAAGCAGTGTCGAGCCACCTAGACTGGTGGCCATATTGCAACTCGATCGATAGCATTCGATCAGCACTAAGAAGGACCTGACATGCATGAGAATGATCACCACCCAGTGATCAATCAATTGTGAGATCAAATAGTTTTAGTCAGTAGAATGAAAAAGTTATTCAAAAACTTAAAAATAGAAGAAAAAAAACAACTAAATGCCCTGGTACGGCCAAGAGTGGAGGGAGTTCGTTCTTCCTCTCCAAATGCTCTCACATGGCCACGCGTATACAGCGCCACTGCCAGGGAAGTCCTACTCACTGCCTTCTCGTGGCATTACTATTGTTTACGAGATTAAGAAGACGAAAAGCGAATGTCCGGCGCTTTAACCGGGTCGGTGGGCACAGGAAGTCCACCTAGGGTAGTTGGAAAACCCTGATTCCAAACCAATGGTGCACATGGGCTCCAGTATCCTGAAGGAACAAATGGAGTACGAATCAATCGTTGGTCACCGGCTACTATGGGACTGCATCTCCTCACGATGCCCCACTGTCTTGTGAATCAGACCTTTAGGCCGAAGGCTCCGGGTGTGGCCCCCTAAGAAAACTACTTGCTTCAGTTTGTGCACCTGGGCAGTATCGCAGCCCTCACACAAATCAAATGAGATTTGTGCGGCGCATATATATCTAGTGCTTCTTTGTACCAATATTTATGTGTTTAAATAAAATAAAAAAGAAATATTATTAATAATGAAATGTAAAGAAACTGAAGAGTGTAACAACTGAACCATTTACTACTTCGAGAATATCAATCATTACATAGTGATAATTAACTTTTAGTGTAATCTAATTTCAGAATTAAACTAACTGATTAATAAATATTAACTAATATTATTCGATTTGAGTGTGTTGTGTTGAATATGCGTAAACGATTTAAATGACTTTTGTTCTTAAAAGTTAATTATAATCAAAACTGTCTAATCAGTGATTTTGTTAATTTTGATATACATATTTTAGTCTACTTATAAATTAAATGTGTAGTGTCGGTTGCCATTTTAAGCCCACATAACTTATCTAGCTTATGGACAAGCCAAATTATTCATTCTTCTTGAGTCACGTTTTAACCTTGTTAGTTATTTACCTATCCAACACGCTAACCAGAAAAAATAATTCAAAACATTTAAACTCTGTCCTGGGAGTTGAAGGAAGAATTATAACACCTCAGGATGAAAGTCGAGATTTTTCGGAAGTCACGAGGCCAATGCCACTTCTAACAACCAGAGAAACACTCTTTATAGGTACATGGAATGTCCGGACAATTTGGGAGACAGGAAAGACCAGCCAAATAGCAATGGAAATGAGGAGATGCAAATTCACAGTACTCGAAATCAGCGAAACCCATTGGACATAAGCTGGACAGCAAAGGCTAGATATATCACAGATGCTGCTGTACTCTGGTCACAAAGAGGAAAATGCTCCACACACTCAGCGAGTTGCTCTAATGCTGTCCAGAGAAGCACGAAATGCACTTGTAGGATGGGAATCTCATGGATCCGGAATTATCAAAGCATCGTTCAAAACAAAGAAGGATGGGATCACAATGAATGTTATCCAATGTTATGCACTCACCAATGATAGCAACGACGATGATAAAGATCAGTTCTATGAGTGGCTTCAATCAATCATAGCTGAGTGCTCAAGAAGGGACCACACAATCACAAGATATTGTGGAACGACATGGACTGGGAGAGAGAAATGAAAATGAGGAGAGATTTGCAAATCTATGTGCATTCAACAAATTAGTTACAGGTGTCACAATGTTCTCACACAAACGCAAACAAAAAGATACATGGATCTCGTCGGATCACACCACAGAGAACCAGATAGATTATATTTGTATCAACGAAAAATCCCGAAGGACAATGGAAGATGTGAGAACAAGGAGAGGAGCTGACATAGCTTCAGATCACCAACTGGTGGTTGAAAAAATGAAATTGAAGCTAAAGAAGCACTGAAAAACTAGTGAAACAACAACACAAAGCTTCAATACAACCTTCCTACGAGATACTGACAAACTCAACCAATTCAAGATAGCGTTCAACAACAGGTTCCAAACCTTACAACATCTACTCGAAGAAGATGAAACTACCATGGAGAACAACTAGGAAGAGATCAAAGAAGCACTAACTCTAACGTGTCAGGAGGTTCTGGGACACAAGAAGCATCAACATAAGGAATGGATATCTATCGAACTCCTGGACAAGATTGAATAAAAGAAAAACAAGAGCAATTAACAACAGTCGGACAAGAACAGAAGAACTCAAGGCACAAGCTGAATACACAGGAGTAAACAAGTAAGTGAGGAAGAGCATTAGAGCTGACAAGCAGAAATACGTCGAACTCCTGACAATGACAATGGAAAAAGCTTCAGAAGAAGGGAATATGAAACAACTATATGATACAACGAAGAAACTAGTAGGGAAATATCGTAAACCGGAGAGACCAATCAAGGACAAGGGAGGCAAACCAATCACTGAAATTCAAGATCAGAGGAACAGATGGGTAGAACACTTCGAGGAACTCTTGAATGGACCATCTTGATTGAATCCACCGCACATCGAAGCAGTACACACTGACCTTCCTATCAATGTCACTCCACCATCTATCGAAGAAGTCAAGATGACCATCAGACAAATCAAGAGTGGGAAGGCGCTAGGACCTGACAATATACCAGCCGAAGTACTGAAGTGAGACATAGAAGTAACTACAAACATGCTTCACATTCTATTCAAGAAGATTTGTAAGGAGAAACAAGTGCCTATAGACTGGAAAGAAGGATATCATCAAGATACAAAAGAAAGGAGATCTGAGCAAATGTGAAACTACGAAGACATCACACTACTGTTAATACCAGGAAAAGTTCTAGACAGAGTGTTGCTGAACCGGATGAAAGATTCAGTACACACCCAACTTCGAGATCACTAGACTCAGTTCCATAAGGACCGATCGTTCACAGACTGAATTGCGACACTACGGATCATCGTCGAACAATCAGTTTAATGGAACTCGTCACTATATATCAACTTCATTGACTATGAGAAGGCGTTTTACAATGTGGACAGGAGAACATTATGGAAATTTCTTCGACACTATGGAGTTTCTCAGAAGACTGTCAACATTATCCGGAACTCATACGACGGACTACATTGCAGAGTCGTGCATGTAGGACAGCTGACATATGCATCCCAATCGAGGACCGGAGTCAGACAAGGCTGTCTACTCTCCTCCTCCCTCTTTCTTCTGGTGATTGACTGGATTATGAAGACGTCGACATCTGAGGGGAAGCACAATGTACAATACAATGTACATCTCAAAATCAATTAGACGATTTGGACTTCGCAGATGACCTAGCCCTCCTATCTCATACACACGAACAAATACAAACGAAGACAACAAATGTAGCAGCAGCCTCTGCATCAATAGGCCTCAACATACACAATGGAAAAACTAAGATCCTCAAATACAACACGGAGATCACCAACCCAGTCACACTTGATGACGAAACTCTGGAAGAGGTGCAAACATTCACGTACCTGTACAGCATTATCGATAAACAGGGAGGAACCAATATAGACGTAAAGGAAAGAATTGGTGAAGCGAGGACAGTATTCCTACAGTTGAAGGACATGTGGAACTCAGAACCATTGTCAACCAATATCAAAAAGTGAATCTTCAATACGAACGTCAAGTCAGTCCTACTGTATGGAGCTGAAACTTGAAGAACTACCACAACCATTGCCAAGAAGTTACAGTTATTTATAAATAGTTGTCTACACAAGATACTCAATGTCCGTTGACGGAAAAATATCAGCAACAGCTTAATTTGGGAGAGAACAAACCAACTTGCAACTGAAGAGGAAATTAGGAAAAGACGTTGGAAGTGGATCGGACATACATTGAGTAAATCAGCAAACTGCATCACGGCCAAGCGCTTACTTAGAATCGTGAAGGGAGGCAGAAAAGAGGGAGACCAAAGAACACATTACGCCGGGAAAAAGAAGCAGATATGAGAAGGATGAATAACAACTGTAAAGGATTGCTCAGGACAGGGTTGGACGGAGAATATTGGTGTGCGGCCTATGCTCCTCCACGGGGGGTAACAGGCGTAAGTAAGTTCATAAATAAATATCCCCTGGAAAATCAGAAATTAGTGAATAGTTGTTTTGGAACTTAAGTCAAGTACAGTAAAACCTACACATTAGTTCACATATAACAAGGATAAGAACCTTCACTGTAGACCCGACACCATTCAATGACAAACAGATTTGGAATCTGGTAGCTAAAGTTTAATAACTTTAGTCAGTTCGAGGCTGTCATTCAAATTATCAACTGCTAATATGAAGTAATCTGAAGCGATAACTTTTAAAACACTGGTGGTAATGGAAATAGAACATTCAGATTTGCTTTAGCAATATGGCCAGTGGTAATGACTTGATATTAACTTATCGCAGAATAAGTTTAATTTATAAAATGAGTAAAACACATGCATATTCTTCATAGGAAGACTGAAACATCGAATTCCTTACTGGGTAAAATCGATCCTATATTAGACAATATAATTCCAGTTTCACGATATATATAACTGAAAGACGAAATCACAGAGCAAGGAACGGAGAAATTACTGTTATAAGTCTTTCACTAGACACATTCTAAATTGTTTATCATACTATGTATAAATCAGTGCAGAAAAATTATTAGGGTAAAGCTTCTGATTGACGTCGTCTAACGTACGGGATAAGCAATATATACTTGCAATAAAATGGTGCCATAGAATAGTTATATAAAGGAAAGTTTTATAGCAGTCTTAATGTTGACGATGTTAAAGTATTTAATCTCCCTAAAATATCAGTGGTGTAGTGAAGAAAACACTGGTTGGGGACAATCGAATGTATTTAGACACAAATTGCAGACTATCTCACTAAATTCTGATAACCATACAATGAACAGTTAATTTGCAAATTAACAACCAATTGTCTCAATCTTCACTGTTCCTTCTGTAAATATCAGTTCATCTTCTCTAATTCTATTGTTCATGCATTTTCCCACCAATTGCGCATCATTTCAGTTGTTTCCTTATCGGTCTTCTGCCAAAATACATTCTATGTCTGACCAACACCATATACGACTTATATGGATATAAGTAGACCACACGACAGTGGTTTATAATATAGTCGCTGGTGTGACAACTTTAAAAGCAGTGTCAGAAAAGAGAAAATCCACAATGTGTCATGAATAAAAGGATGCTGAATCAGTCTCGAGAACAGATAATAATAACCAAAAAAGCTTTGCAAATCCTGAAGATTTTGCAGATATTAATTATGATGGCTATGAATAGCGAAAGTCACATCACAACCTCGTATTCTACAGCTAGTAATAGGATAAACATCTTATAGAGTATTTTTGAACTATTTAAGGGAGAATTCAACCGATAAGCAGAAAATTTTCACACAATAATAATTGCGTTTGCCTAAACGAGGCTGTTGTTTGATAATGCTGAAAAATGTACGTATATGGAAGTACAGGGTTAAAACTGATTCCCGAAGACCAAGTTGAATAAAAACTGTTAGATTATTTAAACTGATGTGTCACTCAAGACCGAAATTCTGGGAACCCACGTTGTGAATAGGTTGAAAGCTCTTCTACCAATAAAATAATCGGACACTTCTTTGTAATTCTGCATATAACTAAAGTGTTTATGTTTAAACCTGTCAACCTGTTTACTATTATGACTGATTGTCAATAATTGTTGTCGGAATCGCTTACTACTTATATTTGTAAGACAAGGAACTACTGCAATTCCCAAGACATGAAGTAAAAACACCATGACTGGTACAAGATTAGATTTATTAAACCCAAAAACACGACAACGACCCTAATCGGAAACACACTCATTTCATATTGATTATACACCTATTTTAGATTATTTAGAATACAATCACATACATAAAAATCATATGCTGCATGTCCTGTTGAATATAGTTCATGCTAACTTGATACAAGAATATCGTATCTTGAACAAACAGCATACTCAAATAGATTAACGTTATAACGAATAAAATATCACAATAGGAAACAAAACACACATTACTCTAAATAATCATCATAGTGAATTGAATAAAAAAACGAACGGAAATAATGTTGACCAAAAATCACAATAAGTATAATAATATAATTTTTTCTTTTTAATCCCGTCATACTCTTTATTCTGTGTAACTAATCAGAGGTCTATCGGTTAAGTGCTGGCGCGCGAGACTGATATGTCCTGGGTTGGAATCTCGCGAGGCGGGATCATGGATGAGCACTGCTGAGGAGTCCCACAATGGGACGAAACGGTCGTACAGTGTTTCCATGGTGGTCTAGCATCAATTGACTCATGATTTCAACTATATATAATAAAATAATCGTTCAATTTAGAACATTTTCTTCGGACTAATTCACATAGTACTGATATGATCAACAGGAATTTCATGTACTTTAAATAGTTACATCTTATGAAATTATTGTGAATTTTCATGTATTTTATTAGCTAGTAAATAAGTCTTAAGAATTTTTTGTACCCATAAAAAATGGCCTGAAAGTTAATAATTATCAAATGGGTAATATTTTTGGTTAAAACCAGAAAAATAGAGTGTTAATGGATCAATTTTTAAACACACCAGAAAATAGTATGTGTTAATCCATAAAACAATCTTTTTCATAACGTATTGTCACTCCCTCTTTTGTTATATTTACACTGTGGCTTTGTAATCAATTAGTCATACAAACTGAGACCTAGACAATCAAAATAACCTAACACTTTAAATGCTGGACGAATAATTCGAGTTTCATGATCTAAAATATTGTCAATGCCAACTTTAAGTAAAAAAAGAACTAGTCATATTACAACAACAAATAATATATGCTTTTACACAAATACTCTCTATTTCTTGGAATATCAAGAGTATTGTCGTCCTACACAATCGCGATTGTAGATTAATTGTTTTCATATACTCTGGTGAGAACCTCATTTTGGTATGGTGTTCAAATTGAACAGGATCATGTATATTTGGCGATGACAGACTGGGACTATTAACTAATGTCTGTAAGAGTTGTGTAAATAGATGGAACACTGATCAGATAGTGTTGTAGCTGTAAATAATTCCCCAAAATCAATAGCTCATTAAGTGTTCGATATTGGATGCTGACCACGTTGTTTAAGTGGACTTGTTTAGCTGAAGGCTTTCGGTCATGCATCCGTACCAGATCACGTTTCAACACGGCGTGAGACACAGCTCCTACGTTTCATTAGCCAGCTTATAGTAAAGGTTCCTTGATATATTGGTAACGCATCAAATATATCTTTCCTGCCTCTTCTCGTCTGACTTCTGATTTCTATCTGACTGGGAACGATCGAATATAGAAGGTGCTACTGGTAGCTAGTGGTAAAACTAGAACATCCGTTCGCATCATCATTGGTGAACCCGACGTGATCTGGTACACCAAGTCAATATACTGTGAGTCTGTTCCATTTTGGAATATAATTATTCATTGTTATTCTTTATTTGAATTTTATATATTGTGATATACTTTTTTTCGCAGTTTTTTTCACGGATATATTTTAATTAGACATTTTTCGTTATCTATATTACTATGACGAAACACTCTCCTAAGGTTCTTAAGTTTAAGTCTATTCCCCCTATTTCGATTCAGTTAACGCCATTTTGGCCCGACAATATCGAGTCCTGGTTCTGCTATGCAGAAGCCGATTTTTGCATGCACGGACTCGCGCACATGCTTCCTCGCGGTAGTTAAGGCGTTACCGCGCGAGTTTAACAGGTACGTAACACCTAGTATGTTTACTAGTGATGTTCCCGAACCTTACGAAACGCTTAAGCTATCGATTTTAAAACGAGGAGACCTAACTGATCGACAACGGTTAGACCAACTCCTTAACAATATCGACTTGCAACATGGTTCTGCGACGGACATGTTGCTTAGAATGAGAGAAGTCATCGGCCAACGAACTTTCGATGATGGCCTATTTAGACAACTTTTCTTGTCTAAACTCCCTCAACAGGTGCAGGCAGTGCTTGTTTCATTTCAAAACAATGCCATAGATGAACTAGCTGCATCTGCCGATCGAATCTTGGAAATCACCAAATTTTCTAAGGCCGAGGTTTTTACTATCAAAGAAAAACCCCAATCGACCTCGACTGACATGGCCGAACTATGTCACACGCTTACACGATATCTTAGAGTTCGCAATGACCGTAGTCGGTCAAAAACCCCGCGTAGAAGCGCCTCACGTAAGCGATCTGGCTCTGGACCACGAGAGACAGACAATCCCGACTGGTACTGGTATCATAACCAGTACGGCAAGTTTTCCAGAAATTGCAAGAAACCTTGCAATTATCCGACCTCAAAATCGACTGACACGAATAAGATTTCGGGAAACTCCCCAGCCGGCACGCGTTAACGGCAACCGTAGTCGGCGAACACAGCCGCCTCTTATATGTCACGGATGTGACTACGAAAGTTCGCTACCTCGTCGACACTGGCGCAGAAGTTAGCGTTCTTCCAGCAAATCCCGACGACAGACTTCGCGAGTGTGTTTTAAGTTTACAGGCGGCAAACGGAAAGCCGATCGCTACTTACGGTAAAAGGTACGTCTACCTTAACGTGGGTTTACGCAAACCCATACACCGGATTTTCGTGGTTGCAGATGTCTCTATGCCAATCATTGGTATCGATCTGTTACAACACCACAATCTACTCATCGACACACGCTCACGAAGGTTAATAGATGGAAACACTAAACTATCTGTTTGCGTAACTCCTTGTTCTGGTTGCAAATTATCCCCAGTCACGATTAAACACACCATAGACCCCTTGTACCAATCAGTACTTGACAAATACCCCGGGATACACCAATCGCAATCGAAATTGCCTTGTGTAACCAGCAATGTTACACATCACATCTCGACTACAGCACCACCTGTATTTTCGAAAGCTCGAAGACTCGCTCCCGAGAAGCTTAGGTTAGCTAAAAACGAATTCGACCACATGATGGACCTAGGGATAACTCGACCATCGAATAGTCCATGGGCATCCCCATTGCACATGGTCCCTAAACAGGACAGCAATGATTGGCGGCCAACTGGTGATTATCGGCGTCTGAATGCGAAATCCATTCCCGATCGTTACCCGCTGCCTCATATTCACGATTTGACAGCTACCTTGAAAGGTAAAACTGTCTTTTCGAAAATCGACTTGATTAACGCTTATAACCAAATCCCGATGGCACCTGACGACATTCCTAAAACCGCCATCATCACTCCCTTCGGTCTTTACGAATTTCTACGAATGCCTTTTGGTTTAAGAAACGCGGCTCAAACCTTCCAAAGGTTTATAGACGACGTCTTCCGAGGTCTCAACTTCGTACATGCGTATGTTGATGACTGTCTAATAGCAAGTCCGGACACAGAATCGCATCTCAAGCATCTGGACATTGTTTTCGATCGACTCCAAAGGCATGGCATTACTGTCAACATACAGAAATGCCAAATCGGAACAAACTCTTTAGACTTTCTAGGACACACCATTGATGCTCAAGGCATCCAACCCCTTAGGAGCAAAGTGGCGGCCATTCTGGATTACCCAGAACCGACCACGATCAAGCACTTACGAACTTTCAACGGACTTGTAAGTTTCTATCGACGGTTCATACCCAAATGCGCATCCCTTATGAAACCGTTAACCGATCAGCTTCGTGGAAATGCAAAATCAATCAGTTTAGACGACATAGCCCGTAAAGCATTTTCCACAGTTAAGGAACACATCGCTAAAGCAACCTTGCTTGCTCATCAGGACACACAAGCGCCCATTAGTATCGCCGTAAACGCATCCGACTCAGCCATCGGAGGAGTCTTACAACAATGGGTTAACAACTCGTGGCAACCTTTAGGATTTTTTTCGAGACGGTTGCTAGACGCGGAATCTAGGTACAGCACGTTCGGTAGGGAACTCCTAGCTATATATTGTGCTCTACGGCATTTCCAACATTCCATCGAAGGAAGAGAATTCACGCTTTTTACCGATCACAAACATCTTGCCTTCTCTTTAACTTCATCTTCAGACAAGTACTCACCGCGAGAGTCTCGACAACTCGACTACATCTCGCAGTTCACTTTAGACATACAGCATATTTCTGGAGCAAACAATGTAGTCGCAGACGCCTTGTCTTGAATTAGCTCCTTGAACAGTTTCCAAGGAATCGACCTTCTTAAACTCGCTCAGCTTCAAAAAGAAGACATTGATCTTCAGCATGAGTTATCCTCGACAACTCTTAAACTAAGTATTAGGCAGATGGGAACAGGTAAGGAAACCTTACTCTGTGACACATCTACAGGTAGGAATCGTCCAATAGTACCAAAACATTATCGCCGCAACGTCTTCAATACGTTGCACAATCTTTCTCATCCAGGTGCTCGTGCAACAATCGAACTTATAGCCGAACGCTTTTGTTGGCCTGGTATGAATAAAGACGTGAGGGAGTGGGCACGCTCCTATGTAAGCTGTCAGAAATCTAAGGTAATCAGACACAACAAATGTCCCTTAGGTTCTTTCAAAACACCTGACGCTCGTTTCGACCACGTCCATCTAGATTTGGTAGAACCTTTACCCGACTCAAACGGATACTCATATCTCTTAACATGCGTAGACCGTTTCACTCGATGGCCAGAAGCAGTACCGATTAAGGACATTACTGCTGAAACCGTGGCCCGTGCTTTCGTCGAACGATGGGTAGCAAATTTCGGCTGCCCTTCCACAATCACTACAGACCGCGGACGCCAATTCGAATCTGGACTTTTCCGTTGTCTGACCTCACTATTAGGAATCACGCGCTTCCGAACGACCGCCTACCACCCACAAGCAAACGGGTTGGTAGAACGTTTGCATCGACAATTAAAAACTTCATTATCAGCTTCAAACGTTTCACAGTGGACAGACGCTCTTCCACTCGTCTTGCTAGGTATCCGCAATGCAGTGAAAGCTGACATTGGATACACGGAATCTCAACTCGTTTACGGGACGACACTCCGACTCCCAGGAGAATTCGTAGATCCTTCAGCTTCTTCATTGAACATGGATCTAAACTCTTACACGAGTAGGCTTACAAACGCTATGCGTTCAGTTAAACCTGCTCACACTCGACCTCAATCAACTGATGTTTTCGTTCAACCCGAATTACGACATAGTACACACGTCTTCGTTCGTCGAGACTCACATCGACGACCTCTCGAATCAGCTTACGAAGGACCCTTCAAAGTTCTTCAACGCGAACCTAAGTACTATGTAGTCGATAAGAACGGTACTAACGATAGCATCAGTATCGACCGCCTAAAAGCAGCGTACTTAGAAGGAAACCCTAGCTACGTCGATTTTCCTTCGGTTCAAGCAAACGACACAGCCACTACACTCGTAGTACCCTACACGACAACCGACACACAACTTGATACTTCGTCAACATCGATAGATAAACCTAAAACAACGCGTTCTGGAAGACGAGTAAGATTTCCAGAACATCTTAACGAATATTGCACGTAGGACATTAGATTTATCTTGAATTACCTTTTCATAGTTTATTCTAAAAATTTTTTTTGATATGCTCATTTTTTTATTTATATAAAAAAACAAAAAAACAAAACATTTTTATCTTTTTTTTGAGCGTATATTTATATATTTTTTATATATAAAAAAAACACTTTTTTCCTGATCGCTTTTACGCTGTTTGTAAGTGTATCAGTTTATTTTTTTCCGCTCATCTTGTGTCCCTACGCAAGTACGAGTGTATTTCCGACATGCACTCACACGTTTTATTTTCCTCTTTTCCAGGACGGCTGGAAAAGAACGTCGAAGTTTCGCAAGGTACCGAAATTTTCATTGTACTATATTTATTTATTGCTATGTTGTACATTTTGGTCCCATAGTTTAAGGAAAGACGACCAGATGCTGCTAAACGAAGCAAGCTATCAAAAGAGTGTTTACCAACGACAAACTCGTTGGGTGTAAACTTCTGGCTGGTCACGTCTTAGGGGCATCACTACCTCACTAGGGGGGGAGTGATCTGTAGCTGTAAATAATTCCCCAAAATCAATAGTTCATTAAGTGTTCGACATTGGTGCTGACCACGTGTTTAAGTGGACTTGTTTAGCTGAAGGCTTTCGGTCATGCATCCGTACCAGATCACGTTTCAACACGGCGTGAGACACAGCTCCTACGTTTCATTAGCCAGCTTATAGTAAAGGTTCCTTGATATATTGGTAACGCATCAAATATATCTTTCCTGCCTCTTCTCGTCTGACTTCTATCTGACTGGGAACGATCGAATATAGAAGGTGCTACTGGTAGCTAGTTGTAAAACTAGAACATCCGTTCGCATCATCAGTGTCATATGTTACGAGAATAATGGGTTTCGTGACATTTTTTTACTATGAAAACATAATTTTCGCTTAGCGTTCTCAAGTTGTTGTGTCCTTCAAGGATACTGTATAGAAAACTGAAAGTCCTGTTCAGTATCTTCTGACATATCATAACTCACTTTTGTTTATTATCCACTTCCGATACAATCATCAACTATAAACTACCTGGAATAGTCCAACTGAAACCGAGTCCTAAAGGCAATCAGTTGCTAATGATTTGATTGTATAGTGGATTATCACTTCTCGAGTGACAGTTACGGAAAGACTCTTGTTAGTATAAATACTCACATGAAGAAATACTAAATAACACAACTTGAGATTTACTGATCGAATGACTCACTGATTACGAAATAATATACTACTACGGAAGGACTTAAATGAATATTGTCATGGTATGAAGTAAACCATGTGTGCCAGTAGATATACTACTCATAAAATGTAAGTAGCGTGATTGATAACACATTTGAGTCCATAGTCGACGGCAAACCAGTTGAATTAAAACCTACTCAAATGATCGCTTTCCTTTCATTTAACCGCGAAATTCCCCAATATTTCTTCGACTACATAAGATTGACCCATTAGATAAGTCTTATCAGAAAATGAGTTAAATCTAAACCCTTCAAATTATTCTAAATTTAAATGCGGTTTTGTGGAGATAGAATTTTAAGATGGTACTCTTCATTGGTTGAATTCAGTCATCCAGTATAATTTGAACAGCCTTACGACACGGGAGATTCTAGGAAATTTGTGAAACTTTTCATCTGTCGTGATTAGAAGACTGAATAGACCTTGAACATTAGACAAGTATTACTCCCTTAAGTGCTGTTATCACTTACAGGTTGCTATCACTGAAAGTATAAATAGGGAATCATAATTGAAAGCATGAGTCAATTGAAGCTAGACCACCATGGAAAACCTGGAATCAATTGACCACTATGGACTGATATTGACTTGAGAGCCAGTGAAAACTAAGAAGGTTGCAACTCCATCTTAGTTCGAAATCATTGCCAGAACGCAAAAATGACAACTACTTGTTACATAAATCACTTTTTACCAAACCAACCACTCGTAATTTAAAAATGTATGGAATAGTGTATTGTCTTATCTAAAACCCTGAACCAACGTTCAATTCCCATCACCTATATTGTGGACATATTCTAGCCTAACATAATGACAATTGACCTAAAGTATCTTTGTCTCTTGAATATCAATCACAGTTACAGGCATTTGTCAGGCCGAAGAAAAAATTCTTGAGAACACAAGCTTTAACCATCAAGAAAACTACTAATCTATGTATTTTAAGTACATAACGCTAACGTAATCCATCCCATTCCTACTTGTCATCGACATTTCCAAGCGCCATCTTAGTATCACATGCTGCGTGACATTACGAATCACCGAAAGTGATCAAGTAACTTAGTGTTTCCTAATTTTTAAGCGTAACTTTCAACAACACAACACTGTGAAGTGTATATTAGCCACTTATCAAAATGAGTATATTTAGGGAATTCACTATAGTAAAAATAAAGAAATGGGATATAATCTATAGTCATGAGTTTCAAATGATTATTAACAATACCAACACATAAATACAAACTTGATCAAACCAAGGAACTACCTAACATGGTTTTCAACAACGTAAAGGTCTATCGATGAATTCATGAGCCGTCAAGATTTTTATTCTATTAACCAATGCGGAACGAGAACACTCAGTGAAACTTTTTTCTGTAACCACAGAACGATTGAGTTCAAATATTCCCTATTTACATAACATTTGGTGGATGTCTCGAAAAACAGACGCTTTATTTCTTTAGTTGACCGAATTTGAATGCTTATTTACATTCATCAAGGAAGACAGACTAAAAGTTATGTTTTGGGAAAGTATTGGACATTCTAGAAGTTTAAACTTTTCCAGTATTTACGATTCCTTTGAAAACAATTTTCCCCTCTACGTAAAGAAGATCCCGATTTCGTAAACACTAACATCACAAAATTGGGTGGTTACAAAGCTTACTGATAATGTTTATTATTATTACAAAATCTTAGCATTTCTCAATGGTGTAGACAGTACAGATAAAACAAACCTCAGTCTGCAGATACCTCAATGTGAAAATAAGATCGCCGTTTCAATAAATGAGCCCTTTATGTTTGAAAGGAATCTTCCTGACTTATATTTGTAAGCAAAATCAAAAGCTAGTTACTAGATCATCAATCACAACTCAGTGGGGGGTAAATACATTCTCGGTGTAAATAAAATCACGGAGATTATTTTATTTATTTAAACACATTGGTACAAGGAGGCACCAAATTTGTTCATTCGATTTGAATGAGGGTTAGAATACTGCACAGGCATTCAAATAAGAGCGATTAGCCTACATACAACGTGGTTTAAATACTACATCTGATGAACTAATTGAATATATTAACTTGACACCTATACGTAATTTAAAGCATCAACATCCCAACTTTTCAGACTGTCATTAAACAAAGTGATATTAGGCGATATACAAAGAACCAAGTACTTGAGTCAAATAACATATCCACAACTATAGGTTTAAATTATCTCTGAATTAAAGATTTTGGTTATTTTTATTTGACCGATTTGTTAATATATGTACTAGAACGACACAAAGTATACACTATATTACGCGATAAATAGCAATACCTGCAAGATAGAAACTACACAGTACTTGATAGAGATAATTTCTCGTGTATCTAGATGTATTTTTTCCACTACACCTACGACGGTATGTGGTTAGAATTTAGTTACCATTAAGTCCTTTTTGGGATCGTACACACAAAATTAAACCGACAGTAAAGTACCATTTACTTACTATTAACACAGATGGAGTAGGTTGACTGTTGGAGAAGAGTAGCAACTTCACTTCAGTGTGTCAAATGTAATGTTTCAAATTATGTTGAATTGTGTCTTAAAATCCACTATTTTTTAAAGCCTTTGAATACAAGTAGTGCTATCACGCAGTTACACAGAATATAAACTAATGACTGCCTCCAGAATACTAAGTATTTATTTACGTAAGATTTCAAGTATGGATTTTCAGAATCTCATTAATTCTCATCATAGATATATTCACATCCAACTTATTATAGTATAACAATGATCTTAAATTCATGATTCTTAAGACATACTAAATTATTAAATTAGTTTTTGCAATGCACTGGTCAGATCAAACAAACAAACCCTTAGAAAACGTTCGGAAAAAAGTTGAATAACAGTAATATTCCCAAATGAAAGAAATAAAACTCAATATACAAACAACTTATATTTCATGATCCCAACTGATGGATTTAGTGTTTACTTCACAAACAATTGATAGTAAAGCTAATTTCACTTAATGCCTTCGAGGAGCTCGACGACGAGGAGCAGCTCTAATGATGTCATCTACACGTATTATCATCTCCGCAGCTTCTGCAGCTGATGTCACCAAATGATGCTTTACGTCATATGCTTCAATAATCCCGAGCTCATTCATATCTGCAATTACTCCATTGTTCATATCTAAAAACAAACAGAAGGTAACGGAAAAATAACTTCACAAATACTCGTAAATAGAGTTAACCTTAGTTTGACTCAATACTTACCAATAAAGGCATTAATTTAATAAATTTATTGATAAAAACATTTTATCGTACATTAAAGTAAGACGGAATTCACAGTTCTTACCCAAACCCATGGATTTTTCGCCATTTGCATGAGAAGCACGTAACTGAGAGATCAAGTCCGCGCTATCATAACCGCCGTTATCGGCTATTATAGAAGGCAAGCGTCTCAAGGCTCGACCAAAGGATTCCATAGCTAAAGATATTTTTCCTGGTGTTTTAGCAGCGCCCTGTGCTACTGCTTCAGCCATCCACATCTCCATAGCTCCACCACCACAAACTGTCCGAGGATTTTTTACTGTAAGAGCCAAAACGCATAAAGCGTCATGAAGAGAGCGTTCTGCTTCTGCCAGAATACTTTTTGTAGCACCCCTCAAGACAATCGTGCAAGCCTCACCCATAGCAACACCGCTGAATCGAAGTAACTTGTCTTCACCAATTGTCACCTGAGAGAATGATGAACAAGTAGAGTCAACATTAAAAAGAGATTAAGTAATAGAGGCGTATGAAGTTATAAAATATTTTCAGAAAAGTTTGACGCTAAATAATTATTATATACAATTGACTAAGGAGATCGATAGTCATTATAGTTCTTTACAAATACACATATATTTAAACATTTTATTAAATAGCATCCCGAGTTCAATCTCACTATACTACAAATATGTGGTGCTATGGACGAATAGATTAAACTGATTTTTCAGTTACTGAGTCATGCTCGAATATCTGTCCAACTATGAAGTTATTTCCAGATTGATTGAACAGAGTCACTGAACATCGGTGGCTCAAAGATCAGGTCTCATAAACATACAGCGAAACTGTTCTTACCGTAGACTTGTAGACCAGACATTTTGCTGCCAGACTAATATTACGATGGAACAAAAAGTGCCTATGATTGACACAAGTCGACCTGACTTTCACTTCATGCAGATTGATCTCATCAGTAACGCCACCGGTAGAATCCATAGTTATTTGGATCTTCATTATTGGAAATTAATTGATTTGTATCTATCCTTCAGTGCATCTTAGTGTACCAAATCCAATAATTAATGTGTAACCTACAAAAGTTTTCCACCGAAATGTCAGAGGCTTGTTTACATGAAAAGTGAAACGTCACAGATGCACACTCACTTAAATAACACAGAACTAAGGCTTCGAAGTGTACTAAATATATTAGTCAGTCAGTCAGTCACAACGTAGAACTTCGTACGTACGTACATCAGTTCGAGTTGCCATACCACATTAGCACAGAAATGAAGTTGTCGATTCAAATCCCATAGTGGTAGAAGTAGTAAGAGTATAAGCATTATGTGAAAGATTAGGGTTTGAAGATGTTATTGAAGGAGTATAATCCAATGAAATAAATTTTGAAAGAGAAAAATGATAGGGACATGAAGAATTCAGAAGATTAGAATTTGGTAGAACACAAAGAGTGTATGCACATTCGCCATTGCAAACGATTTTGAGCCATGTCATTCAAGGTCTCTAACCATCGATTGTTATCATCTCGCGAATCCCGACCAGGTAGTCTACACCTACCAGCATGACTCAGTCCACTTGTCAGTGACTTCATGGATTTGTGCCATGTTTTGATCTGGCCGCCTATAGCTTTCTTCCAACCTGGTCCCACACCCTAAAGCATTGCACGTCGGGGCAGTCAGTGGTTGGGCATACGTAACACATGTCCCAACCATCTCAACTGACTAAATATATATAGAAAGTTTGAAGGTACCTACATCTAAATAAACAATTACAAAGCATCGTATCTATCTTGGGAAGTTCAGTTAAAGCTGATGTAATACAAGGATTTTTTCATCGTATACATTAAGTTAAAAACACCAAATGAGAAAGGTCTATAAAATATTATGCGGCTAGTTTTAAATTTTGAAATTACAGCAGTCAAAAAGGTTTTATTACCAAGTAGGGATGTTACATCTATCCACTGCTACATTACAGTGGAAGAAACGTTAAGATGACTAACATACTCAATGGGATAAACAAGTTATTTAATTTAGATTGTGATGGACGTTCTAAGACAAGAATGTTTAAAAGTTTACTTACTTCTTCTATCAAATCACAATGTCCTAATTTTGAAGTCTCAGGAGAGTCGAATGTGGAGACGATTTCTCCGCCAGTAACTAAGGCCAATCGCTCCACACCTTCGAAATCTGCATGCTCAATAGCCATAACACCAGCATCAGCAAACAACTGCTCGGGGTAGTTATATATTAACTGCCTGAAAATAAGATTATAAGTCCATATTTTGCAGTATATATATATATATAATAAGAAGATATGTAATGCACTTTGTCATGCAATTAAAAAGGTATTCTAGAAAAATAACAAAACAGATTGGCTTTAATATATGAAGTTGATAATAGCCAAGTTGGATACTGTAGAAAACAGAAATGGATGACTATAGAAAAATCTGATAGCGAATACAGCAAAATAGCTCTACCAATATTAAGCTAGTACCTTGGAATGTCCAGTTGAAACAATATAGGAATTATCTTGGTTACAGATATCTAGTTTGGTTAACTGGAAGATTTAGTATCAACCTACATCAGTCTAGATGTCATAAGCAAAGGAGTCCATAGCAATGTGTGCTCGACCTGAAGGAGTTTGAACCCGTGGGTGAAGCAAATAAGTAATACCTTTAACATCTACTACTTTCTTATTTAATGTAAGCTTGTGGTGAAAACAACATCCTGGTACATGAAAACACCTAGAGGTGGAAATTTTAATTTACCTATTAATAAATACTGAACAGTTGTGCTTTAAAATTTTGTCCACTTTGTCTTTCATTTTTTGCTTTTCAGCTAGTTCTAATTCAGCCACCTTCGAAATAGCATCTACTTGGATCTTGCTTCCAAATACTTTAATTTTATCTGCATCCATAGGAGTGTTGGCGATCAGTATTTTGGCATTTTCCACTCGTTTAGGTTGATTAACACCAGGTCGTTTATCCAGAAGAAAGCCTTCATCCAAATAAGAATCAGTCATGGTTCCACCCAGCTTCTGAATAATCTGTAAATCGAATAGTCTGGTGAGTCTCATGAGTGAGCAGTATCTGTTAAACATGATAGAAACTTTAGCTACTTACTTGAATAGCATCAAGATTTCCACTACCCTTGAGACGAAGAACAGCATTTACAGCTAAATTTGCAAAGTGTTCTTTATGTTGTGTCAGAAGCTTGGAACTTAAAGTTGTACGTGCAATACTTAACAGACGCTCACGAAACTCAGCGTCTGACTGGTCTAATGACTGGTGTGCAGCGGAATCAAGAGCCACCAAGGCCAGTTTGGTAGCCTCACGCCAACCTTGTACAATAGTTTGAGGATGAAGCTTAGCAGCGATCAACTGTTCACCTTCCTAAGTAACAACAATGAAAATAAAGCAACGAAATTAGCAGTTAAATTTATGAAATCACTAACCTGTTAGGAATGATACTTATTAAGACCCCATATATAAACTGATACTAAAGTATTTAGTGTTACTACACGAGTTATGATCTGTATATTGAAATGTACTGGTGTCTCCAACTTCTCCAGTCTAAAACTTATCGTCTTACAGTCATTTTCTTCGTTAATGTTTTAATGCCCATCTTATTTCGAAAACGTCAAACTGGAGTTTGCAAACAATTTCCCTTTTTAACTAAGTAATAGATATTAAAACTCGGCAAGGTTGTTGTTTAAAATAATGGGTATTGCTAGGCTCAAGCCTAAAGGGGGATAGCTTAACGAGGCATATACATATTCAGCAGTTATGTCCCAAGTAGTGTAAAAGGGAGGCTATAAAGTTCACTATCAGCTACTATAAATGATACACAGACCCTATTACAAACTAAGTTGTAAACTGAAGATGAACTCCAGAAGGTATATATCATGAGGATAATATCTGTGGTCTATAGATTATATGAAAGGAAAAACCCTTCACATATCTCTTCACTAACTCAGAAGACAAAATAAGACTTTAATAATGACTAAACTTTAAACACATCTGATTTTACTAATAACTCAACTATATGATCTCAAAGGCATTTGTGAAGCACCAACAAATAGTCAACCATTTCACTTGCGTTAGAAGTCTTAACAGCCCTGATGGGCTGGTATCTGACAAAATTTCGGCACAAATTGAGAAAGCACAGTTAGGTAAAGCCAACTTGCATTACTTGTCGAGTAGGTGAGATGTCCGCCTGACAACTAAAAGTCGAGTAATTATACAGCAGTGCGTCTTGGATTACTTTAGGGCTGCGAAAGTAGACACGTGTGGGATACAGATTATTTATGACAGTTGTTTCTGAAGTATTGTTCGGGACGCCGAAGGTTTGCCAAAAATGACAAACCAGTTGGTGAGGCTGTGAATCTTCACCAACTGGGTTTAATAGAATGTGTTACATATGCCAAACCGCTGACCATTTTGATGTGCAATGTCAGCTGATGTAGGTGTATGCTGTAAGCTCGGGGCGGCCAGACCGAAACGTGGCATCAGCCCGTGAGGCCGATGACAGTTGGTCGTTTTAGTGTATGCAAGCCACCTGGTTGGAATCCAAATAATAACTACAGTTAGTACTTGGAGAAATTGGATGAAAGACTTAGAATTGTTCACTCTTGAGATGTATGCTTTTAGTCTCCATAATGATTTTGAAGTTATACTAATTTATACATACTTTTGTGATATTCAATCTTTTTTATTATGGCTCAGAATATGTTATTTCGACTTATCTGCTATAAATGTTGTTGATTTCATTCTATCATGTTAATTTGGTACGGCAACCTGCGCCTACTCATATCTGTGCTACGTTATGAGTCTATAATAATTAACCGACTGAATCACACATAATTATTCTCTCAATCACCGGATTATTTAATGAATCAATGGGTTTAGTGCAAACGATCTCAAGTATGAAAGTTGTTGACAGATAATACTCAGTGAACAGTGATATCTAAAGTGTTTAACGGTAAGGTTAAGAGTGCATGAGAAATAGGTTTAGATCGTGACTTTTTATAAACTTAGACAGATGTTACGTACACCCAGATGCCACCTACTCGGACGTACAATGTTGGCTGGTATCGTGGTAAGCTGGAAGAAAGCTGAGAGAGCCGAAATAAGACCTGATCTCAGTAACTGTTGACTAAGGCTAGGCCGTGAGATATGAACTACTTATTAGAGGTAATAATATCCCTTACCGATAATAAGATACTTTCTATGACAAGACCCGAAATTGATCTGTGTAACTGTTATGCTCTCACAAAGACAATGAATGGCAATTTTGGGATCTATTTATAAACCAATACTATGCATACATTTTTTTATCGCATAATCGCTAAATACCTAAACTATTCATGTCTCTCTTATTATTTTGACCTGCAGATTATTATTATACGATTTACAATTCTCGAGGTATCCCTAGTCTATTAATTACTGCCTCCCACATTCACAGACACATTTGGCTGAATATTGTACAAATGTTATTTTCTATTTTATTGGTACGACGCGATGTGTCTGTTTGGTATATAAACTCATTATGTTTGAAATATAATGATTCATACCGCAGAGGCTGTTCTGGACTTAACTGGCTGAGTTAGGCAGAAAGCAGGACCAATACGGACTCTAGACTGCTCGTACGGTTTTCGTGTATCATTGGTCTGGTCGATCACAATGGCGTGGGTGTATACACTCTTTATTCCCTTAAAGCGTGAGATTAGAATTATTTAATATCTTACCTTATACGAACTAATTCTTTTTTCCTGTACTATATCGTTATACAATCTTTTATATATTACTAATATTGAAGTAACTACTTCTATGAATTTGGTGTTCATCTTGTTGTGCTAATGAGGCATGGCAACTTGGACTGATGCATATAGGTGCCTGATCTTAGGTTGTAGCTGACTGACTTAGACAACCTCAGCACATAAAGTCATCAACAGGTTATTACTAGGTATTAGGGGACATATAACCAAGGTATAATTTGATTGAAAAGTTAGATCACACAGCAAGAAAAGTTAAAAAGCAGTTGTCCAACTAATTTACACCGAGAGCTACCAAATGATTTTGAATATACCCATAGGACTACAGTCATCAGCATTTACTAGTGATTATTAGTAACAGTTTGGACAACTTACACGCAATAATTCTGCAGCTAGAACAGTTACTGAAGTTGTACCATCACCAACCTCATCATCTTGAACTTTACTCATTTCTAAATTGAAATAAGTAATAAACAGAATTAGGATTAAACATACCAACAAGGATTTTAGCTGCAGGATTATCTACACCGATTGACTTCAAAATAGTAGCACCATCATTTGTCACTTCGACAGTATCGCCGGGTGAGAGGAGGATTTTGTCCATTCCTTTAGGACCCAAAGTAGTCTTAACAAGATCACCGATAGCAATAGCTCCAATGAAGGAAGACTAAAATAAAGATACTGAAGTGTAACTTACAAGTCGAGCGGTTTCTGCCTTTTCTTCATCGGCACCAGCACTTAGAATTGAAATTGGTTGAAGTGAGAGCTAATTAAAATGAAGAGAATAAGCGACAAACTTAAGACAGACAATAATAATCTGTTAGTTAAGACATTGTGATATACTTAAATGAGTCACCAATGAGACTTAGAAGACGTTAGAATTCAATATGCAAGTCAAATTCAGCGTAGGATCGGACTAAAAATGCTTTTTATTCAACTCAAGGAGCGATATTTACAAAGTCTTGCCTGGAGTGAAAATGAACTTCTATAGGGTGAACTACAACTTGGAATACCTAACTTCCAACACGTAGAAGAACAGCACTCGGATAACACACAAAAATGTTAAGCAGAGAGAAGGAAGGATTTGAAAGTGACCAACTTGATCTCGTGTGCTGTTACGGGTATGAGGGCTAATATCACTTCCCGGCTGCCCACACCGTGGAAGGGTATTTCTTGAGGGACCTGAAAGAGAAGTTGGATTAGTGTTGGTCTTAACGACCTGGGAGCGTGACCGCAGTGCCCAAGGGACAACTGCTTGAGGCCGGTCACGCACGGCCTTTTTGTGGGGGATTTTTGAAATGTTAGCTCCGTTCTTCAAAGGACCTTACCGCCGCAGACGGAAATCCGTGGGATAAGGCGAGGTGTGCATTTTTAGGGTCGACCTTTTCTAACCCCACTCCACCTTGTGGGAAGGCAGTATCGCTGTCATGCTGGTTGTCTCTAGGAAATACCTTACTGCCGTCACACCTCTGTACAGTCAGCAGTACGACTTCGCCTTTGGACCTTGGGATTGCTGCTTTTAGTCTTACCGCTCTTCAACCGACCTGTCTGGCATGGTAGGACCTCGAGGAACGATTGTTCCAGCCAGCATAGCTCGATTGCTCCATCACGATAGGCAAGCCCGACCACCACGTCAAGGTAGCAGCAACGGTAGAGAAGCATTTCCAGAAAATGGTAATATACAACCTGTTGAAGCTTTACTTTCCGGCGAATGCTTGGAGAATTCGCTTGCTGCAAGAAATATTCATAGCGACTTTTCAAAGTATGTATAGAAATATTAGCTCACGTTACAGCTATGAAATTAATCATACTGTATCAGCTTCAAGACGTCCGACCACTCCTTACCACTTTTGCTAGTGCAGGTATATTTTGAAATTCATCTCGACATAATTTAAAGTAGTTTGTTGTTTTGTATAACCTTGAAATTAGTTCCTATGTAGTTAGTCACTCAAAAAAGAACAAATCCCACAAGTGTTAGATTTTTAGGCCAATTTCGTCACTTAACAAGTTTGATCACAAACATGTAAGGAGACCGCGCCCCACTATTGTCTAGATGTTTGCCTTAGTGAGTTTAAAAGCCAATGGTGTGAAAATTACAAGAATACAAACAATGCCTCAAAAGTCCATGAGTCTTAAACCCCGAAATTATCACCGAAGTAACTGCTTTTATAAATTTGATGTTGGTCCTACGTTGTAGCTGACTGAAACAAATGATCTT
Source organism: Schistosoma mansoni (assembly GCF_000237925.1). NCBI lineage: Eukaryota > Metazoa > Platyhelminthes > Trematoda > Strigeidida > Schistosomatidae > Schistosoma > Schistosoma mansoni. The sequence continues at coordinate 41,611,940 of NC_031502.1, forward strand.
TGACCTGGCATATTATTTTGACTTTTTAACTAAGTACTCAATGGTAGACTACTATAACTGGAAATGATGGAGATTTATGAGATAATCATTCCTGAAGTTAATCTCAAGCTTCTCAGAACTACTGACCAACAGTTGTACAGCATCTCCTTGAAGACATCAGTTGACAGTGCTACTTATCGGAAACATTTTTAAACTGACAAACGCGTGTTGTGAAAACCTTCCCGTTCGATACTTACAAACCAAGGATTTTCCTTTGAATGTCCTCCCAAGGTGTAGGATAAGGGGGAACCCAGAATAGTCTGTTCTTGAGCACATCTTCAAGTTTTCAGACGGTCTTATGCAGGTACTACTGATGATTTCGCATGAATCCTGGATCTTCTAGACGGGAACATGCACATGAAACGCTTAATTAAATGAACTGAAAGAAACAAACTGGTAACTGACAGACACGAGCGTGTCATGGTAAAAATAAGAAAATCTATTTTTAAATTACAGAAAATTTTTCTTCCACTGTGTCTGCCCTTTCGTCTTTAAAATGAAGAATCTAACCCAACAACATGCAGTTGGTCCAGTTTCCCTAGTTCTAGTTCAATAATATAGCAACCTGGTCTTTTGGGAAAGTTCATTACGAAACCAAAATAGATCTACCTCCTTTAAAACATTAACGGGAAAGTCACGAATGCCCACCAAAACTTAAGCATTAAACAAAGAAAAACATGACAACCAACCATGATTCGCTCAGATTATACCGTCCCACGCTGATAGTTGACAACAAACACAAGATTGCCCCCTTTCAACCGTCAATATTTCCGTTGTACTCTTTATGAATATAGAAACAAATTCACGAAACAACACATTCGTCTTAAGTCCTGATAAACTGGTAAATATTTTCCTATTTTTTATGACGTTATGTAGTTCAAGTTGTCTTCGAGCGATAATACATCGCTCGTCTTTTGACTACTTTAAGTATATTTTTCCATGAGTTAAATAAGCTCTTATGAACAATGACATAGTAAGAAACTCGATTTCACAAAACACGACTTATTTTGGAGGTGTGAGACCCCTAAAGTAGTTTTAAGAGTAACATTCAGATGAAAGAATTACTCGGTGTACTTACTAGCTGATGATTATGTCTGTTAAGATCTCTTTTAATGCTACTCTTTAAACTCTGAGGGTGGTTGTTTACGACTAGAGTAGACGCAGCGGACATAAGTCAAAAGTAATTGTGGTTATTTAGTTCCTTAAGATGGAATAGACAGCTTACAACGCAACTAATACATCAGAGTACTGAATTCCTTGAACGTCATATATAACGTCATATATATATATATATATATATATATATATATATATATATATATATATATATATATATAACGTATATATAACGTCATTTTAGCAATGCTTTAAAGTTAACTTGGAAGTCACAAAGTGATTAACCATCTCTATCGGTCTATCCATTAATACTTACCGCTGTGGAGCCACTGAAATATTACCATAGCTGTAATTAAATTCCCAAAATCAATAGCTCTGTAAGTGTTCGACACTGGATGCTGATAACTTTAGTTTTAACAGACTAATTAAGCTGAAGGCGCTCGGTCATGCATCCGTACCAGATCACGTTTCGGAACGGCATGCGCAACATCTCCTTTGCACATGGTCCCTAACAAGTACAGCAACGATTGGCGTCCAACTAGTAACTGTCGGCGTTTGAATGCAAAAACCATTCCCAATCGTCACACGTTGCCTCACATTCACGATTTGACAGCTACCTTGAAAGGTACAACTGACATTTCGAAAATCGACTTGGTTGAAGCCTATAACGAAATGCCTATGGCTGATGACGATATTCCAAAAATCGCTTTCATAACTCATTTCGGACTCTACGACTTTTTGCGAATGCCATTCTGGATTACCCAGGACCCACTACCATTAAGCAATTGCGTACATTTAACGGTCTCGTAAGTTTCTGTGGACGGTTCACACCGAAATGCGCATCCATCATGAAACTGATAACCGACCAACTCCGCGGAAATGCCAAATCAATTAATCTAGACGACACCGAGCGAAAAGCATTCTCCAAAATTAAGGAATTCATCGCAAAGGCAATCCTGCTAGCATACCAGGGCACTCAAGCGCCCATAAGTATCGCAGTAGACGCATCCAACTCAACAATCGGAAGAGTCTTACAAAAATAGGTTAGCCACTCTTGAAAAACTTTCGGATTTCCCTCGAGACGTTTGTGGACACTGAATCGAGGTACAGCACGTTCGGTAGGGAACTCCTGGCTATGTATTGTGTTGTAGGGCATTTTCAACACTATCGAGGGCAGAGAATTCACGCATTTTACCGATCATAAACCTCTAACCTTCTCTTTAGGCTCATCCTCAGACAAGTACTCACCTCGTGAGTCTCGACAACTGGACTACATCTCGCAGTTCGCTTCAGATATACAACACATTTCTGGAGTATACAATGTAGCTGCAAACGCCTTGTCTCGTATAAGTTCCTTGAACAGTTTCCAAGGAATTGACCTTCTTAAACTCGCTCAGCTTCAAAAAGAAGACACTGAACTTCAGCACAGGTTATCATTAACAACCCTTAAACTGCGCATTAAACTGATGGGAACAGGCAAAAAAACCTTACTATGTGACACATATACAGGAAGGGATCGCCCAATCGTGCCGAAACATTATTGACGCAGCGTCTTCAGTACTTTGCACAAACTTTCCTATCCAGGTGTAGCTGCATCCATCAAGCTTATAGCACAACGGTTTTGCTGGCCTGGTATGGATTAAAACGTGAGGGGTTGAGCACGCTCCTGTGTAAGCTACCAAAAATCTAAGGTCATTAGACACAACAAATGTCCCTTAGGCTCATTCGAAACTCCCTGTGCTCGTTTCGACCATGTTCATCTGGATTCGGTAGGACCTTTACCAGATTCAAATGGATGCTGTTAACCTGACTACACCGTTTCATTCGATGACAAGAAGCAGCACCTATTAAGGACATCACTGCTGGGACGGTGGCCCGCGCCTTCGTCGAACGATGGGTAGCAAATTTTGACTGCTCTTCAACCATCACTACAGACCGCGGACGCCAGTTTGAATCTAAACTTTTCCGTTGTCTGACCACACTATTAGGAATCACACGCTTCCGAACGACCGCCTACCACTCACAAGCGAACGGGTTGGTAGAACTTATATATTGACAACTAAAAGCTTCTCTATCAGCTTCAAACGTTTCACAGTGAACCGGTGCTCTTCCACTCGTCTTCTTAGGCATCCGCATTGCAGTGGAAACTGATATCCTATACACTGCAGCTCAACTCGTCATGGAACGACACTTCGACCTCCAGGAGACTTTGTGGATCCTTCGTTTCCTTCAATGACCGTGGATCTAAACTCTTACACGAGCGGGCTTACAATCGCAATACGTTCAGTTAAACCTGTTTCCACTCGACCTCAGTCAACTGATGTTTTCGTTGAACCTGACTGACGATATAGTAGACATGTCTTCGTATGTCGAGACTCACATCGACGATCTCTCGAATCAGAATACGAAAGACCCTTCAAATTTTTTTAGCGCGAACCCAAGTACTATATAGTCTATAGGAATGGCACTAACGATAGCATCATTATCGACCGAATCAAAGCAGTGTATTTAGAAGGAAATCCTATCCACGTCGATTTACCTTCGGTACAATCGAACGGCATGGCTCCTACACTTATAATACCTCATCCGATAGCCAACACCCATGTTCATACTTCGTCAGTATCTAAAAATTAACCTAGACAACGTGTACTGGAAGAAGAGTAAGATTTCCAGAACATTGAAACGACCGTTGCACGTACGACACTAGCTAACGTTTTGCTTTATCGCGATTTTCTTTTGTATTATGTTTAATAAAATTTCATATGCTTGTACTTATATATTTATTCCAAAAAACTTTTTTCCTGATATGCGTATATTTCTTTTTTTAAAAAACCGAAAAAAGTTCTGTTTAAATCTCTGTGACGCTATAGCATGTGTATGAGTTTATTTACTTATTTTCGTCAGCATTGAGTCTTTAGGCGCGTACAAGTGTATTTCGACATGCACTTACACAATCTATTCTTTCTTTTCCAGGACGGCTGGAAAAGACGGCAAAAAGAGCGATGAAGTTAACGAGGAACCGAAGTTCTCACTGTACGTTCTTTTCCTTATTATTATGTTGTACTTCATTGCCCCTTATAGTAAGAAAAGTCAACAAACGCTGCAAACATAACAAGCTATCAGAAGAGTATTTACCAACGACCAACTCGTTGGGTTTCAACTTCTGGCTGGCCACATCGTAGGGTCATCACTAACTCACTAGGTGGGAGTGATCTGTAGCTGTAAATAATTCCCCAAAATCAATAGCTCTTTAAGTGTTGGGCTTTGGATACTGACCACATTAGTTTTAATGAACTCAATTATTTGAAAGCGCTTGGTCATGCATCCGCACCAGATCACGAGTTGAAACAACGTGCTCAACTTCTCCTGCGATCACTAACCAGTATGGATCAGTCACTTCTCGGTATGTCGATAATCTATCGAATATATCCTCCAGCCTCCTTTCTTTTGACTTTTGATTTCACTGGGTGTGCACGATTCATCTGTGTTGGTGGTTAAAATGTTGTCAAACTGCGATACCTGTGGCATCCTCAATGTAATCCAGGTAAGGTATTACCACAAGGTGTGACTTAGACTCAGGCTAGTAGGTCACCCTTCCAACGCAATCAGACCAGACTCATCATTCACGCGGGCGATCTTTACTACTGTCACGGGGCACAGTTAGTGGCCTTTTATATTTTTACAATTAGAGCACAAATCGAAATCGGACTGGGTACGTGAAAGATATTTGTTAGTCTGTGGAATTATTTGTATCCTTTCCTAGTATACCATGATTTATCTATCTGCTCGTCTGATAACCTTATTCCACCTTAATACTGATCGAGCACTTGACACTCTGAACCGTTTGAACGCATTTAGGCAAAATTCACATTGGACCTTTCCAATATATTTCTGGAGTTCTTTTATCATGGAAGAACCCTAGAGTATTATGACTCCTGTGAAGTTGCTGGGCTCCCAGTTCCAGTACCGTTTCTGTTTTAGTACGATTCTTAAGGATTCTAGTGCGTGCCACCATTAATGCGTCCAACTACGGTGGGATTAGACTCTGAAATTAATCCACTACTACTTTGTTTCCTTTCAGTTCTATCCTATGGCTTTTAAGCCCATATATTATCGCTATGTCAGTTAATTACATTGCCTTGATGTACATTCAATAATAATGCCGTCTAAGTTTTTAATCAAGTCACTAGTTGTCGAATAATGGGAACAAAATGAATGCAATATTTATTCGTATAAGATTTAATAAGGGTTGTAGTGGTAATTAAATACTTAAAATAAATAACTCTGCAAGTCTTCGACATTTGACCACATTGGTTTTAACGGACCCTCCTAATTGAAGTTGCTCAGTCACGCTTTTGCACCAGATTACGTGTGGGTACGCCGAGCTACGCGTCTACTACATCTGCTAGCCAGCTCAGACCAAACGTCCCTTCGGCATACCGATAGCCCTTCAAATATATTTTCGAACTCCTTTATTCCTGACTTCTGAATTGACATATTCGGTTGAAAAATTCCGATTATGAAAGGTGTTGCGTGTGTAGGAGTCGTCAGGCTACGAATATTTGTGGCATCTTTAGTGGTGAGACCAAAGTGATATGGTACACCAATTCGAAAATTGTGAGTATTTTCCTTGTTGGAACATTGTATATCAATTTTTTATTTTCATTTTTCTACGTTGTGATAATGTCTACATATTTTCCGATATTTTTCTCGTTCATTGGTATGCTTTATATTCATTATGACGGAACAGACTCCTAAGTTATTTAAAATCAAGACTCTTACGTCACCCTCATTTCAGCTAAGATCATTTTGACTCGACAACATTGAAGCCTGATTTCGCTACACAAAAGCTGACTTCTACGAACACGGCTTGACCGTTCCACGTGCACAGTTCCTGGCAGTAATGAAAGCACTACCACACGAAATCAACAGGTAAGTCACATCTAATATGTCAGCCAGTGGTGTTTCGAAACCCTACGATACTTTAAAATGATCTACTCTTAGACACAGAGGTCTGACCGACCGACAAAGACTAGATCAATTACTACTACTACTAATCTATAACATGGCTCAGCAACGGGCATGTTGTTACGAATGGGAGAGGTCATTGGTCGGAGGACCTTCGACGATGGCCTGTTTAGACGACATTTCTTGCCTAAGCTTCCTCGGCAGGCGCAGGCAGTGCTTGTCTCGTTTCAAAACAACTCTGTAGACGAGCTTGCTGCGCCTGCCGACCGGCTTCTCGAGATTACCAGAACTCCTAACGCCGAAGATTTTTTCAGTTAAAGAAAGGCCTCACAGACCTCTGTCGTAATCTGATGCGTTACCTTACTCTCAGTCGTAAGGGTTGACGATCTCCCACTCCTCAAAGGAGTACTTCATGAAAAGTGGTATACGAACCCAGTCAAATCAAAAGTCAAGAATGAAGGGCTTTGACGGCATATTTCGAAAGCTGTCGGTTTGCCAGTAAGCGTTTTATCTATGCTGGCTATCAGTTTCAAGAGAAGCGTAGCACGACGTACTCAGCTTATTATGCATAAGCTGGGTAGTTTTTGATATCGAAAGGAGTTAAAGGGATCTTCGGCAGTTGGTTGATTGAGCTCATTTAGCTAGGGGTATTCAGTAAAACTAATATGATCAGCTTCAATGTAGAATACTTGCGAAACCACTTATTTTATTGACTTACCTACCGATACAAAACTAGAATCTACAGTGATATTTAAAATTCAAAAAAGTAATTATCACCGGCAAGAAAGTTTTTACAGCACGAATGTGAATTATGGTGTTTGATTGTACCAAAGGACAGTAACCATAGCATCTAATAAATAACATATTTCATGATTATAGAGATATATGGTTTGGTTCATAAAGAAAGTTTTCAGAAGGCAAGACTCTTGGCCTCTGTGAGTATTAGTTTCACTTTATAAATCAGTACAGGATCTTCATGAATCACACCATGAAATATTTGAGCAGCCTAAAATATGTGAAATGTTTGAGTTTGAATGGGCGGATTTCATAAAGACGACGAAGAAAGTGCGTCCATATATCCATTTATCATTTCCAGAAACTTGGTGGAGCATACTGGATCTATAATCATGATGTTTTGGTCATCATAGATGGAAATCCATTAGGTTCGGAAAAGGATCTAGAGAATTGGGTTGAAACCGAATTCAACGTCACTGACTATCGTCCTATGACATTATACAGCTCATTGGCACTGGATGCTTATCAAAAAAGACTACTTCACCTTAATGTAGAATCGATTACGCACAAAGTGTTGAATAATTACCCTATAATTATTTAGAGAATACATGTTTCCATGCATATATCAGTTGATGGGGAAAAGTGTGGTATCTTACTCCTTGAGGTATGATAATTTGTTTAGAGGTGGAATTCTTAGTTATACTCTGATATTGTGCCAAGAACATGTGAAAATTTTAGGTCACTGTGTACTGGCGAGTATGGAGTGATTAAGAAAAACGAGGTGGAAAAATATAAAATGAATTATAAGGGTACGAAATTTTTCCGTTTGGTAAAAAATGGGTGGATTCAAGGTGGAGGTAAAATAGATATACGACCTAATTTGCTTTAGATATTTTGTACAACAGAGGAGATGATGGTCGTTCAATATATGGACCAGTATTTGAAGGTAATCCACCTACATAAAGTAAATATTAACCTTTTCAATTGCTAAGTTTCTGTGTTTTCCATCAAAACATCCACTGTGTTTTTTATTTTTAACTTTACTAGAGAGTTTATCCGTGTACTGGGTGTGAAGTATAACTTTGTATAGCTGGTATTTTAATACCGGCATTAAAATGTTACTAGATCTCTAGCCCGTAAATAATCCCAGGTGTTCAGAATTCCAAATCACAATCCGAAATCCCCGTAGTTGGGACATTTTTATCTTCTGTTACACATGTCCAGCTAATCAGCTGTTGCACAAATGTGAGAATATAGCAGACAAAATTTGCAATCGTCATCTTTTTCACATTCAGACTGGAAGAAATTAGTGTCCATTGTTTTCTGAGAGTTAGGAGCACTCATAAAATTTGTAAACTACCAGAGAAAAACACTAGAATTAGTGATGTTCATATTCCAGGAATGATGTTTCACAGCCACATACATCTGAAAAGTTATAAAATACCACGCAAGCACCTCACGAACAGGGGGAACATTCTAATGGTAGTGGTTGTTCTACATTTACTCACACTAATTGTGAACGTTTATTCACACACATCTCCAAATGATAAGGACTTGTGTGTGTTCATCTAACACCATTTGATGTATGTGCTTTGATTTGTTCAGGATATATATATATATATATATATATATAATGACTTCTTATTATTAATGTCGTAATTCACTCTCCTTGCCTTATGGTTCGATGTGCTTGAAATGTTTTGATAAGTAATGAATGTAAATGACGCGATCTATGTGGTTGGATCATACTATAAAGTCATCGTAACTTTAAAATTAAGAGAAATACGGTTTATTACACTCCTATATACTTACCATTAATAACTGAATATTGGTAATTTTGGGATAAATACAACTAAATTGATAAAACAGACCACATTCGGCAAGATATCTTGCTTTATAGGCAACTAAAGCGGCTGTTAAACTCCGCCTGTAGCTCCTCTGGAGGTTACTGCCGGTCCCAAGCCCGGGTAAAAGAGGAGGGTTGGGCATGGGGTTAGCGACCCCATCCCGTAGAAAATCAACTCGCTAAAAAAACACTAACCAGAAAAAATCATTCAAACTCTGCCCTGGGAGTTGAAGGAATAATTATGACGTCTCATGATGAAAGCCGAGTTCCTTCGGAAGTCATGAGGACGATGCACCTTCTTACAACCAGAGCGACAATTTTTATAGGTACATAGAATGCCTGGACAATGTGGGAGACCGGAAGAGTCTTCCAAATTGCTGCATAAATGAGAAAATACAACCTGGAAGTGCTTGAAATCAGTGAAACACATTGGACCCAGGTTGGACAACAACGACTGTCTTCAGGAGAACTTCTGTTATACTCCGGTCATGAAGAAGAAAATGCCCCACATACACAAGGAGTGGCATTGATGCTGTCCAGAAAAGCACAAAATGCACTTATTGGATGGGAATCTCATGGACCAAGGATCATCAAAGCCTCCTTCAAAACAAAGAGAGAGAGGGCATTACAATGAACGTCATCCAATGCTATGCGCCTACCAACGACTACGATGAAGACGCTAAAGACCAATTCTACGATAGGCTGCAGTCGATCTTCGAAAAGTGCCCAACCAAAGACCTGACCATTCTGATGGAAGATTTCAATGCCAAGGTTGGAAAGGACAACACTGGATACGAAGACGTCATGGGACAACATGGACTGGTAGAAAGGAACGAAAATGGTGAGAGATTTGCAAACCTATGTGCCTTCAATAAACTGGTCATAGGTGGCATCATATTCCCACACAAAAACATACACGAAGCCACTTGGGTTTCAACGGATCACACTACACAGAATCAAATCGACCATATCTGCATCAACAAAAAGTTCAGGAGGACGATGGAAGATGTCAGAACCAGAAGAGGAGCTGATATAGCATCCGATCACCATTTGCTGGTCGCCAAGATGAAACTAAAACTCAAGAAGCACTGGACAACGGCGCGGACAACATCACAAAAGTTTAATACGGCCTTTCTTCGAGATGCTGACAAACTCAACAAATTCAACATAACCCTCAGCAACAGGTTCGAGGCCTTTCATGATCTACTCAATGAAGAGGGGATTACCATGGAGAGCAGCTGGAAAGGTATCAAGGAGGCAATCGTTTCAACATGTCAGGAGGTTCTGGACCAAAAGAAGCACCATCACAAGGAATGGATCACTGTTGGTACACTGGATAAAATTGAAGAAAGGAGGAACAAGAAGGCAGCAATCAATATCAGCCGAACAAGAGCGGAAAAAGCCAAGGCACAAGCCGAATACACAGAGGCAAACAAGCAAGTGAAGAGGAGCATCAGAACCGACAAACGTAAATATGTGGAAGATTTAGCGATGACAGCGGAAAAGGCTGCAAGAGAGGGAAACATGAGACAACTGTATGATACAACAAAGAAACTTGCTGGAAATTACCGTAAACCAGAAAGACCAGTGAGAAGCAAGGAAGGCAAAGTAATCACCGACACTGAAGAACAACGAAACTGGTGGGTAGAACATTTCAAAGAACTCTTGAATCGACCAGCTCCACTGAACCCACCCAACATCGAAGAAGCACCCACGGACCTCCCAATCGACATTGGCCCACCAACAATTGAAGAGATCAGCATGGCCATTAGACAAATCAAGAGTGGCAAAGCAGCGGGACCAGACAACATCCCGGCAGAGGCACTGAAAGCAAATGTAGCATCAACTGCCAAGATACTCCACATCCTCTTTAGTAAGATTTGGGATGAAGAACAAGTACCAATAGACTGGAAAAAAGGACTTCTGATCAAGATACCAAAGAAAGGCGATCTGAGCAAGTGCGACAACTACAGGGGCATCACTCTTCTCTCAATACCAGGAAAAGTCTTCAACAGAGTATTGTTAAACAGGATGAAGGATTCCGTAGACGCCCAACTTCACGATCAACAAACTGGATTTCGTAAGGATAGATCGTGTACAGACCAAATCGCAACTCTACGTATCATTGTGGAACAATCAATCGAATGGAATTCACCACTCTACATCAACTTCATCGACTACGAGAAGGCATTTGATAGTGTGGACAGGACGACGCTATGGAGGCTTCTTCGACACTACGGCGTGCCTGAGAAGATAGTCAATATCATACGGAACTCCTATGATGGACTAAACTGCCAAATCGTCCACGGAGGACAACTCACCGACTCGTTTCAAGTAAAGACCGGTGTTAGGCAAAGTTGCTTACTCTCACCCTTTCTCTTTCTCCTGGTGATCGACTGGATTATGAAGACGTCAACATCTGGAGGAATGCACGGGATACAGTGGACAGGCAGGATGCAGCTTGACGATTTAGACTTCGCGGATGATCTGGCTCTTCTATCACAAACGCAACAACAAGTGCAGGAGAAGACGACCAGTGTAGCAGCAGTAGGTCTCAATATAAACAAAGAGAAAAGCAAGACTCTCCGATACAATACAATATGCACCAATCAAATTACACTTGACGGAGAAGCTTTGGAGGGTGTGGAAACCTTTACATATCTGGGCAGCATCATTGATGAACACGGTGGATCAGATGCAGATGTGAGGGTGCGGATCGGCAAAGCAAGAGCAGCATACCTACAACTGAAAAACATCTGGGGCTCAAAACAATTGTCAACCAACACCAAGGTTGGAATTTTCAATACAAATGTCAAGACAGTTCTACTGTATGGGGCGGAGACGTGGAGAAATACGAAAGCCATTATCCAGAAGATACAAGTGTTTATTAACAGTTGTCTACGCAAAATACTTCAGATCCGATGGCCAGACACTATCAGCAATAAGTTACTGTGGGAGAGAACAAACCAGATTCCAGCAGAGGAAGAAATCAGGAAGAAGCGCTGGAAGTGGATTGGGCACACCTTGAGGAAATCAGCTAATTGCGTCACAAGACAAGCCCTCATATGGAATCCTGAAGATCAACGGAGAAGAGGAAGACCAAAGAATACATTACGCCGAGAAATAGAGATAGACATGAGAAGAATGAACAAGAACTGGATAGAACTAGAAAAGAAGGCCCAGGACAGAGTAGGTTAGAGAAAGCTGGTCGGCGGCCTATGCTCCATTGGGAGTAACAGGCGTAAGTAAGTAAGTAAAGCGGCTGTTAACTCACATTTTCATAGAAACTCGAATTCCATAACTGTTATAATGTCTCGAATTTCAGAAAACAAGGGGACAATTATTATTAATTAGCCAGTTGCTTCAGTATTTATTCTTCTCTCAGACACCCATAAAAGCTTTAAACCATACGTCTTATTTCCACCAACCAAGATGAAAATTTTATCATCAAGCATGATCGACGCGGAATTCTAAGTATGGCTAATTCTGGACGTCACACAAATGGCTCACAGTTCCTCATTACACTGGCACCAGCTGAATGGATGGATAACCACTACGTAGCATTTGGGTAAGTTTTGGCACTTTGGAAATGTGTTGCGATGACAGAATTACAATTTTAGTTTTGAGCTTCCACCTTTTGTGACGTTTGCAAATATAAACTAATTGATATATGGTGTTTATTTTCTTTTTAATCAATATCCTACAACTTTTCATTGTTAACTGTACAATAAAAACGTGATAAAGCCTTAGTGAATTCAAATGAAGGATTTCATAATTTTGTTTGCCTCATTTATTTCCAACACTCTTCAAAAAATCCATACCTTTATCATTTTTGATCAGCTTTCAGCAGGCTCACTAGGGAATCGACAGCGAAACTTCCCTTTCCAAATTCCGTACTATTTAACGAATACAAGACCAACGAGAAATAAGTACTAGATGGTGATAAAAGTACATTTTCCTTTGGTACTTCTCAAATCCCGGAATCGCAAAACAACTACGAGTAAACACTACGTAGGGTACAACAGAGACCCAGTGAAACCGTTTTTACCAAGTTATTTATCAACCTAACAAAGAGGTTATAATGTTTGCCCAGGATGTTAACGAGGTGATTTTGTCAGTTACACTCACAAACCTTACATTAGTTGAATTTTTCACAAAGTGTCTATAATATATAATCTTTTTTACCGTAGATGATAAACATTCAACAAAAATAAATGGATTATAAGGTAGTATATTGTGGTATCTGTTGAAATACTGTATGTAGGTTACATGCATGTTCTTTTTATTACCCTGAAACCTCAGGCAATAATTCGATCAACCTCAAGTCAACATTATTCTATGGTTCGCTAGTTTATGTTTTTTCCCTTTTACTAGTATTCATATTACTTGACCACAGATCACCAAGATATACAAATTTACTTAACAAGTTCCGATGTTTAGCTCTATTGTCAGCAGTTTTATCTAAAATAACATGTGAACATTGTGACGAACATTAGTGTTGTTGATTTTCTGTTTTAGAAGTGTAATAGAAGGAAGTTTAACTCTGGATAAAATGGAAGAGGTTTCAACTCAATACGAACGTCCATTGAAAGATATATGTATTGAAGATATCAGCATTGTAAATGCCAACGACTTAACGACTAAAATTGTTTAAAAATGTTTCGAAAATACTAGACGCAGCGTGTACACTTGTCACTATAGCGCATTAAAAATACAGTGCTTACACATATCTTTTTAACTTTCTTTTAATGAGGTTAGAAAATTAATCGTCAAACAAATAAGGTATAAAATAGAAGGAACTGAATAACAAATAGTGACTGAAGTGAACGAGAACACAAGTGAGGACAATCGAATGTATTTGAACACGAAATTACAGAACATCTTAGTAAAATCTGAGAACCATGCAGTAAATACTTAATTTGCAAAATGTCAATCAATTGTCTCAAACTTGACTGTTCCTTTATAATGAACATCAAACTGATACTTTTTGTTCGGAATTACAAATTAATGTAACTTAACTTTTCAAAAAAAAAGAATTTTAGTCAAATTCACAAAGGAAAAGGTACTGTGATGAGATACGTTATGCCGGAGTACACAATGAGATAGTCATGAATAAATAAAAACCACTTTGTCTGCTTAGGTGTAAAAAGAACCACGTAATTATATATCATGGATGAGATGAGTTTACTGTAGCAGAAGACGAATTCGTGGATATTGTCGCACGACGAGTGACCAGATATATGGTTAAGAAAAATACTAACACAATCAGAAATATCACAGTGATTAGAAGGAATTTGTTTTGGAGAATTCTAAAAAAAAGAGAAAATGAAAATAATCTTGGATCACAGATGAGGAGAAGGTACATAACACAATTACTAATAAGTAGGCTGCTCACATATTATGAATTTTGTCTTGAAGTGTATGTATGCTACTTATTTGAGTTACACCACTTAATATTAAGCAGATGACTGTTAAATGCAAATTAAAGAAATTCACAAAGGAAGAATACTAACTATAAACGATTAATTTTTCCCTAATACAAGATAAGGAAGGGATGGAGTTGTTATTGCAACGTTTTGTGCGACATTACTACTCAAGGTTTTCTATGATTTGAACTGGGATCTAAGCATTGTGATTTGTTAACTGTCGTGATTGCTCTGTGTCTGTTACTATGCTATTAGCCTTAATAAGAAGTGCTCCCCAAGACAAGGGAGTTGATAAATAACACTCGACTATTTTTAAACGAACAACACAATCCGCACAACAATATTGATCCTTTCCTGACATCCGAAAAACGTGTACTAGTTCATTTATTTTATAGTATGTGATGAAAGATTATAAAATTAAGATAATAATTGGTACAAAATAGATAGGCTCATGTATGTATAGGCACTGAAATGTTTGTCGAAGTGAGATGGTATCAATTCATTTGAAAAAATCACAATAAATGAATCAAATATACATAAATGTTTAGAGGTTATAGTTTTCATGTAATAGAGCAGTAAAAATGACCCATAGAATGTGTTTTTTAACTCGCTTTTACCAACTCCCCCAACAAAATATGACATACTCAGTATTTATCACAACGTAAAACCTGGTAAATAACTGACTGCCTATTTCACAAAAGTTCTGAGTAACTATGAACAGTCCATATAGGTTTAGCCTTAAATAACCCTGATAGCTTAGCACCACAAATACCGAAAGTTTATTTCGCTACATTGCTTTTCAGTTTTCTCTCAAGAACAATGGTCTGAGAGTCTAGCTGTACAGAACTATGTTCTATAACTGTACGAAGCCTCAATCTATAAGCTGGTAAAACCAAAAAGATTAGGAAATATTACACATGATTTTCTGTCTCTTCTAAATCCTAACGAAAACTCTAGATCATAAATGTGGATGCTATGGGTAAAAAAACTCATTTCTGAAAAGAAAAACTGGTCAGTAGATAAATTAAATGTATATGGTATGAGAAACAACTAAACACTAATGAAAAGTTTCAGTCTCTAAACGAAAGTGCCTATGACTTGTTGGAAATATAAGAAATGATAGTTACCTGCGAGTCATAACTGAAAGTATTCGGGAGCTCTTTTTCAGATCAGAATCTGCCTGACGAAGCTGTGAAAGTAAATTGAAGGATAATAAGTTTTCACAATGCTTCTGATTAAAGGGACTGTAAAAAGCTACTTAATAGAATGAATTCGTAAAGGTAGTGTAACTTCTAACTACCAATCACCAATTAACAAATATTTTTAAAATTATTCGGGAAAAATGCACAGAAGTGCAAACTACCACGGAAATTCTATTCTCTCGAGATTTTAACTAAATGGCTACAAGTGTCAATAAATCCTCGGAGTAGTACACAAGGTCATTGAAGACAAAAGAAAGATGAATGAGGTTTTCACATATATAAAGCTAATGCCTCTTGAACTACATTACTAACCGCTTATCTTAAATATTGAAGGGGTTAGATTTTTATCACTTCGTTTAAATGAGATGTGGGGTAACACGATTTTATCACTAGAGGTGTCCACATTAAACCTACAGTTACGCTCTCATTACGTTAAAAGATTAAGAAAAAATATAGGATTATCAGTGTTTAGTGGTTGATCAAGATGATTAAGTAAGCAATGTTGACGTTAGGCTGGAACTGATAACAAAGGATGTACACCATCAGAACAATTGGTAAGTGGCGGCT
This sequence comes from Schistosoma mansoni, assembly GCF_000237925.1. Lineage (NCBI taxonomy): Eukaryota > Metazoa > Platyhelminthes > Trematoda > Strigeidida > Schistosomatidae > Schistosoma > Schistosoma mansoni. The sequence goes on from NC_031502.1 coordinate 41,627,839, forward strand.
GGTAAAGCCTGATTCTGGTTATTCAAATAAATCATGGGACGTTGTAATACAGACAATATACCACTTTAATTTTTGACGAGAGATGTGAGTCGTGCTCCACAAAAAAGTCCAGGGTTTTTAGTATATGTATACCATAAATCCACCGATATATGGTTAAGTAAACGTTATTTAACAGGTTGTCGAATAATAAACAATATTATTCAGTTATCAGAGATGTGGATAAGAGAAAATTACGAATTTCTTTCAAAATAATTGTGGCTATTGATTCATAGTTAGCTCTTTTTACTAAGAAAAATGTAATATTGTCTAACTTTATCAATCATCTATTAACTTGTTATGCTTTGAAAAATGCAGTTTAGAAAATATATATATATATATATATATATATATATATATATATACTAAATTACAATTAATTACCAAACTAAATTACAAATTTTGACAAGAAGCAAACTGCTAAATAAGTCGATTATAATGAAAATGGATAAAAATATGATTAAAAACTGAATTAACTTACCTTGTCTCTACTTCTTTGAAGTTTTTCCCGTTGCTCGCTTAAGTCCTGTAGTATATGACCACCTACTTCTTCTGTTTCTAAAGCGACTCGCACACCATCTTCCAATTTGGTAGTAGTCCGAGATATTCGTTCAGTGTTGCCCAGAAGCTGAGCTCTCATGTCTGTATCAAACAAAACCTCTTCATGTAAATTATCCTCGTCATCGAAACCGTATGAATCCTTACGGTCAGGACGCCGAACAGCATACCGCGGTCGCCGCTTGAAAATGTAGAGGAAATAATGGAAAGGAAAATTGGACGGTACCTAAGTATATTGCATATTATTTAAAGAATCGTGTAGCTCAGCACTAAAATAAAATATATGATAAATAACCGAAGTCTATAATAAATGGAAAATAGTTATTACTTCAATATACAGTTCATACAATTTTCGAAAGATAGTTTTAAGAGATCGATTAACTTCGACGCAGTTAACTGTGTTTGAAGATCTGTTTAATAGATAACATAACCACGTTAACGAGTGTTACAGACGTGTAGTTTACAAAACGTATAGCATTCGTATGCATTCAAAAAAAACTTTTGGCATTGAAATTTTTTGTGAATGGTATATTAATCAGAATACATATGATTTTTGACTGTGTCGGTATACATATTATAGTCCAACAGTTTCATCAACTAAACCTTAAAATGACACAATAGCACAGAACGAGCCTGTGCGCCTAAGATAGATAGCTTCTGGTGTTCAACATTACAAAGACAGCGGTCTTAAAGACTGACAGCCAATCGTTTCATGAATTAGTACGATACAATGATCCGACTACTTTCAACATTTATATAACCTAACTGCATCGTTCCACACTGATTTATTAAACTACGGTTGAGTATGTCCTAAAGCCACCTTCATAATTGCTAGTATACAATTTTATTAACCAATTAAAATTCCTCATCAAAACTTTGCGGGTGAAATATCATATAATTCATGCTCGAATTTGACGTAATTTTTAGACTCAACAACAACACAGTGGAGTGTCGCCTGATATAATTTTGTTGTAGATCTTATACTTTGAATGTACCACCACTACATGTCTGTTCACCACCATGAGGCTTTCCTCAAACTTTTACCTCTCTATCTTCCGAATGTGCATATATCGTGGTGATTTTTCCCATATTGTCTTCGCTTTAGTTTACTAATTATGTATAATAACAGTGTGTGCTTATGCAGTTTTATGAAACCTTTATGTTTGCAACAGAAGTAGTGATAAGCTAGAAACAAATTTAGGTTTGAGAACTATAGAATTGGTCGGATCATTGAATGTAATTAAGTGGCTGCTATTTTTTAAACGTTCACGAAGCTAAGGATCTGTCCGCGTATCACCGAAGGATTTACTCCAAGCGCAATTCGAGCCATGCTATTGAGTTGCACACTACACAAACCTATTGCGAGTCCTATTATTGAGAAGTTCGAGGAAAACCACAACAGTAGACGGTATATGTTCTTTGTCTATCCTTAGGGGAAACAGAAAATGATTGTCAAAGACACCATACATCAACTATATCGCACGATGAAAACATATGTCTGGAGTGAAAGACTATCCGAGAACATTTATGGATGAACTTTAACAACAACTTATCAATGTTTAGAAACCTTTTAATGTAATTTTTCAATATCCACGCATTGAATCCATACATTATTGTATATTTTGTGATGACAACTTACTGTAATCAAATATACTGTATTGAACAAAGGAGTTATTATTATTTCTAGCATTATCATTATTAATGGTAGACGTCATAGTTAAGAAACTATTCGAACAAAGACATCTTCCGTAAAAACTTTTAAGACCTTACAGACGTAAGGTGTCTTTGTGCTTTTGAAATACTATGGCCCATTAATTTTACTGAGCTACAACCCTAGTATTTTATGAATATTTTATTTGCAGCAACTTTATTTATGATAAGAAAAGCGCACAATAGATATGTACCATGAAAAACGAAAATATGGCGAGAAGGTAGGAGAGAGAAATTTATACGATGATGACAAGAAAAAGAAAGGAGTTCGACCTAAAACACAATTAAGATGATTTCATTCGTTTCCGTCTTAAATCATGTTTAACGCATTCTCAAGTCAATAAAATAAGGGGTCTCTAGGTTGTTAGAATCCCTAAATATGAAGTCAAATGAGATTAACTTTGCTGTCATATCCGATCGAAAACTACAGAAATGGTAATTTCCAGGACTAATTTATGGAAAATTATTAAGATTATATTTTTATTACATAGCTGTTAACTAGGTTATTATATATTTATGTTCCTGTTATCATAAGCTTACATTTAACCTATTGGCTACCGTTATATGATTTACTATCCTGAATTCGTCGCCGGTTTATAATTCACAGTCTCCCTTACTCGCAGCCACTTTCGACGTGCTCGTAAATAATCATTACTTTCTATTTGATGATGTGATGAGGTCTGGTCTACCTGTTTTTAAAATATATCTGTCTGAAACATGTACATAGTTGGGGTTGGTCACTGATTTCTGGACTTAAGGGCAGAACAGAGAGAAGGCAGAGAATCGTGAACCAATGAAAATTAAGGTTATTAGTGCTGAACGAATTTCAATTGGTCTTTTTTGTCACGTGAAGTTAGGCAGTGTCCATAAGTCACAAAGCTACCATTATGTAGGGTATTTCATAACTTTAATACCTAATACTTTTCTCACCATCCTAGCGTCCGCAAACAATGGAAACTATAAAGACGTTGAACTATACGTTTTAAGACTTTTCCCACTCCTCAAACACACATTGCAAAACTTCAGAATTACAAATACAATGGTAACTTGGATAAGACTATTACTTATGAAGTAATGATGATAAGACATAGAGAGTACTCAAAAGTCCTAGATTTGCAGAGACTAGGGTTAAAATACAATTAATTCAACTGTCAGAATCATGCAGTTGTACACTTAGTTCCCTGCGACCAGAAAAACTTTACGGCAGATCCTTAAGTAGGTCTGATGAACACAGATAGTTTTAGTTTTGGCTGCATGCAAATTGATTCCATCTGGCACCATAATCAGTACTTACAAGCTACCCATTTACACGAACCTGAGAATATATTTGGTGGCCTGGTAAAGGCTACGAGAACAGTAATGGACTCCCGTCAGTCTTGTAGAAGTACTTCACATTTTCGTAATTTCAAGTTTTCATTTTACTATATCCTTGTCCTGGGACTGGTAAGGTTGCAAAATAAAAGAGGTTCCGTATCTTACTTTGTGCTTAATATTGCACAAATACGCAGCCACTTATACCGAAGATGCATAATGGCGCTAAATATGAAGTATTCAGTTGTAAAGCTAAGCCGAAGAAGGGGTCCCCGACCGTTGCTGCTACCTTGACGTGGTGGTCGGGCTTGCCTATCGTGATGGAGCAATCGAGCTATGCTGGCTGGAACAATCGTTCCTCGAGGTCCTACCATGCCAGACAGGTCGGTTGAAGAGCGGTAAGACTAAAAGCAGCAATCCCAAGGTCCAAAGGCGAAGTCGTACTGCTGACTGTACAGAGGTGTGACGGCAGTAAGGTGTTTCCTAGAGACAACCAGCATGACAGCGATACTGCCTTCCCACAAGGTGGAGTGGGGTTAGAAAAGGTCGACCCTAAAAATGCACACCTCGCCTTATCCCACGGATTTCTGTCTGCGGCGGTAAGGTCCTTTGAAGAACGGAGCTAACATTTCAAAAATCCCCCACAAAAAGGCCGTGCGTGACCGGCCTCAAGCAGTTGTCCCTTGGGCACTGCGGTCACGCTCCCAGGTCGTTAAGACCAACACTAATCCAACTCCTCTTTCAGGTCCCTCAAGAAATACCCTTCCACGGTGTGGGCAGCCGGGAAGTGATATTAGCCCTCATACCCGTAACAGCACACGAGATCAAGTTGGTCACATTCAAATCCTTCCTACACCTCCTAATAACTCTCTTATCTCCACGACTAACCCTTCCCACGTCCTTTTATCACCTCGCACCGCTAGGGCAAACGATTCAAGTACACGAAACGTTATTCCTGGTCTCCTGAAACCACGCTCTAAACTACATATAGGAACTTTTAATGTCCGAACATTGTGCCAAATAGGACCACAGGCTTCCTTAGCTAGTTTTATTTTTTTTTATTTATTTAAACACATAAATATTGGTACAATGAAGCACCAGATAAATATGCGCCTCACAAATCTCATTCAATTTGTGTGAGGGCTGTGATACTGCCCAGGTGCCCAGACTGAAGCAGGTGGTTTTCTTAGGGGGCCACACCAGGAGCCTTTGACCTAAAGGTCTGATCCACAAGGCAGTGGAGCATCATGAGGAGATGCAGTCCCATGGTAGCCGTTGACCAATGACAGGTTCGTCCGCCATTCGTTCCATCAGGATACTGGAGCCCATGTGCACCATTGGTTTGGAATCAGGGTTTTCCAACTCCCCTAGGTGGACCCTCCGTGTCCACCAATCCGGTTATAGCGCCGGACATTCGCTTTTCGTCCTCTCACTTTCGTAGACAACACCCCCGCCACGAGAAGGCAGTGAGTAGGACTTCCCTGGCAGAGGCTATATATTCGCTGGCCATATGAGAGTATTTCGAGAGGGAGAGGTGACTCTCCCCACTCTCGGCCGTACCAGGGCATTGGGGGGCTCCTTAGCTAGTACTCTAGAATTTTACACCATCGATGTGTGCTGCGTCTCCGAAACGCGCATACAAGATCAGAGTAGTGTCATTCATTTGACCTCACTATGTCGTCATAAAGAACCATCTCGATACACGCTTCGTGTATCTGAAAGCCCTGATGCTGCTTCCCGTGGCCTCGCTGGAGTAGGTATAGCATTAAGTCCTAGGGCAGAACTAGCTCTATTAGACTGGATCCCAGTAGACAGTCGTTTGTGCGCTGTCCGACTAAACGGATCAGTAAGAACTCGGAAAGATAGGGAAACTCGTCGTTGCCTCTTCGTCGTCTCTGCCTACTCTCCCACTGACTGCAGCTCAGACGATATAAAAGATGAGTTTTGCAGGAAACTTTCTGACCTTCTCCGAAAAGCTAGGCGTTCTGATGTAGTAATAGTGGCTGGTGACTTCAATGCTCAAGTAGGTAAACTAAGTGAAAGGGAAAGACATCTAGGTGGACCTTATGGTGTCGTGGCTAAAAGAACGGATAATGGCGACCGTCTGTTGCAGCTGTGCTCAGATAACCGCCTATTTCTTGCAAATACTAACTTTAAGCATAAGGAAAAAAGGAAAAACATCTTTTGACATGGCGACCCCCGAATTCGTCCCAACGTTGGACCCAATTAGATCACATCGCTATCAGCCACCGATGGAGGGGCTCGATAGAAGACTGTCGCTCATTCTGGAGCACATGTTTAGACTCAGATCATGCTCTAGTGCGAGCACGTATCTGTCTGCGTCTTACTGGTCGTAGGAAAGACACTGCAGGGAAGCCTCTAAGGGTTCTACTTAATGATAGGCAAGCTAAGAATATATTTCAGGAACGACTGGAAAAACAGTCAGACAGCCATGTAAATTGTGCCCACCCCGAGGCAGCGTGAAATGACATCCGAAAAGCAGTGGAAATAGCAGTGATATCTGCAAGTACGGTAAACCATATGATTAGAGAGAAACACTGGATCTCAGCAGCATCTACCTCACTGATAGATGCTCGAAAACTCATCCCACCTGGCTCTGAACATAACGAAGAGCGGAGTCAGCTTAAGCGAAGGCTAATAAGAAGCCTACGCAATGATCGTGAACAGTGGTGGGTAGCGAAAGCAAAAGAGATGGAAAAGGCAGCGGCAATAGGTAACAGCAGACAACTATTCAGACTTATTAAAGAAACCGGCATTAAGAACCCAACTATTAGCGAAACTATCTCAGACAAAGATGGGCATATCATTCATTCTCAATCCAGGAGATTGGATCGATGGGCAGAACACTTTAGGGATCAGTTCAACTGACCTTCAGCCACACTTCAGTTACCCACGATCCCAGGTCGTCCTGAATGGCAAATTGATGTAAGTCCTCCAACTCTCTACAAGGTTAAAAAAAGCTATAGGAAATCTAAAGCGAGGGAGAGCAGAAGGCCCTGACAGGTTGACCCCTGAGATTTTTAAGGATGGTGGTCCAGTACTAGCAGTGAGATTGACTGAGGTCTTAGGTAGAATCTGGGAACTGGACGTAATTCCATCTGACTGGTCCCAATCACTGATTGTGCCAGTCTATAAGAAAGGACAAAAGTCCTCCTGTGACAATCACAGAGGGATCAGTTTGACTAATATAGTGTCTAAAATATTAGCTTCAATAATACTAGGTCGACTAACCAAAGCTCGTGAAGAGCAGACTAGAGAAAACCAGGCTGGTTTCCAACCTGGACGTGGTTGTATAGACCAGATATTCACTCTACGTCAGGTTCTAGAACATAGACACACATTCAGACGTCCCACAATCGTAGTATTTCTTGACCTTAAGGCGGCATTTGACTCCGTTGATCGTGAGGCTCTATGGTAGTGTTTGTCACTGAAAGAAGTACATTAACCTCATAAAGGCTCTCTACTCGAACACAACTGGTCGAGTTAGAGCCTATGGCGAACTGTCACCAGAATTGGTTACCTCAAGTAGTGTTCGTCAGGGCTGTCCACTCTCCCCATTCTTGTTTAACTTTGTCATTGACATGCTTTTAGAGATATCAATTTCATTACTATAATAATCTCTCCACTATATTACGGAAAAGATAAGGTAAATGGAGTCTATAAGATTTGTTCATCGAGTTTCGCTCCGGTTTCCCGGACTTCATAGTAATACTTACACATTATATGTGAAATCTATTCAAAAAGGTCATATCTTGAGGATTAAGAGAAACATACTTCCTGGAAATCTGCACAAGTCGAACGACGTACAATCTTTATTACTTTACCTAGGCTAATAGAGCCGTTATGTAAGACGAAAGAAGTCTATCCATTATTGCTCGCGAATAAGCGGTTATTCACAATTGATTTTCCAAACACAATATCTGTACAGATACAAAGTTTTAATTACTATTAACTCGAGAAGGAATAGGCCATAGAATATATCATACAAGATTAATTATAAGAATACTGGAGCAGAATCATAAGAATATATGAAATCGCAAGCCAAAAAATAAATTAAATAAGGAAAAGGCAGGCAATGTTGAAAATATTTAATTGTTGGAAAAAACGCTTACGAATTCTGTCGTAAGTTTCTCTAATTCTTTTCGATAACATTCAAGCCGATTTTGGAATTTGGAGCGGACATCGGAGCGCATTTCCTGGACTTCCAGAGACATTTGTTCAATTAACTCCTTCGTCTCGTCAAAAAGTATTGACACATCATGTACTTCTTTCGCTCTTTCACCTTATATAGTAGATAAAATTAATTATTTAGCGATAATTAGTCTGAAAAATTAAAAAAGAACATACCACCGTTTAACTGAGGAATTTTTCCTAACTTAAATGTTATGTCGCTAGTCAGATTTCCATACTGTTTCTCATAAGACTCGAACAGTGACATCGTCCTTGGTGTGAATTTTGCGCGAAGGTCACGACTACTTCAAACTTTTCCCTGAATGTCGCTTTCGAACTTAAGAAGCTGCTGCATTCAGGAACACCATAACACTAATCCTAATGTTAACATTCTAATTATTAACGCTATTGATATTGCATTGTTTAGTGACATAAAGGTATGTATCTAATTACGCAGTGGTTCAGACGGAACTACAGAACATTGGGGGTTAAGGTCCAAGATGTTTTTCCATAGCCACTATGTCATTGGTAAAATGGAGGATCGCCGTTTCAATGATAACTAGGTGAAACAGTCAATAAGTGGTACGAATCAATTGTAGAACTGACGATAACATCAGCATAGATCATCTTAAGGCCACTTATTTAGAAGGAAATATCAGTTATGTCGACTTCTCTCCTGAACAATAGAACGATAGGAACGCCATGACAACAATGTCATAACTAATAATCGATTACCACAGATAAAATCTGCTGGTATCCGATAACCGGTCGAAAACAACTGTCTGTAGAAGAACGGTACGTTTCCTAAAATCCTTTGTTAGTTATGCCTATAATTAACCAATCAAATCGTTGTTTAAACACCCATCACGTCATCTAGTCCGATGTGTCTGTAGGCCATCCCTGTCCCATGTGACCCTCCAATTGAAGGACATTATTATCCTTTCACATCAGTGTGTGTCATAATTTTTATTTATTTCGATAAGACACTCAATACTCGTCGTTGTGTTTATGCGTTTCACCTAGTGACTATAATTCCCTTAATTATTGTACGAATCGGTTTGTTTTTACGTTTAGAAACAAATAAAGTTGAAAGCCAAGATATCCCTGTTCTAAATATAACTTTCACATAAACTCTTGGTCGTCAGTATCGCGTTTACAGTTCTAGCAAAATATCTGTAGGACAAATTAAATCCTACACCCTTTAACTATTACACGAAGGAAGACTAGAAAAGACGGAAAAACTGATAAAACACACGTTTTTATTGTTACGTTGTACCAAATGGCTTAAGTTGAGGGAAGACGATCGGATGCTGCTTGACATAGCGGCTATCAGGAGAGTGTTCACCAAATACAAGATGGTTGGGTTTAAACTTCTGGCCGTCCACATCTTGTGGCCATCACTACTCTATTAGGGTGAGTGAGCTGTGGTGATAGATAGATTCCCAAGATAAACGGTTCTGACCTCATCAAATTCATTGGACAAATTCTAGATGAAGGCGTTCGGTCAACAAATAACGGTCCGCAACAGATAACGATTAGATACGTCGAGCTACTCATCCATTGAAACTGTTAGCTAGCTTAGACCAAACTTATCAATACATTAAAAGCTTTCGAAATATATCTTCTGACTCCTTTATTTATGAATCCTGGCTTGACTGGGTTGATATCCTTTAACTATAAAGGTGTTACGTCTAAATAAGTCAAACTCTGAAGACCTGTGACATACTTAGACTCAGTAATTCAACTGTCCGTACAATCAATAGGGTCTGTTAACTGCCTCAGTAGCTAGTGCGCGATTCATCGGGTCCAATAGATTTTCCTATTTCAAGCTCATTTTATGCTCAAACACAATTAAACGACAAAGAAAAGGGGCAACATCCCAGAATTATGGAGAGACAGCAATAATACATAATTAATAAGAGACGACTGTAGTGAAGCCAACGTATTCTCAATTACTTTAGTGACTACTATACCATGGAGATGCCCCCTTTCAGTTCATGCACCAACACATACACTCTCTGGATTATATGACCATTAGAGAACCCGATATCTTTGGCTTGCTGAATGAGCTTGAAATGGGAAAATCTATTGGACCCGATGAATCGCGCCCTAGCTACTGAGGGAATTAACAAACCTGATCGCGAACCTGTTGGGCATATGTCCTAATCTATCTTCAACCGCAGGTAGATTGTCAAAAGACTGGGAGAACGACACACTAGGTCCTGTCTTCAAAATAGGTACGAAACACAAGCCTGAGAATTATCGACCCTTGAGTCTAACCAGCGTGGTTGTTGGAATTTTAGAAAATAGTATTCGGACATTGTTGGAACGATGAACTTCATACTGTCAGTGGCAACAGCAAAACTATGAAAAGCACAACCGGACAAATATAATCGTTTTTGAATGTGAATTGAATTACTGGACGTTTTAATTAAGGATAATATGTGACCATTAAGATCACTCAAACTGATAGGATCAGAACTACGGTTTGTTACCACTATTGGCAAAATGAGCGGTAGTTTTAAAAACCTGATTGATGTGACCCATTTCACCACACTTGAAGCGTATAGAATCACAAAGTGCACATGAACTACGTGGATGAATTTCGCTTGTGCTCACCATTGTTTACTACTCCGCAGTTCTTCAAAGAATTGATTCACACGTTTTCACACAAATGGAGTTAGTCGCCAATTAAACGCCTGTCCATATGAGCTTGAGTACCAATCGGATTAGGACAACTAAGTATTGTATTGGAATTTTTGTTATCCTGGAAACCAGGTCAGTGTACTGCCTTCTACATACATGTAATTCTGGTACCTTGTTGTAGACATTTTGGTATTTTATAAGCTCTCCTTTCATATTTGATATCTTAATTCCAGCAAATGATTAAGCTCTCTGCTTGACATTCAGTTGGTTACCAAGTTTACACTTATAAGCTTGTTTCCCCAATTCCAGGATATACTCATTAACCTTCTCCTTATTCGGACAATTCGTTTTACTAAAATTTGTCATTTCACAGCTTTAGAATTTTGTAAACTTCATGTGACCTGATTGTAGTTCATTGAGAGCTTCATACGGAAATGACATAAGCTAATATGGAAATGCCAAATTTTTAGCAAACTGTTGAAATCCATCACCACAAATGTAATCAACTGAGCCACATTTATTAGTGAGTCGTGAAAATAACCGTGTCATCCTCCAAATCTTTTCTGATCGTGATCTCGTTTTCGAAATTTCGCGTTTTGTTCTCGATTGTTTCAGAATTTGAGAGATTAGTGCATCTGTTCAGTCGCAGGCTTCATCGCAGCCCAACTACGAAAATGTTAAGTATTCAAATTGATTTACAAACCAACATTTCCCTGAATGGTTCAATATAAGGAAGTTAGATAAAAATGAAAATCTGCCTGTAGCTCTTTTACAGTTACGGCTGGTCTAAGGACCGTGTAAAGGAATTGTATCGGCGAAACCTTACCGTAGATCCTTCTAAAAAACGCCAACCAGGTTGAACAAACGAAATCGTCTAGACTCTTCCCTTCAAGTTGAAAGAAGTACCATGACGCCTCAGAATGAAAGCCGAGATAGATGCCACTCCTAATAACCAGAGCAACAACTTTCAGAGGCACACACGATGTCCGAACAACGTAGAAAACTGTGAAACCATTCAAATAGCATTGGAAATGAGGAGATACAAATTCGCAGTAATCGGAATCAGCGAAACCCATTGAACATAAGCTGGACAGCAAAAGCTAAATATATCAGAGATGCTGCTGTACTCTGGTCACGAAGAGGAAAATGCTCCACACACTCAGGGAGTTGTTCTGATGCTGTCCAAAGAAGCACGAGATGCACTTGTAGGATGGTAATCTCATGGATCCAGAATTATCAAAGCATCGTTCAAAACAAAGACGGATGGGATCACAATGAACGTTATCCAATGTTATTCACCGACTAATGATAGCAACGACGATGATAAAGATCAGTTCTATGAGAGGCAGCGACCAACCATAGGGACGTGCTCAAGAAAAGACCTCACCATCCTGATGGGAGATCTAAATGCTAAAGTTGGAGTGGACAACACAGGATGTAAGGATATGATTGGACGACATGAACTGAAAGAGAGAAATAAAAATGGGGAGAGATTTGCAAATCTATGTGCACTCAGCAAGTTGGTTAAGGTGTCACAATGTTCTCACACAAACGCATGCACAAAGCTAGATGGATCTCGCCCGACCACACCACAGAGAACCAGATAGATCATATTTGTATCAACGAAAAATTCCGAAGGACAATGGAAGATGTGAGAACAAGGAGAGGAGCTGACATATCTTCAAATCATCACCTCGTTGTGGCCAAGATGAAACTGAAGCTAAAGAAACACTGGACAACTGGGCTAACAGCATTACAAAGGTTCAAAACAGCCTTCCTACGAGATATTAACAAACTCAACCAATTCAAGATAACTCTCAACAACAGGTTCCAAGCCTTACAAGGTCTATTGAATGAAGAGGAATATACCATGGAGAACAACAGGAAAGGGATCAAAGAAGCACTAAGTTTAACGTGTCAGGAGGTTCCGTGCCGTGACAAGCATCGTAATAAGGAATGGAAATCTATCGAAACCATGGAAAAGATTCAGGAAAGGAAGAATAAGAAGACAGCAATGAATGACAGTCGAACACGAACAGAGAAAATCAAGACACAAGCTGAATACACAGGAGTAAACAAATAAGTGGGGGAAGAGCATTAGAGCTGACAAGCAGAAATACGTCGAACGCCTAACAACGACAGTAGAAAAAAGCTAAGAGAGAAGGAAATATGAAACAACTATATGACACTGCCTGGAAACTGGTAGGGAAATATCGTAAACCGGAGAGACCAGTCAAGGACAAAGAAGACAATCACTGAAACTCAAGAACAGAGGAACAGATGGGTAGAAAAGTTCGAGAAACTATTGAATAGACCAGCCCCATTGAATCCACCAGACATCGAAACAGCACACACAAACCTTTCTATAGATGTCACTCCACAAACAATGGAAGAAGTCAAGATGGCCACCAGAGAAATCAGAAGTGGAAAAGCAGCAGGACCTGACAATGGACAGGTTGGGTGCAACTAGACGATTTGTCCTATATATACGGACAAATGCAGATGAGGACAACCAGTGTAGCAACAAATTTTCATCAGTAGCACTTAACCTACACAAGGGAAATAACAAAATCCTCAAATACAACACGGAGAACACCAAACCAGTCACGCCTGATGGCGAAACTCTGGAAGAGGTGGAAACATTCACGTACCTGTACAGAATCATCGCTAAAGAAAGAGGAACCAATATAGACATAAAGGCGAGAATTGGCAAAGCGAGGACAGTATTCCTACAGTTGAAGGACATGTGGAACTCAAAACAACTGTCAACCAATATTAAAGTGAGGATCTTCAATACAAACGTCAAGATAGTCCTACTGTATGGAGCCGAAACTTGAATTATCACATTCATCATCAGGAATGTACAATTATTTATAAACGGTTGCCTACACAAGATACTCAAAGTCCGTTGGCCGGATACTATCAGTAAAAGCCTACTATGGGATAGAACAAACCAACTTGCAATTGAAGAGAGAATTAGGAAAAGATGTTGGAGGTGAATAGGACATACTTTATGAGAATCATCATGGGGACCCCTTCTCGACTAAACACTTTTCTTCAAGCTTGGATTGTGAAGTCAGAATTTGGTGAAGCTGTGAAAAAACTTCAGGATATTTAGAAAAAGAATCAATAACTGCAAGTGCATAGTATTTGCCAAGAAATGAACCACAATAGTCTTCACGAATTCTCTTCCAGGCCTCAGATGATTCTGGCCATTGAGTCTACTTCGAAGGCTGACTTTTTAGCTTATGACATTTACCACAATTGTTTGATGTATGACATATATCTGCATTTATCTCTGGCCACCAACATGTTAGTCTTGCCAAGGACTTCATTTATTTAACACCCAGATGTTCACTATGAAGATCTCCAAGGGCAGACTTGAGTAATGAAGGAGGAATAACAGCATGATCATTTAGACACAAAATACCATCAGGAGTAATAGATAACTCATCCCACTTTGAATAAAAGACAGAAAATCTATGTTTCAGATTAGCATTCCGATCTTCCCATAAAGCACTGAGTATACATCCAAAGTATCTACGAGTTTCTTTGATGAGATCTGAACGTCTCATCAGTAAAAGTTGAACTGACAAACAGTCTGAAGTGTTAACAGGTCTATCTTGTAATGATTGTCGAGAAATGTAGTCAAAGTGTTGAATTTGTTTTACACTCCTTTGCTGAATCGAATAGCCATAGGCACTTAAAGCAATACTCCATCATCACTTCCCGAAATATGGCTGCATAACAATTTAGACCAAATGGAAAGAAGTTGTATTTAAACAGACCAAAAGGAGTGTTAATTGTTGTCAAAAAAGATGAAGATTGATCTAAGGGGATTTGAAGATAAGCATCTTTCAAGTCGACTTTCGAGAACACTTTAGAACCATGAAATCAATTTAGAATATCTTCAGCTTCCACCGTCGTGCACGTTTGCTTCAACAAATGGGAGTTCAGTGTTAATTTATAATCACTACATATTCTAGGAGTCTTGCTATCCGACGTCAATGGCGTAACAATAGGAGTACCCCATGCTGAGGACTGAATCGATTCAATTACACATTTGCACACATATCGTTTAATGACACATGTACTGCTTCTCGAAGACCATAAGGAATTATTCGTCTTTTAAAAAAGACTGGATCACTTTGTACTTGAAGTTTTATAGGCTGAATTTTCATACCTCCACTACACTTGTCACACGCGGCTATCAAATCTTTGAGTAAAGCATCAGAATTCTTTGTAGAAACTAGTAAAGACAATTCCACTTTAAGTCTTTTCAGATTTTCTAAACCCAGTATTGACAGTTCTGATTCGCTAACTAAAAATTCACAAGGCATGCATGAAGAATTATCATCTATTATCAGCGATTCACAGTACCCTATTATGGGCAATCTGTGTTCAGTAATCCCCAATATTGGGATTTCAGTAGGTCTTACAACGTTGGCATCTAAAGATTTCAAGTTTTTGAATGAAATAATGGACTCTATACTACCTGTGTCCACAATAAAGTCATGAAATGAACCAAGGGATGTATACAATCGCTTTTGAATATGAATATCATCTTTTGAAACGGTGGGTGAAGATAAATGGTGATTGGGAACAGTCGGAGTATTGGGATCTAAATTACAAATTCTGGTACTATTTGAAGCAAAGTGAACAGTAGTTTTGCATACTGACTGAATGCGTGCTATTTCACCACATTTAAAACATTAAACATTGCGAACTGCACATGAATTACGAGAATGAAATTTGTCACAGGATAAACATTTACCAAACTTGCTCTCACCTTCGTTGTTTGCTTTGCAATTCCTTGATGAATCACTTTCATATTTTCGCGATTAAACGAACGCAAGTTTGATCGATCCTGAGATTGTATTCCATAATCACGACTGAGCAAAGTATAAGAAATTCTCATCGACTGGATATCAAGTTCATTCACTGCTTCGTAGTTAATACACGCAGTTCAAGCATCATGAAAGGAACTGTTTGGCATTCGTAACAACTCTTTTTCCAGACTTGGTATGTTAATTCCTGCAATCAACCGATCTCTCAGCTGTACACGAAGTTGATCACAAAAATTGCATTTGGCAGCTTGTTTTAGCGATTAAAGGATGAATTACCTAACTTTTTGGTTATTCTGACGAGTCATTTTATGAAAATTTGCTCTCTCACTACATTTAAAACTGGTGCACTTTACGCGATTTAATAGTAGTCCCTAATGAGGTACATAAGAAAATGAGATAGGCTTTTCTGAATATGCAGAAGTTTATAATAAACTATAGTCTTCCTTGCTGATGAATGTGATGAAATATGCTACGATTTTACCACCCTTGACGTCTTTCTTGGTCATGCTCCATAACTCAAACCTTTCCAGATAATCTTCAAAAGCTACAGAAGTTGAATGAATGTCCAACTGTTCCATCTCAGGCTCCATCGCAACGCCAGTGTGATAAATAGGAGTATTTGAATTATAGTAAAAACTAAAAATCTCAGAAAGAACTCAATTTAACCAAAAAGGACTATACGAACACGAACGTACGTATTGATGATGCAACGGATGTTCTAATTTTACAACTAGTTACCAGTAGCACCTTCTATGTTCGATCGTTCCCAGTCAGATAGAAATCAGAAGTCAGACGAGAAGAGGCAGGAAAGATATATTTGATTCGTTACCAATATATCGAGGACCTTTTCTATGAGCTGGCTAATGAAACGTAGGAGCTGTGTCCCACGCCGTGTTGAAACGTGATCTGGTGCGGATGCATGACCGAAAGCCTTCAGATAAACAAGTCCACTTAAACAACGTGGTCAGCATCCAATGTCGAACACTTAATGAACTATTGATTTTGGGGAATTATTTACAGCTACAGTATTGTATTAGGAATTCAAAATTAGACAGTCATCAGACACAAAGGAATCGTTAGTTCATACAAACACCACAAGTTTGTAATAAGAGCTCTATCAAGTACAAATTATTCGTCACTTTATACAAATACAACAAAAATACCTCGAATTTTATCCATGATTCTCATTGGTCACTTTAGGGACAGTTCAAGGTCGTTAAACCCGACAGTACTCAAATTGCTTTGGGAGGATGTTCTGTTTCTGTCCGACAATATCCAAAATATCTGCAGCTGTCCACCACTCCACACAACGTAGTATTAAATCAGAAGTAGGGTCTTCCTTATTTATTAACTGCTTTTTGTTGGCAAATCTCTACTAGTCATGTGTGTTGACATACGTATGTAACATGTTACATAGATATATAATTATACGTATACGTATAATCACAATTATACTAATCATTAGCAATAATAAGCAAACCATCCCAAACATTTTCAGTTATAATTTCACTTATCTTATGGTTTGCCTCGACCATGAGTAACTCCGATACTAAACTGATATATTGTTTCCCATCCCCAGCTTTATAGACTTTTTTAAAATGCTGATTAGCATCTAGTTATATATATCAAAGCATGGATGTTTTCCAATCACACACTGTAAGCATTTTCTGAAGTAAGCACTAATTGCCTCTATTAGTTCCAGTCCAGTAATGTATCAGTTTCTATGCTTATAATGAGTAATTTAACACTTCATTTCGAATGGAGATGTATATATCAAAGCAACCCGTTAATTATAACTGCTGTATTTTCTATGCTTCTCGTAAATCTTCCGTTTAGGACTGTCTGTACATCCCAAGTATACTGGTAGGAAATTTAAGTAATAAGACCTTATATTTGCTGGCGCAACCATCAGTCTAAGTTTACCTCTCAACTATGGTTCCTTAGGTGCAGACTGGTCTGCTTTTATACTGATTCGCTAATTGATGTGCAGTGAACAGTGACTAGTCGATATTTTTTCATTTGATATATAAAAATGCTTGCACAGTTATTATGACCACAGTGGCGAAACCATGTTGACTCACTGGTTAAAGACTTTAACAAGTCACCAGATGTTGAAGTTCCTGGGTGTCTCGTACTCATTTTTAATGTGAAAGTCCGACTTAGCCGTGGTGTTAATCTGGCTGTAAGGAGTTGAGTATACAGTGGGTCACGAATCAGTTAAACATCCTACCTGTGGAACGTGATCTCTTCTAGGTAAGGGCGTTTGATTACTGTGAGTTTCGTAATCGCTGTCCCCGAGGGATTTCTCACATTAGTAGTAATAATAGTAATAATAAGATAACGTTAAAAGGCAGGGAGATACTTTTCTATTCAATCGCTGTCGCGCCAAGTTTGTCGTGGTTTATTTAGTTTCTCACTTAACCTCCTGTAAATTGCTATGCTTTTACTGTAATTAATAGTTTGAGTGTCAACGTTTAATTACTTAAGGGTTCAAGTAATTGAATAACTAACAATAGCTTTATGTATTTCATAGTGTTTCACAAAAGTTCTAATTATTATTTTTACTTTTCCAACGTATTTCTTATAGATGATTTAATAATTGTTTGGAATATCAAAAGTCTAATGTCCCTCTCATCAGACCTCACAAAATGCCTTGCAATTACTTTCTGCCGGCAGTTACAACCGTCACGTCTTACTTTGCATGTGTTTGATTTGTTTATTTCTTTCAAGTATATCAACGTTACACATCAACACAATTCATGGCTTTCTCAAGCTATCCAAAACTGTTATCTTATTGGTCATGTTGAACCATACTTATTATTGATAGGTGGATCTTCCGCACATTTGCAAACTATAAAATTATCATGGGACAGAGGCCAACTTAAATCTCCTTTTGGTTTCTCAATCAACTCAGTGTGTATGTTTTCAGTTAGTTTGTAGTTACTCTTCATTTCTTAATGTATCAGATATGATGTGGCTCATAATACATTCTGTTGATCACATATAGTATTCATGAGGTTTTATACCTAATATCCTTTTTTAATCCTTTACGTTTAACGATGGCATCTTTATTCTTCTGATTTTATAACCAAGTAAATTTATACCTTAAAGCTGTTGGTGACCAAAAGTTCTCAGCCTTATACATTCTTTCGTTCATAGCTGTAATTAATAACCAATACATAGAGTCTGATAGACTATTTTTCTGTGTACTCTAATCTTGTTAAACAGGTCGAACATGTTGTTAGGTATAAGGATAGCGTTTGTTGATAACTCTCTAAAAAACTGCTTGTTCAGTCTTTTTAGTTTTCACTAATAGAGTATACATAACCAAAATCAGAGCTTTCGGTTCAGTAAAATAAATAACATTGTACGAATCCGATAGCACTGATCGTAACAGCTTTCAAATGTCTACAAGTGAAACATAATACTGTTTCATTCAGCGGAACGTTTCACACCTCAAGAATTTCAGGATGCTAATACTTAATTGTATTTGTAGTAAAGTAACGCGTATGACGTATTTATCAGACTCCTCTCCTGATAACTAAAACGAATTTATTTACTAGTTGATCTACAAATGCTTACAAATGATCATGTATATATTTCGTTCTATATTCCGTACAGCAGCAGATAATGTACGTCTTAAAACATTTTAGTCAGCGACTAGTTGTTCAGTCTTCTGATATCAAATTACTGATGAGCTATAAATCGATAGAAGTACACCCGATCGACTAAATTGTAAATCTACTCATTTCTCGTCATAACTACGGAACTGTCCAATCATTTTTCTATTAGACCATGTTAGCCCCTTACTCAAAATAATATTCATATAACCAATAGTTTAGATACGTTATTAGCTTCTTAATAACTTAATACAAAAGATTTCTGACACATTGGTTTAATGACTATCCTGGTGAGTAACTTGTTCGTTATCTCTAAGCAGCCATTAACTGGGTAGAACAGCCTTTCGTAAAATTCTAGTTACATCTAATGGAAACTGAAAATAAATAAACAAACAATTTACTTGATAAACATATTAAAAGTCTCAAGCTACTCATACGTTTACCATTTTTAGGGAATCTGAGTGTATATCATAACTTTCAGCAGCCTAGCATTAATTTGCTTTCAAACTTGCATTTCCACTATATGCATCGGAGTAATGTGCAAATTTAGACATCAACCTAGGGATACAGAACAGTGGTTCTTGCTTGAAACCGTACTCAAGAATATTGAACAACTTGCCTACTTACCGCATACCATCACATATGATCAGTATTATTTGTTCATTATGCTGGAAAATTGATTGGTTTTGTATTATTGTCTTGGCGTTCATAGCAATTAAAATTGTTCCTATACTACCTGTTTACATGTTCTGGTCCTTTCTATAAATTCTATCTAAGAATGATGTTTATTCTTATAGCAGATGTTGGTTCCTGGTTCTTGGAGACTTCTCAGTTTAATGCAATGCGTTTGGAGGAGGTTATCTGTCAACTAGTTTGGCAAGTTACACAATCCGAACCTAGTTGTTCAGTAGAACGTCTAGTCAAATATCTTGAAGACGTATATCGCAGCATACAGCTTCCTATCCCTTCACTAGAAGATGTGAATAATTCTTTGGCAGTCTTAACTCGAGCTGGAGCGATATATTTTAGCGGTAATTAAAACTCTGTTATTTCTTGTGTATTAATTCATAACTGAATATCTAACTAGTTTGTTTTACTCATTATTCAAGCATGTTTTTTATATTTATTAAAGTGGACTCAGTTTACATTAAATGTATAGATTATATATGAATAATCTCAGGGATTGGAATTTAAGTAATTATCCAGCTTTTTTTGTCGAAGATAATAGTATTCGTAATTTGTACTCATATGAATTTATTTTTAAACTAATTCTGAAATAACACGTCAGCAATAATCATTTGCGTAATAGGAAAGTTGTTGACTAACATTTGAAGCTATAGATCTATTGTACATCAGAGTATTTAGCTGCAAATTGATTTTTTTACCAAGTTTAATAACATTTTTGTATTTTCATTATAATTTTATACTCTCTCATGGAAGTTAATTCGGTGAAGATTACTTATGAACTCAGTGTTAGATCAGTAGTTTTTTATAATTAATTATGACAGTCTAGTTTATAAAATGCTTTAATAGAAATAAATGGATCAGTTTGGATAAGAATATAAACAAAGCTCCATGAATAAAATGGTAAAGATCCAAACGATCAGATTCATATGAAAATTAGGAATGATCTGAACGAACAAGAGTTTTTATTTATGGAATCTAGTAATCCTTACTGATAGTGTGAAATCACCAACCAACAACATTATCCGTTCTATAAAACTATGCGAATGAATATCAAAGGTTTTAGGATGTGTAGCAAACAATTTCTTTTTTATAAATCTCACCCTGCATGTTTAAGCCAATTTAAGTGAAATCATTCCCGTTAGTTTCTCAAGAGTTGCTTCTGACTAAGAATGTAATATACTAACCCAAGAATCAGTCAGTAGCCTTTGTTATCACCTGTAAACTGTCACTGATCGTTTGTTCAATTTTTCAGATCATGAACATATACATTTAGATATTTTACTAAGTAATGCGTATTTATGTATTTATAATCCCATAGAGTTTTTGTATGCATTGAAGTAGAGAGTTTGTGGCGTGTTGAATTTGAAGCCAATTTTTCTTACAGACTAACATCAGAACCATTGAAAACCATAGGTACTCGTCCACTGTTTCGTCCCAGACTGAAGTTCCTTAGCTTTCTTATGGCTAATGATTTTATTTATATATACGTGTTGTGTTTCATACTTATTCTTAGTCATGTTAGGTCTATATCCATCTGTTTCTTCTCTTTTTTATCTCTCTATGTACATTTATACATCCAAAATAGGTCACGGATACAATCTTCTGACACCTGAAAAGTTAGCTGTTGCAAAATGGCTTGAAACTGTACCTGAAATATGTACAGACACTGAAAGTGTCTTGGATTGTCCAACTTTAAAATCAGCCCCTCTAGCAGAAACGGAGCCATTCGCACAAAATGCATCTTTATCTGATCCAGTTAACCGTTGTAATATTGTTCAAAACAACGACCAACTTCGTAATGCTAAACATAAAGTTGGGAATTCTACACATTATCGAAACACTAGTGCTCTGGTGCCAGTCCCTGAAAATCTAGAACTAGAACATTTGCTCAAGTCTTTCAGTGCACATTCCATAAGTTCATATCACCTTCGAAGTAATCATATAAGTCATTGCAATCCGGTTGTATTTGTTTCACCTACAAATAGTTTAAAATACCTCAATTCTCAGTTTCCCCTAACTTATAAAACAAATGAAATCAATAGTAATTATAAACCTAGAGTTATAAAATCAGCAAGAGAAAATGTTAGCAAGTTTAGTTCAGCTGATGTGAGTGATTCTCTTCAGTCGCACACGGCTCGGTCTAAAATCAAAATCCCGCATCATTCACAAATAGAAACACCTTCATTCGCCAAATATACTAAAAT
This sequence comes from Schistosoma mansoni, assembly GCF_000237925.1. Lineage (NCBI taxonomy): Eukaryota > Metazoa > Platyhelminthes > Trematoda > Strigeidida > Schistosomatidae > Schistosoma > Schistosoma mansoni. Next base: position 41,649,649 of record NC_031502.1, read on the forward strand.
ACCATCGAACAAAAAATGTAAGTTCTTTTCCGTAAATTAGTCTTATATATATATATATATATATATATATATAATGTTCGGATAAATTCCGTAATTGTCAATATTTCTTGAGAAATGTTTGTGGTTTACATTTATCTTGGGACGTTTCATCTTTGTACATTGAGTCTCTACCTTATTTAAGCGAAGAGTTTCCAAACCCAAGTGAGTTGTCATTAACTTCAGCAACATTTATTGTAGATGTTTGCGACGTTAATTATCGTAAAAAAACTCTTTTGTAAGCCTACTTCTATAAATGTGAAGAGCTCTTCTGAATTGGATACTGCTCAATGTCTTCATTCGAAACCTCATTTATATTTAGTACTCTGTGCATAAAATTTATGTTAGCCAAAGGGAACTAACATTCAGGCCAACGATGTATTTATAATTAATATTGTTCAGTGATAAAAAACTAAAGTACATTCACAATAATCAATTTACCATAATCCAATTCATTAGTTAGTGTTAAACAAAACATAATATCCGTAAATAAAATAATCCTTTATAGTAATTTATAGTTCATTTTAACAGATAAAAGTATTTCTTGTAAATGAATCTTTTGGCTTTTAAAACTTTTTCAGTACTCTAACAAAAACGTTATTCACTTGTCTCGATAGGCTTTAATAATTTTAATAGTGATCTCTCTCCCTCTCTTTTATTTAAGGGCATCATTTTGTTTCTAAGCAATTGTATAACCAACTAGTTTTTTTAATGGTAGTAATTCATTCATAAGCCAGTTTCTTAAATGAATTTTCATAAATATTAGTATGTATATCTATTGAACTAGACTAGATGAAATTTATTTAGTGCCAAGATTTTCGGCTTAGCACTATCCTGATATTAAAACTCCCACATTCTTACAAAATTCTACTGTGGAAACATTGCAACTTTATTTGAATAAATATTAATTTACAGACTTGCTGTGATGACAATATATAACGCTCTTGTCCTGTTATATACATGGACATTGTTTTAAAATAAATATTTTATTCAAAACAACCATAATGTCAAGATAGTAGAACGTCTTTCCTCTCTTTTCATTTATGTTTATCATTATCTTATTACCTGTGTAATATTAATTACCACTGTGTATTCGATTTTCCTCTGCAATCAATATTTATTGCTTCACATCCTTTGCTTTTTATTCGGTTGGTTTCCTCTATATGTACTGATATGCAATGTGTGGAAACTTGGGACAGTACATATCCCCTGTAGGTCTTACACATTACCTATGACAAACATACTACTAGATTGACAATATTGACAGCTAAATATTCGCAGTCAATTTCTTATCGACGACAGGGATTAATTCAGAATACCCCTGAAGCGACATCATGTTATTTACACTTTATTTTATTGTTTAAATCCATCTTAACAGTGCCGAGTACTCGTTTAATATTTTCTTAAGAAAAGGTTAACTTTCTGTAAGTTTGCCAAATAGATATATTATGGAAATACGTTTATTATATGATTACAAAAAGGGCGTAAAAAAGTATATTTCAAATTTCTTCTTAATCACTCTGAAGTAGCATATTACATGACAATTTGTCGTTAATAATATCAGGTAAATCCTATCCGATGATTTGTAAACTTCACTTGTTTACCGTCTTTTGGTAAATTTATAGATATTTTATCTCTTATTAAATACATGCTCAAAGGTCTGGTAAGATTTATGACAGTTTCTAGGGTCTAAATATGTAGTTCACACGGCAAACGTTGCCCTTTTAATTCTACTTTGTTTTGTTTTCGCATCATATTTTAATGTGTATGCCACTTCCATGATCCATTATCATCTGTATACAGTCTATCTAAGCTAAGTTTAAAAAAGGGACTCTTAGATAGATCATTGTATTTATCAGTTACCTGACGTTACTTCCGTATTTAGCTGTCGCCTGTGTAAAACTACAAAACTTTATGTACAGATATTCCTTTATAGATAAGATTTGTTCGTTTTTTATCAAAATAATGTATATAATGTATATAATAATGAATATATGAATACTACACATATTGTAAGAGATTGTTAACGACAATACCCAAAAAGAAGTATGTTGGACAAAATGTATGTAGACAAACAAGACGTGAATTGTACGGGTGATTATAAGATAGTGTTGCTTTTTTTACGGCTATCTTTTTTATTGAAAATATAAGTTAACTTAAAAGAATCTGAATTCGTCTGAGCCTATGGTTCTTAGTTTTCTGTAGTTACATCAACTGCATGAATAATAGTAATTAACTTGTGTTAATGGGCAATTAATGTTGAAATTTCCATTATTGCTAAACAGACATTGCAAAAAACATTCCGAAAAATATACTTTCATTAGATTGTTGCACCTGTCTTATCGCTTGAAATCTTTTACTTATTCCATTTACAACAAAATCCCCTCAACTTCTCACTTTATATTATAATAATTTACAAAGATATTATTATGCTTCTTTTAAAGTGTTTTTTAAATTTGTAAATCATTTGACTATATTGTTACCAGTGAAGAGAATAAGCATATTCTAAAGCTTATAATGCAAATGAGATGTAATATTTATTGTTTCTTTGGGCCTGGGATAGAGCGGAAGATATCCGGATAGGAGATCCAAAATATACTCAGATACAATTATTCTAAGTATATAAATATATATTTATTCAAAAGCTGAAAGTTTGTATGTATTGTAATCCGTACACATTGTTGCAGATGCTCTTCAAATAAGTATTTCAAGTCATTGTAGGGAGTATATATGTATACATTTGTCAATATGACAGAAAATTATTGAGTATAATGCTTAATAACATGAATCTTGGTTAACAATGTATACCTATTTTTAAGTTTAGCTATACATAAAATAATAAAGTAACATTTCGCCTCAAAGCGTTCTAAAACAAACTCCTTTGTCTTGTCTGTCAAAATGAAAACACTGCCCTAATTCTATCATTTTTAAGTGCTTCTTTTGATATAGCTGTACTTTCTGTACCAATTATTTCGTCGTTAAATATGAACTAGTCATAATTGACATAAAATCTGAGACAAATATTGATTAGCTCAAGTTGTAGTACCAAATCACCACAACTAAATACAATTAAAAATGTGTATACCAAACACATCGATATAAACCACGCACTAATTATAGTGAAAAAGACCAAACATTCAGAATACGGTTTGAGTAATAATTGTCCCAGAGAACTCAGTTGGTGAAGATTAATAGCCTGATTCTCCATCTTCGCATGGAGTACCCTACAGCGAACTCCGGCGCTGCCTACTCGATCGTTTTATGATGCGCAACTAGTACTTCAAAGACACATATGATTAAAAATATAGAGCCTACGCATGTCTTATGCTTTCATAAGTCATATCTCACAGGTATAGAATAGTACAGAGCGAACTGCTCCTCATCATACTAGCCCTCTCTCTAGCAGACAAACACCACAGGTGGTCCAGTGAGACTTCCAAAGTATGTCAATTGCTCAACTTCTTCAACCACTCCACTCCCTATGATCGACTTGGGTGACTAGCTCTAAAACAGAATTTCGTATCTGAAGGAACATCCTAACCATACTAGTATTACTACTCAAGACGTTTAGGAGACTGAATTTTGTCAGGATTATCACCAAACAAGACGGTGTCATCTGTTTATTCTTAGTCAATAAGTAAATATGCTGACAGGAGATAAATCTCTATGATGTCAGATAAAGAAAGTGTAATTTATAGGATAGTAACTATAACGAAATAAAGTTGAAAAGGGAGGTAGTGGGCATCCAGATGAAACTGAACCACCATTCTTACAGATTTCCAGGATCAAGTCATCAGGTGTCGCTGCTCCCTTGCTTCAGATTTGCTATGGCCTTTTCAATTTGATCAATAGTCTCAGTAAAGTGGTGAAAAATGTTTTGATTTGCCATCTAGATCGCTGGTAGTTACAGGCTACCGGAAGGTAGTTGAAAGCTTCTGTATCTATTTCGCCCGTCGTTCCAGGCTAAAAATAGATCAGGGTTTTAGCTTTTTCTCAAATAAACCGATCAACAAATGACTTTTTAGGACCTTTCTAATACGTTTGAAAAGTTATCTATTTGTATTTATCGACTCTGTTTTCTATTTTTCGCGTCCGTCATTTACGGCTTATTTCTTTATTTATTTAAACACATATATATTAGTACAAAAGGGCACCAGATACATATGCGCCACACAAAATAATGAAAGCAGCAAGAGAAGGGATGAAAAGATAAGGCGGACTGAAATGTACAACCAGAAGACTCTTTCAGTTAAGAAAGTTAGAACCACTCTTTATGTAGAAAGTAAAAGAAGGTTGCAGCAGGTTCGTCACTGGCTTCTATTCTGAGCCATATCTGATAACGTCTCTAGCCACTGTGTTGCACCATCTCTCGGACCCCAGCCAGGGAGTCGTGAAGGACCAACAGAAGCTAGCCCTTTGCAGCTTTCTTTCATGCCACGAGAAAGACTGCCTCAGTATTTGTAATCGGTGGAAGCATTCACTTTCAACCAGACAGTGACTGGAGATCGTTTAGATAGGAAAGATTTTCCACCATGGGCGAGCTGCTGCATAAGTTGAAAAGTAAGGATACACAAATTGGGGATAAAAGGGGGTGAGTTAGCGATATGGTAAATAATAATAATGATAATAATAATAAAGGTAATAATAATAATAATGTAAATTGTCTTGCTTCTAGTATCAGCAGGGATAGTATCGTCAATAGAGTTCATCATTTCATTTATTTGTGTGTGGGCTGTGATACTGCCCGGGTGCCCAAACCGAAGCAGGTGGTTTTCTTAGGGGGCCACACCAGGAGCCTTTGACCTAAAGGTCTGATCCACAAGGCAGTGGAGCATCGTGAGGAGATGCAGTCCCATGGTAGCCGTCGACCAATGACAGGTTCGTCCGCCATTCGTTCCACCAGGATACTGGAGCCCATGTGCACCATTGGTTTGGAATCAGGGTTTCCCAACTCCCCTAGGTGAACCCTCCATGTCCACCAACCCGGTTAAAGCGCCGGACATTCGCTTTTCGTCCTCTCACTTTCGTAAACAACAACCCCGCCACGAGAAGGCAGTGAGTAGGACTTCCCTGGCAGAGGCTATATATTCGCTGGCCATGTGAAAGCATTTCAAGAGGGAGAGTAGACTCTCCCCACTCTCGACCGTACCAGGGCATTTGGGGGCATTTACCGCTACTCATAGTCGTTTTATAGACTTTTAGTCAGTCTATATTTAGGTTGTCTCCGTTTTTTGTCGTGTTCGGAGTCTAATAAGATGAGTTTCTGGGCATCTGCTAATGTAGTAAACACCACTAGTGTCCAGTGATCTTTCTTGATCTCTTAGTTTGAGACACTAATAAATAACACTGCTGTTTGGACATCATCCCAAGCGACTTCATGGAGAATATCACTTGGAAACAACATATATAAGCGAACAATACGATTCTTAACTACATCCTCATCAGTCTGTAAAACACGAAAATATTTATATGCATATATGAAATCATCAAAAAAATCAAGTCAGTTTATGGGTCGATGATAAAACAGGGGAATAGATCACATAAATAAACAAGAAGAAATTACAAATTGATATTGTGATGACAGGTGTACCAGTTGTGATAAAAATAATAAAGGCTTGAATCAATTTTTCATGGTAGGAAGTAGGCCAACGACTTGAAAGAATGGACACAGATAACATTCATTAAAATTCTAAAATTGCGTAGTTAGATGTGTTCTGATAATTGGAAAGTGAAGTGTATATTTAGAAAAGAGGTTGAAGATAAATAATAAACAACCTGCTTGAATATCTGGGCTACCTGTTCCTACCATCTAAATATTTCAAAAAGTCATTAAGTTTTTTTGTTCTTAATACATCATTACGGCTATTGATCCCATAACCTATTCGGGTGCGTTTCTGAAAAGTGTACAGCCTTTCGTTGTACAAGTTACAAAAGGCCCAATCAGAGATATCGTGGCTGCTGGCAATATGCAGCGAAAAGAGTGTACATTATTTTAGGTGTCGATTGACTAGACTAATAACTTCTAACTGGTAACCACTCAATATTTATTGTCAGAATCGACCAAGAAGTAAGAAACGGAGACTTGTTGAAATACTTTGTGCTCAGAATTCTATATTGTACTAAAAATACAATATTGAATAAAGCTAATAATAACAAATTAATTAAAGAGTATGGGGAGTCATAAACAAAGTCGTTTATTAAAGCTAATTCGCCAAAAGGGGAGGTAAGGGTCTTACAAATTTCTTACGAATGCACAGAATTAGATTGTTGACTTGGATCTTTATAGCCTCTGGTATGTGTAAGGGATGAGATGGAACTGAATAAGGGAAACTAGTAGGTATATGATAAATTACTTTGAACGATTTGTTTTTGTCTACTACATGACCACTATTGATCACTTGTAATAGAACAGAGCTGCGTATTGTTTTGATGATACTCCCAATCACAAAGTGTTCACTAACTCGTTGACTCAGTTGTCTGGTTGGTCGCCAAATGTAGCTTTCTCCACGGGAGGAGCTGAATTTTTAAATACTCATAAATGTGGTAAAACCAGATAACTTATCTATTGGACGAGCAATCATAGGTCGTCTGGAAAACTACAGACAGAGGCTAGCTTCATTAAACATCCTCTTTGTTTAGTCAGGTTTTCATTAAACCTTGTGGATAACCTATTTCAGTCAACGTATCATGAGTGAGCTTTAGCTTCTTGTTTATAGTGTTTCAGCATATCTTACTAACTCTACTTGAAAGACATCTATCTAGGTTTATCTCGTGATTAATGGATACAAAGCTGGAGGAATGCGCGCAATGGGTTGCTGAAGAAGTGTCTCTATACACACCTACTGATGCAACCACTTTCCTTTCTGTTTCACAAAACATCAAGGATATGTAATCTCTTTTTAATTTGCTCCTCACACGTAGATCTGATTGCTGAGTGTATTTTTTAAAATCGATTTAAGAGTTTCCCAATTTTCTGATTAACAATAATGAAAGTATCATTGTAATCGGTTTCGTTCATTAGAACTAGCCATCCTGCTTATCTGGCTTGCTTATGATCAGAGTATTATATTTTCTAAACATACGTAAAACATCTTGATGCTGTTTGGGAAGTGGTGATTTCACGCTATATTTGTTAATTTTGTACTGTTGGCAGACTTCAACTATCGTGTTCTCAAATCTAGTAATTTTATCGAGTGAGGTAGAGACCAAATCTGTTGTTCGTGGAAATAAATTCACAAACTGGACATCGGTATCTAGTTGGTTTATTCTATTTCCATAGTCACGAAATCTAGGGCCGGGAGATAAAACCTGTAGTTGCACTATATCTAACCTAACACTGGGTGAATCGTGAACGCACTGCTCTGCGTCCATAGGGAACTTTTTTTTGGTTTTTGACGGCCTAATGATATCATTAGTTTTGTTCCTAATTTTTCGAATCTACTTTTAGTTACACTGTCAATATAATCCATGAATTGTGATTTTATTTCCGGCGGAATGTTATTGATAGATTTCTTTCCAGATCGATTATGTGCATTTTTTTCACGAATCTGCTTGGTTAAGTGCCCGTTGTTTAAGGGTTCTGGAATTAGAATAGACTTTGTTTCGGCGTTAGGAATCCCATTATGAAGAATATTTATCAGTCTATACAATCATTTATAAATTCTAACGAAGTTTTCTAGAACCCTCAAAAGACAGGTACTCTAGCTTGATATAAATTTCGAGCGCTTAAAGTTGTTTCATGGAATTTAGTTTCACTAAAATAGAGATAACATTCCATGAACTCAGATCGTTAATCCTAGTGGTACATGTGAAAAACGCTGACATTTCTTGAGTTACCTGAAAAAGAAACTGGGTCAGTGATGGTCTTGACAACTTAGAAGTGCAACCTCAAGGGACAACTGCTGGAGAGTAATCACGCGAAATTTTTGCCTTTTTAATTTATCAGCGTTGCACTCTTAAAGCATATATATTGCCAAGTTCCACGTTGCATATAAATAAATGACTAAAAAACAAGTATACCTCGAGGCAACTTAATAATCAGCTAGACCATCAAGTTATCAATCCGAAACATAGAAATTAACCATTTATTTATCAGCATCAAGTATGTTTGTGGTGTGCTATGTATCTCACATAGTCGCTTACTTTTAGAACAAATCCTTCACGGTGGTCATAGCGGAGCGTAATATTAATCATTGACTGTAGATCTAACGTATGCTGTGATTCCTGTCCATTATAACGTCTTTGTTTCATTGAATGGTTTCGAAGTTTTCTAATTTGAACCACTTAGTGTTCATGTGCCACTGATTTTTGTGTCATAGAATGTTACGATATCGAATTTCTTCTCAATTACCTCCATTTCATTTTTAAAAAGTTATCATCTGATTGTACAATCTCTCTTATAGTCTCAGAAGAAACCTATGTGTTTCATTATTCATACAAAGCTGCCGATAGCAGTCACTGTTTTTTTATGAGGAAGGTTCGGTAGGAATATTAGCTCATTCTAATCCCTTATAAGTATTGTTTACACGGGAGATGAAAAACAATAAATGCCACCCCATTGGTCGTACGATAATTTGGTTACCAACTTACGATCTTGTGGTTGCTATTTGACTATAACGATTTAGCTCGACTCCGGAGCTAATAATCCTTGTCACAGACAATTGCATGAAACCCCACGTTATCACTTAGAGTAATATCGAGTGTTTGTAATTTATTTTTACCTCATTGTATACCACGACTATTTTAATCGTCGCCAATTCAGTTCATTCCCCAGGTTTTTTAAAGTGGATTTTGGAACGATTTCAACATCTTCGTCTTTCTTGGCGTCCCAGTTATCTGTCATGCGTTGAAGATCAGATTATGCATCCTCAAAAAGGTAAGACATCTCAAGTAATGAAAACTGCTAAAGATGAGTATCATGTTCCCAGTCATCCTGCAAATCAACCACCTCAAAACCATGCGATATCCCACTACAGCTTTTCTCCTAGCAACTTACGAAGATGCTTTAGTTTGTCGGATGAGGGGAAATCGAATAAAACTAACGACCAAATTATAAAAAATTGTAGTTCCAGTATGGAGGCATCATTCTCTTCAGAGATTTTGAATGTAGAATCTAACGGTAAGAGTGACAGAAAACGATCAAGTTATCCAAGCAAACAATTACATTTGTTTTCTCACAAAGATCATCATAGAAATCATTCAGTAGCATCCTTAAATGTTAGCTCAGTGTCTTTTGCGAAAAATCATTTTCAAAATGACGGTATTAAATCAGTACCACGTCAAATTACTTCACCTCCCACTCTGGTGCGTAACATTTCAAAGAATGCCTCTAATTTTTCTATGCAACGCAGCGGCTGGACATCTACTATTCGAGATAGTGGGTTCGTAGAAGGACTACATCGCCCTTGCATATCTGGTTCTTTTATACAATCTAATTTTTCGAAATCTTCCGAAAGTTCCAATATGCATTATAATCCTAGATCAGACAGTTCGCGAAAGGCGTCTGTTAACTCCTCAAATCTTTGGTGGTACACAGGATCCAGTCGCTTGGCGCCTTCTATAAGAGCTTCCAGGTCACAATTCATTGCTTCTAATAATGTGAATGTTGTCAAGGAATACCATTGAGACTACGCGTTCAATTTATTAACTATCAGTTAGAAGTCGCCAATCCTGTTACATCTTTTAGCAAATGTACATAGTGTTTTTTGCATTTATAATACTATTATGCATTCAATAGTTACACTTTTTGTCTTTCCGAGATTTGAATAAACCTATTTTTGGATGCGCTCAGAACTAAACATACGAATTTCGTAATCGATAACATACTTAATTTAAATTATTTCGAAGAAACTCCTTCACTGCCATTTTTATCTCTGCTTTCTCTTTGCTGCCTTATCATGACTGTAATCTTTTTAGAATTGTTTATTAGAAATACAACTGATACAGACAACCGGTTTGGCTCCAATACATACGCAAATTCTTGTAGTGTACTGGTTGATACTTTTTAAGAGCAGTACTATACTAGTCCTCTTCGAGATTAATATGATTTCCAAATTTGCCATAAAGTTCTTTCTTTAAATTGTTCATATGAACTTTGCAGTCGCTGATGCGTTCTTCGAGGTCCACCATTCGCAATTTTACTTTTTCCTTGGCCGCTGAAAGCTCTTCTCCAACTTCATCATTCGACAAGTGAAAAAATGTTTCCCCAATAAGATATCTTTTTAGCTTTTAAGGTTGTTTTAGTTAATTATATGATACATGTTTATTAGTAAAATATGATAATACGAATCGACAAAACTGGCTTTTCGTAGATACATAATTTGCCTAATTAGTTTTTGCTTACACATACTAAAAGACGGGTCGAAACTGTTGCCAAGGTGTCGAGTAAAGGAAAGATTCAAGGAATTAATTAGCATATATTTTATTCATCGCTGTGAAATGATTTGGATACTACAATTCTAGCTTTAGAAATAGAAGCCATCAGGTTTTGGCAGCATCCGAACGTGTGGATCTAACTTGGACAGTTGTTGAGTCTATAGAAAAACAATTAGGGACAAGCTGATCAGCCACTTACAAGCGCTGTAATTAGTGCTTAGAAGTCCCTTTAGAGAAAGGAAATGGATGACAGCAGAGGGTAACGACCAACCTGTATGATAATAAGCTTAGTCATTTTAGCCAAGCTTTTAGTAACTTATCAATGATCTACACACCAATTCTGCGATTGTATACAGCGTAAAGTAGTAACCCCGTAGGCAATTACAGGAAGAGCGAATGTGAATGAAATCGAATGAGGAAATATGTTGGGGAACACATTAGTTAACTATTAAACGTGTTTTGAATATTCAGAAGTATATTTTCGAATGTATAATGACCAAGTACGCTACTTGTGGTACTTAACATCTGCACATCTCGAAACAATGAGACTGGTGTCGTACGTCATGATTCAAACATGACAGGACATCGCAAAGAAGCTACCGTACGTTCGTTTTGTTACTAAAACCCCGCAGAGATAATTATTGAAATAGTTATAATAATTCAAGTGACTTATCCTAAGCTTTGAGCACAAGGTTTTGAAGAGTATTGCTCCAGTGATTTTTAAAGGCTGGAACGCGTGCTGCATATCATAAACTACTATAAAAGAGGTTGTACACAAACTCAGGACGATGGAATCAAAAGTAGATAATTACTGCGCGCAGGATACATATAGACTTCCACTTAAATAAATTGAGACTCATACATAACTAAATGGTTCTAGACGAAATATCTTTCGATCAACGAGCTTTCGTATCTAGCAACAGTAGATCACCGACGTCTTCAGATAGGAACCTAGGTATATTTAACAACAAAAATATTGGTAAACTGTAGCGAGATACTGTCCTTAGTCCTTGAAAATATGTCAAGCTTTGTATTGTAGGAATGCTGGTACGTCGATTTGACTACCTCAGCTGGCAGCAGATTCAATAATTTGACCACTCGTGAGGAGTAAAAGGTGTGCTTATACTTCATTCTGCTATGTTGTGTCTTTAAATTCTGGTTGTTACCCTCAAATTTTGTGTTGGGATTGAACATCCATAGGTACTTAAGGAGGTTTCCAGGAATGTTTCAAATACTATAAGACACTAAGCCACTTTATTGATGAATATACTCTAAAGTGTAAAGGTTCAGTGATTTGTTGCGCTCTTCAAGAGGCTCGACTTTAAGTCCCCGAACTGATTGCGTGTCTCGTCGTTGGATACGTTCCAATGTATCTTTATCCTTTCGGAGTGTAGGAGGAAACAATATGTTCTCATACTTTAAGTGGGGTCAAACAAGACCGTTGGAGATCATGTGGAAGGTTCTTCCGTTAAACTGGCCAAAAGCGCACTTCAATGTTACCAGTGCAAGGTTTGCTCGGAAGTCGTTTTTGTCACAGTTAGCGTAATACTTCAAATCGTAAGGTATCGGTACTCCTAAATCTTTTTCAACTAGGGATACTTCTAGAGAGCAGTCATCTAAGTTGTATTTGTAGTCTTCAACATGTCTCAGATGGACCAATTCGAAGTGTTAAAGGTAGGTCCGTTGTTGTCCGCCAAACTTTTAAGTAGAGTCAGATCCTCCTGAAGTCCCAGCTTATTGTTTTGGTTGCAAACTCCTCTGCAGAGTTCCACATCATCAGTGAAAAGTAATAAACCAGACGACACCTGCTGTGAAAGGTCGTTTATATAAATAAAGAAAAGGAGAGGTTTTAGTACTGAACCCAGGAGGAACTCACGAGGACATTCCATAGCCTGAGAGAAAGTGAGGTTCACCCTGATCTTAAGAAGTCGATTTAAATGGGAACTAAGTCAATCAATTTATGATGATTTGAAACTCGTTCGTTTGAGCTTATTGATAAGACATTTATGACTGACTCTATAAAAAGCTTTGGAAAAGTCAAGGTATATGACGTCACCCCCCCCTTCGCGATCAATGATGGTTGTCCATCTTCCCACCGTGTAAGTATTTACGTAGACAGTCGTTTATTAGGGACTTCATAGTTCTCGAGGGTATTGGGAGAAGTGTTACAGGCCGGTAGCTGCTGTATTGCCAATCTCTGAATCGTGATACCAACCTTCGCATTTGTCACACTGTATACAACAGGTGACAGGAAAACGGCATCCAGGTCGATTACATGAGTTATTCATGACCATGGTGGAATGTGTTAATAGATGGATTTTAGCAGAAGTTTACGACCATAAAACAGAGAGAGATACACTCAGAATGGGTGGTACAAGAAGCTAGGGTATACTCCCGACCGTTGCTGCTACCTTGACGTGGTGGTCGGGCTTGCCTATCGTGATGATCCAATCGAGCTATGCTGGCTGGAACAATCGTTCCTCAAGGTCCTACCATGCCAGACAGGTCGGTTGAAGAGCGGTGAGACTAAAAGCAGCAATCCCAAGGTCCGAAGGCGAAGTCGTACTGCTGACTGTACAGAGGTGTGAAAGCAGTAAGGTGTTTCCTTCAGACAACCAGCATGACAGCGATGCTGCCTTCCCACAAGGTGGAGTGGGGTTAGAAAAGGTCGACCCTAAAAATGCACACCTCGCCTTATCCCACGGATTTCCGTCTCCGGCGGTAAGGACTTTTGAAGAACGGAGCTAACACGTCAAAAATCCCCCACAAAAAGGCCGTGCGTGACCGGCCTCAAGCAGATGTCCCTTGGGCACTGCGGTCACGCTCCCAGGTCGTTAAGACCAACACTAATCCAACTTCTTTTTCAGGTCCCTCAAGAAATACCCTTCCACGGTGTGGGCAGCCGGGAAGTGATACTAGCCCTCATACCCTTAACTGCACACAAGACCAAGTTGGTCGCTTTTCAATCCTTCCCTACACTAATAACTCTGTTATCTCCTCGACTAACCTTTCCACGTCCTTTTATCGCGTCGCACCGCTAGGGCAAACGATTCGAGTACACAGAACGTTATTCCTGGTCTCTTGAAACCACGCTCT
>NC_031502.1:41663354-41666660 GCF_000237925.1 Schistosoma mansoni
GAAACAAGGACAGCGCGGCCCTTGCTGCCCTCTCCGGCTCGTTGGCACAGCCGCCTCTTCCGATCTTAGATTCAGATCATGCTCTAGTGCGAGCACGTATTTGTCTGCGTCTTACTGGACGTAGGAAAGACACTGCAGGGAAGCCTCTAAGGGTTCTACTTAATGGTAGGCAAGCTAAGAATATATTTCAGGAACAACTAGAAAAACAGTTAGGCAGCCATGTAAGTTGTGTCCACCCCGAGGCAGCGTGGAATGACATCCGAAAAGCTGTGGAATCAGCAGTGATATCCGCTAATAAGGTAAACCATAACGTTAGGGAGAAACAATGGATCTCGGCAGCATCTACCGCACTGATAGATGCTCGTAAACTCATCCCACCTGGCTCTGAGCATAACGAAGAGCGGAGTCAACTTAAGCGCAGGCTTATAAGAAGTCTACGTAATGATCGTGAACAGTGGTGGGTAGCGAAAGCAAGAGAGATGAAAAGGCAGCGGCAATAGGTAACAGTAGGCAGCTATTCAGACTCGTTAAAGAAACCGGTATTAGGAACCCGAATATCAGTGAAACCATCTCAGATAAAGATGGGCATATAATTCATTCTCAATCCAGGAGGTTGGATCGATGGGCAGAACACTTTAGGGATCAGTTCAACTGGCCTTCAGCCACACTTCAATTACCCACGATCCCCAGTCGTCCTGAATGGCAAATTGATGTAAGTCCTCCAACCCTCTGTGAGGTTGAAAAAGCTATAGGAAATCTGAAGCGAGGGAGAGCAGCAGGCCCTGACAGGTTGACCCCTGAGATTTTTAAGGATGGTGGTCCAGTACTAGCAGTGAGATTGACTGAGGTCTTAGGTAGAATCTGGGAACTGGACGTAATTCCATCTGACTGGTCCCAATCACTGATTGTGCCAGTTTATAAGAAAGGACAAAAGTCCTCTTGTGACAATCACAGAGGGATCAGTTTGACTAATATAGTGTCTAAAATATTAGCTTCAATAATACTAGGTCGCCTAACCAAAGCTCGTGAAGAGCAGACTAGAGAAAACCAAGCTGGTTTTCGACCTGGACGTGGTTGCATAGACCAGATATTCACCCTACGTCAGGTCCTAGAACATAGACACACATTCAGACGTCCCACAATAGTAGTATTTCTTGACCTTAAGGCGGCATTTGACTCTGTTGATCGTGAGGTTCTATGGCAATGTTTGTCACTGAAAGGAGTACCAAAGAAGTACATTAACCTCATAAAGGCTCTCTACTCGAGCACAACTGGTCGAGTTAGAGCCTATGGCGAACTGTCATCAGAACTGATTACCACAAGTGGCGTTCGTCAGGGCTGTCCACTCTCCCCATTCTTGTTTAACTTTGTCATTGACTTACTTTTAGAGATAGCACTTTCATCAGCTAAACCTCCAGGAGTTGAACTTTTACCAGGAGACTCACTTGTCGACTTAGAATACGCCGACGACATAGTTTTACTCGGTGAAGACGCTGACAACATGCAGAGTCTTCTGACCACTATAAGCAACTATGCAGGCATGTTCGGAATGCGATTCTCTCCCTCGAAGTGCAAAATGTTACTTCAGGATTGGGTTGCATCGACACCTGAACTAATGATAGGGAGTGAAGTAGTTGAGCGTGTAGACCACTTCACTTATCTTGGAAGTCTCATCAGCCCTTGTGGTCTGGTATGTGACGAAATCTCAGCACGGATACAGAAGGCTCGTCTAGCTTTCGCCAACTTGCGTCATTTATGGCGTAGGCGAGATATCCGTCTAGCAACCAAAGGACGGGTTTACTGTGCAGCAGTTCGCTCCGTCCTACTCTATGGCAGTGAAACATGGCCAATAAGAGTAGAGGATATTCGTAGGCTACTAGTGTTCGATCATAGGTGTCTTCGAAGCATTGCTCGTATATCCTGGGACCACCGGGTAAGTAATGCAGTTGTTAGGAAACGAGTACTAGGTAGGGATGGCAAATCGATTGATGAAGTAGTGAAACTTCATCAGTTGAGATGGCTGGGACATGTGTTACGTATGCCCGACCACCGACTGCCCCGACGTGCAATGTTTCATGGTGTAGGAGTAGGTTGGAAGAAAGCTAGGGGTGGCCAGACCAAAACGTGGCACAAATCAATGAAGTCACTGACAAGTGGACTGGGCCATGTTGGTAGGTGTAGACTACCTGGTTGGGATTCGCGAGATGACAGCAACCGATGGTTAGAGACCTTGAATGACATGGCTCAAAATCGTTTGCAATGGCGAAGATGCATCCACTCTTTGTGTTCTACCAAATTCTAATCTTCTGAATTCCTCATGTCTTTATCTTTTTCTCTTTCCAAATTTATTTCACTGTACTATACTCCTTCAATAATTTCTTGAAACCCCTTATCTTTTGGATTTCTGATTATACTCCTACTACTTCTACCACTATGGGATTTGAATCGACAACTGCATCTCTGTGCTAATGTGGTATGGCAACTCGAACTGATGTACGTACGTACGAAGTTCTACGTTGTGACTGACTGACTGACTGACGCGTGACCATGTGAGAGCGTTTGGATAGGGAGAGTGGACTCTCCCCACTCTCGGCCATACCTAGACATTTGGGGGCACAAGTTACTTAGTATACATTTTACTCCTAAACAACCTCACATCTGTAAATGAACGTCTCTAACGACCTTGTTATACATTTTCTTACTATGCTCATATCTTGGGTTCAAGAAGTAGTCGTTCTAAATGTGTTGTCAAGATGAACTCTACAAAGATTGTAATCATTCTGACCTGATCTTCTTGTGAACTTTGTTTCATGCGTCTGTTTGTGTAAGCTTTTCCCAAACTTTTATTTTTTATCCTCCGGAGAAAATAAACTGAACAGAAAAGTATCACTTCAAATAAATTTTTATTATGCCTATACACTGGTATCTGTCTTAATTGTGAAATCTCGTGTACTAAGATGTACTCAGTGATTATGCCTTTCTTTCGAATTTTCTTTAGTTTATACTCGAATGAATCATGATACTACTGCTAATAGTCCCAAGGAATCGGGAACAAATGCTACAGAAACCTCAGTAGGTTCTAAACTTGTACTGCATTATCAAATAATTTTCAGATTCCTTCTCATGAAAGCCGACTTGGTAACAATTCTTTACGACCATATCGTAGCGGAGATTTCTCTAGAACAATGAAACGAAAAGCATCTCGAATCAGTCATCATAAAGCTAAACGTGAAATAAGAAACGCACCATGGACGCCCGGGGATGATTATTTATTGATAAATTCCGTTGTCATGGTAAGTTCAATAT
>NC_031502.1:41666991-41687982 GCF_000237925.1 Schistosoma mansoni
CAAGAGACCAGGAATAACGTTCTGTGTACTCGAATCGTTTGCCCTAGCGGTGCGACGCGATAAAAGGACGTGGGAAGGGTTAGTCGAGGAGATAACAGAGTTATTAGGTGTAGGAAGGATTTGAAAGCGACCAACTTGGTCTTGTGTGCAGTTAAGGGTATGAGGGCTAGTATCACTTCCCGGCTGCCCACACCGTGGAAGGGTATTTCTTGAGGGACCTGAAAAAGAAGTTGGATTAGTGTTGGTCTTAACGACCTGGGAGCGTGACCGCAGTGCCCAAGGGACATCTGCTTGAGGCCGGTCACGCACGGCCTTTTTGTGGGGGATTTTTGACGTGTTAGCTCCGTTCTTCAAAAGTCCTTACCGCCGGAGACGGAAATCCGTGGGATAAGGCGAGGTGTGCATTTTTAGGGTCGACCTTTTCTAACCCCACTCCACCTTGTGGGAAGGCAGCATCGCTGTCATGCTGGTTGTCTGAAGGAAACACCTTACTGCTTTCACACCTCTGTACAGTCAGCAGTACGACTTCGCCTTCGGACCTTGGGATTGCTGCTTTTAGTCTCACCGCTCTTCAACCGACCTGTCTGGCATGGTAGGACCTTGAGGAACGATTGTTCCAGCCAGCATAGCTCGATTGGATCATCACGATAGGCAAGCCCGACCACCACGTCAAGGTAGCAGCAACGGTCGGGAGTATACCCTAGCTTCTTGTACCACCCATTCTGAGTGTATCTCTCTCTGTTTTATGGTCGTAAACTTCTGCTAAAATCCATCTATTAACACATTCCACCATGGTCATGAATAACTCATGTAATCGACCTGGATGCCGTTTTCCTGTCACCTGTTGTATACAGTGTGACAAATGCGAAGGTTGGTATCACGATTCAGAGATTGGCAATACAGCAGCTACCGGCCTGTAACACTTCTCCCAATACCCTCGAGAACTATGAAGTCCCTAATAAACGACTGTCTACGTAAATACTTACACGGTGGGAAGATGGACAACCATCATTGATCGCGAAGGGGGGGGTGACGTCATATACCTTGACTTTTCCAAAGCTTTTTATAGAGTCAGTCATAAATGTCTTATCAATAAGCTCAAACGAACGAGTTTCAAATCATCATAAATTGATTGACTTAGTTCCCATTTAAATCGACTTCTTAAGATCAGGGTGAACCTCACTTTCTCTCAGGCTATGGAATGTCCTCGTGAGTTCCTCCTGGGTTCAGTACTAAAACCTCTCCTTTTCTTTATTTATATAAACGACCTTTCACAGCAGGTGTCGTCTGGTTTATTACTTTTCACTGATGATGTGGAACTCTGCAGAGGAGTTTGCAACCAAAACAATAAGCTGGGACTTCAGGAGGATCTGACTCTACTTAAAAGTTTGGCGGACAACAACGGACCTACCTTTAACACTTCGAATTGGTCCATCTGAGACATGTTGAGACTACAAATACAACTTAGATGACTGCTCTCTAGAAGTATCCCTAGTTGAAAAAGATTTAGGAGTACCGATACCTTACGATTTGAAGTATTACGCTAACTGTGACAAAAACGACTTCCGAGCAAACCTTGCACTGGTAACATTGAAGTGCGCTTTTGGCCAGTTTAACGGAAGAACCTTCCACATGATCTCCAACGGTCTTGTTTGACCCCACTTAAAGTATGAGAACATATTGTTTCCTCCTACACTCCGAAAGGATAAAGATACATTGGAACGTATCCAACGACGAGACACGCAATCAGTTCGGGGACTTAAAGTCGAGCCTCTTGAAGAGCGCAACAAATCACTGAACCTTTACACTTTAGAGTATATTCATCAATAAAGTGGCTTAGTGTCTTATAGTATTTGAAACATTCCTGGAAACCTCCTTAAGTACCTATGGATGTTCAATCCCAACACAAAATTTGAGGGTAACAACCAGAATTTAAAGACACAACATAGCAGAATGAAGTATAAGCACACCTTTTACTCCTCACGAGTGGTCAAATTATTGAATCTGCTGCCAGCTGAGGTAGTCAAATCGACGTACCAGCATTCCTACAATACAAAGCTTGACATATTTTCAAGGACTAAGGACAGTATCTCGCTACAGTTTACCAATATTTTTGTTGTTAAATATACCTAGGTTCCTATCTGAAGACGTCGGTGATCTACTGTTGCTAGATACGAAAGCTCGTTGATCGAAAGATATTTCGTCTAGAACCATTTAGTTATGTATGAGTCTCAATTTATTTAAGTGGAAGTCTATATGTATCCTGCGCGCAGTAATTATCTACTTTTGATTCCATCGTCCTGAGTTTGTGTACAACCTCTTTTATAGTAGTTTATGATATGCAGCACGCGTTCCAGCCTTTAAAAATCACTGGAGCAATACTCTTCAAAACCTTGTGCTCAAAGCTTAGGATAAGTCACTTGAATTATTATAACTATTTCAATAATTATCTCTGCGGGGTTTTAGTAACAAAACGAACGTACGGTAGCTTCTTTGCGATGTCCTGTCATGTTTGAATCATGACGTACGACACCAGTCTCATTGTTTCGAGATGTGCAGATGTTAAGTACCACAAGTAGCGTACTTGGTCATTATACATTCGAAAATATACTTCTGAATATTCAAAACACGTTTAATAGTTAACTAATGTGTTCCCCAACATATTTCCTCATTCGATTTCATTCACATTCGCTCTTCCTGTAATTGCCTACGGGGTTACTACTTTACGCTGTATACAATCGCAGAATTGGTGTGTAGATCATTGATAAGTTACTAAAAGCTTGGCTAAAATGACTAAGCTTATTATCATACAGGTTGGTCGTTACCCTCTGCTGTCATCCATTTTCCGTCGGATGTGTGATGGAGAGTGATTTGTTGTCTGTTTTATCAGACATGTAAATAGTCATACTGAGGACGATTTGATTGCTCCTCTTTTTTTATTATTATTACTAATTCTCCATTAGTTTGATCGTGTGGGTGTTTTGTGTAAACTCATTTACTTTCTTGTCAGGCTAATCTCGTTTTTTCATCTGAATTGTGTTGAAGTCTAGTAGATTATACAGTAGGAGGAAATCTGATGGATATATTCGCTTGAGGTAAATTAACGTCCTATTTTGAGCGTTAAAACGCCTACTTATGCTTTCAGCTTCCTTAAGATTTTGAACATTCCCTTAAGCACCTACTTGGGTTTAGCTCGAACATAAATTTAGGGGAATAATCCAGAAACTGGAGACACAACTTATACACCTTAAGAGTAGTTAAATGCTCGAATTGGCTGACGCATGAACTAGTCCAATTGATTTCGCAGGAGGCCTTCTAGAGTGAACTTGACATATTCTTAAGGACTGAGGATAGTACCCTACTACGATTTATCCTAATGTTGACACATGTATTGTAGTTGAACAATAATTTAAACAGCAACACCTGTTGTTGAATCTTGCCCACCCAGTGATTTGGAAAGTCAGAAGCGAGGAGGTTGGGAGATATATTTGGTAGATTATCAATATATCAAGAAGTG
This sequence comes from Schistosoma mansoni, assembly GCF_000237925.1. Lineage (NCBI taxonomy): Eukaryota > Metazoa > Platyhelminthes > Trematoda > Strigeidida > Schistosomatidae > Schistosoma > Schistosoma mansoni. The sequence continues at coordinate 41,670,509 of NC_031502.1, forward strand.
ACTGAACTAAACTGGTTAGTGAAGTTGAGCGAAGCATTCCCACTCGTGATCTGGTGCGCATGCATGACCGAGCGCCCACAGCTAGGTGAGTTCATTAAAACCATTGTGGTCAGCATCCAATGTCGAAGATTTACAAAGCTATTTATTTTGGGAATTTTTTTACCGCCACAACCAACTTCTTTTTCCCCTTTTATCGTTACTATTCCTGTCTGGAGTTATCGTTGATCCACTGCTACTGGATGCTCGTCAAGCGGAAGCTTTTTGTACTCCGTCTACAACCATTTGAACCGTTAAATCTGTGTTTAAACGTCTGAAATTTCAATGTAATGAGTGAATAACTCGGAAACTCAGTCGTTCCTAGATTGTAAAATAGTTTCCAGTTGTGTGGTGTGGAATACCAAGTCAAATTATGAGCCGGAGGTTTTCGTCACTTTATGTAGCATATAATGTCGTGTGCAGTACAGAATCCCAACGGGCTTCCACATTATGTTGAGGGTGAACTAGTCAGAAATTTACTTGAATTTCTGGGTGTAGTGAGCTAGTTTAGTCTAGTCTTACTATCAATACTTCCAGGTCAAAAATGTACGGGTTATGGATGATAAAATTTGTCCATTGTACCATCTGCAGACTTTTTCAACATTGTACTTAGAGTATGTTAGCTCTCTAAGCACTACTGCAAAATGTGAAAATGATCAGTAGGAAATGCTTACGAAGAAGCTTAAGTCGAAATCGTTCTGATCACGCGGTTTTGGGGCTAATTTTATTAGTCTTGGCTGGCCTATGTGGTAACGAAATTAGGGCAAATTAACAGCATCTTCTATAACAAAATGTTAATCTACCAAGAATTCGTTATGTGGATGAATTGATTTTCAATATGGCATTATTAAGCCCTTATACAAACCAACGACTACTCGGTGGGCCGTCAGAATTACCTACGTTACCATAGAAGTTTCCCGAAAGTAGACTTTTAACACAGATCGAAGACGGATGCCAGAAACGTGGACATTTCAGGATGTGTTAGAGTCGTTAGAAATTTGCAGATAAGCCTACAACAAGAATTCTTCCCAGTCTTTTTAACTCAAAATGCTACGCCACAAAAGGGACAGAAGTATGTTGGGGAATGACTGGGAGGATCTACATTGGGTCTAAGTACCATAGATGGCTTTGTTACTGTTTACCGAGTAACTAGATGAAAAGTGAGTGTAAGGGTAACATACTTTCTCCACGATAATTTGAATGTTTATGCATTCATGTTTCTCATCAATTGTTATCATTATGGACCTTTGGATTTGTCTGAAGTAGTAATGTATATATTAGCTTATTCCATCATAAGTAGACTATATCTGAGTTTTACGGTAATCAGGGATGAAATGGCATGAACAATCTATTCGGAACGCACCAGATATAAGATAAAATAAGAAAAATATGTATACTTGGGAAAAAAAGAAAGACTTATACCCTGACTCAGTAGAAAATAGATTTATAAAGGCACAGACAGCAAAAAGATAAAATATACTGAGTGATGAATCACAGTTTTGGACTTTTTACAATTAGAGGCATAAAATTTTATTCAGGTATTAACAGAAGTTATTGGACTAATGGAATTCGGCAGACCACCACTGTAGTTAGCCTGAAGACATAAGTACAGAATTGCGAGAAATAGATTAAGTCCCAAAAGACTACTACCAAGGATAAGAACAACAGTAAAAACCATATTCCTCTTTGGACGCGATAGTAATATGCCTGGAAGACATAAATCCAAAAACGCTTTCAAAATCCACTGACCATCAAGAGCGTAACAAGGCACGACATTGAGTATCACAAGGGCACCGGACAGGGAGAACAGATACCTAACCGTTGAAAAACAATTAAGGAAGTTCAAATTGAAGAAATGTAGGAAATTTAATACATCAGCTTATAACTCAATCACAAACAAGTGCCCGATCTAAGAAGTTTTTCCTAGGTAGACTTATGGTAAACGTATTGAACTCACTGTTGTTCATGATCCAGAAGTCTATGACAATACTCATTAAATTATTTCGTTTCTATTCATTGTAGATATTTTTAGCAACATTTGTATGATCTGGTAGGCGTTAGAAGGTAGTTTAAATGTATGTGAACAAATAATATTGTTAATTGTTTGCATCAGAAAATCACACATTAGAAAATAAAAGTAAGTTAATTTCAGATATAATGTAAGTCGAAAACGATTAATGAATACCTCTATTTTCTCTTACAACACTTCTTCCCGGTCAGAAATAATCCAGTACAGTTTCAATCAAAATTTCTCATATATATATACAATTACACTTTTTAGTCTTCAAAATTAGTGCATCAAATTACAACTGTTTCTCGCAAAACTTTTATTTTCTTCATCTAAAATTTGTTCGCATCCTCAAACACACATGCATGTATCCGGTCCTGGTCGTATTCCTAGCATTGCTCGTATATCCTGGGACCACCGAGTAAGTAATGGAGTTGTTAGGAAACGTGTACTAAGTAAGGATGGCAAATCGACTGATGAAGTAATGAAACTTCATCAGTTGAGATGGCTAGGACACGTCTAACGTATGCTAAACCACCGACTGCCCCGACGTGCGATGCTTCATGGTGTAGGTTGGAAGAAAGCTGGGGGGGGGGGCAGACCAAAACATGGCATAAATCCATGAAGTCACTGACAAGTGGACTGAGCCATGTTGGTTGGTGTAGACTACCTGGTTGGGACCCGCGAGACGATAGTAACTGATGGTTAAAGATCTTGAATGACATGGCTCAAAACTGTTTGCAATGACGAAGGTGCATCCACTATTTAAGTTCTCCCAAATTCTAATCTTCTGAATTCTTCATTTCGGTTTCTTTTTTCTCTTTCCAAATTTATTTTACTGGATTATACTTTCTGAATAACATCCTAATAGTTTCGATTACTGATTATACTTTTACATCTACCACAATGGGATTTGAATCGACAACTGCATCTCTGTGCTAATGTGTTATGGCAACTCGAACTGATGTACGTACGCACGAAGTTCTACGTTGTGACTGACTAACTGTTCGGAATAACCCTCTTAAAAGGCCTTTGAGCTTTAATGAATAGAGTACAGACTTCTAGTTTGACATGTCCGACATGCTGTGTAATAAGTGACTAGTATACTAACTTCTAGTAAAATAAATAAAATCATCTTTCACGAAGTACATACAATGGTCCTTAAAGGACGTCCGACACTATTAGTGAAAATATAAATTGCTTACGTGCATAGTAATCCAAGGAAGGAAGGCAAATTAGGCGAAAGTATGGAAGGCCAACGTGGGACATAATCGGAAACCCCTATAGAAGCTACAAGATCTTCCAATGGACCCAGGAAAAGAATTGCAGGGGCTTTATGGCGATTATGCACTAAGCGTACTAGACGAGTGGAATTGTCTGGGGGACTTGGTACGACACAATGCATTGATCGAGTAGACATGACGCCCAGTGATTCACTCTGTATTCCATTGTTATTGCCACGTATAGCACCAAGATTACCACAATCAGATGTCACATTGCAGCTGGTACGCTCAGTCACAGCACGTGCCGGCAAGCAAGCATATCTTCGGGACTAAAAAACAACAATAAATTCATATCAAATATCTCAAGTTATGGTGAACAAACAACACATAGGAATTGTAAAATCGGTAACAAACTTTTACTCGAATAAATCCCGGAAACGTGAGATTATAGACCAATTTTTAACTCTAGTAATTTGGGTAATTAACAATAAAAGAAACAATTTTAATGTGATATCGAAATGCAGAACGAGAAATATTCATTAAATGTACAGTAAAATAAAACAACCAAACCTTTTATTTTCTGATGGACTTTATATGTCATTAGATATGGTATGTAGCTCTTCTAGATTTACAGCCAGTCCCAAGTCCGGGCAAAGGATGGAGGGGTAGGAATAGGGTCAGCATCCCGCTACCGTAAAAGACAACATTGCTGAAAAACGCTAACCAGAATAAACAAATTAAATCATTTAAAATCTGCCTTCCAAGCTGAAGGAAGAATTATGACGCCTCAGAATGAAAGCCGAGATTCATCAGAAGTCACGAGATCGATGCCACTGCTAACAACAAGAGCAACAATTTTCATAGGCACATACGATGTCCGAACAATGTAGGAAATCGGGAAGACCAGTCAAATATCTGCAGAAATGAGGTACGACTTGGAAGTCTTCGGAAAAAGTGAAACCCATTGGACACAAGCTGGACAGCAAGAGACAGATTAGGGAGAGATGCTGATGTACTCCGGTCACGAAGAAGAAAATGCTTCGCACACTCAGGGAGTTGCTCTGATACTGTTCAAAGAAGCACAACATGTGCTTGTAGGATGGGAATTTCACGAATCCAGAATCATCAAAGCATCCTTAAAAACAAAGAGAGAAGAAATCACAATGAATGTTATCCAGTGTTATGCACTCATCAATGATAGCAACGACGATGATAAAAATCAGTTTCATGAGAGGCTGCAATCGACTGTAGAGAAGTGACCGGGAAAAGAATATGAATATCCCGATGGGAGAATCTAAACCACGAAGTCGAAATAGACAACACTGTGTATGAAGATATAATGGATTGAGAGAAAAAAACAGAAATGATGACAGATTTGTAAATTTATGTGGTGAATTATTTCCACGCAAACGCATACATAAGGCTACATGGGTTTCACCGGACCACACCACGAAGAAACAGGTACATCATATTTGTATCATCAAACAATTCAGAAGGACACTGGATGATGTGAGAACCAGGAGAGAAGCTGACATAGCTTCAGATCACCACCTGATAACGCTCAACAACAGGTTCCAAGCCTTACAAGGTCTATTGAATGAAGAGGAATATACCATGGAGAACAACAGGAAAGGGATCAAAGAAGCACTAAGTTTAACATGTCAGGAGGTTCTGTGCCGTGACAAGCATCATCATAAGGAATGGACATCTGTCAAAACAATGGGCAAGATTCAGGAAAGGAAGAACAAGAATTCAGCAATTAACCACAGTCGAACACGAACAGAGAAAATCAAGGCACAAGCTGAATACACAGGAGTAAACAAACAAGTGAGGAAGAGCATTGGAGCTGAAAAGCAGAAATATGTCAAACACCTAACAACGAGAGCAAAAAAATGCAAGAGAAGGGGATATGAAACAACTATATCACACAGCAAAGAAACTGGTAGGGAAATGTAGTAAACCAGAGAGACCGGTCAAGGACAAGGAAGGCAAGATAATCACCGAGATTCAAAAACAGACGAACATATGGGTAGAATACTTCGTACTGCTGACTTTACAGAGATGTGACGGCAGTAAGGCGTTTCCTTCAGACAACCAGTATAACAGCGATGCTGCCTTTCCACAAGGAGGGGTGGGGTTAGTAAAGGTCGACCCTGAAATGCACACCTCGCCTTATCCCACGGATTTCCGTCTCCGGTGATAAGGTCCCAACAAGTACGGAGCTAACACAAAAACTACCCATAAAAAGGTTCTTGTGTGACCGACCTCAAGCAATTGTCCGTTGGGCACTGCGGTCACGCTCTCAAGTCACTAAGACTACTTCTAATCCAATTTCTTTTTCAGGTACCTCCAGAAGAACCCTTCCACGGTGCGGGCAACCGGGAATGGATAACTGTCCTCATACCTATAACAGCACTCAACACCACTGTATTCATAATCAATCTCCATCTTCAATTTCTAATATTCCTCCTACATCGATACAACACTAATACTCCTCTTTCGGCTTCCTCCTCAAGTGTCACTATGGCCAACGATCGTAGTGAGTAAGACACTGACTCAGGTCTACTAAAACTTTGCTCTAAACTACACATTGAAGCCTTCAAAGTACGCACCCTATGTCAAATCAGACAACAGGCCTTCTTGGCTAAAACCTTGGAATCTTGTACGATTGATGTATGCTGTGTCTCCGAAACACGTATGCAGGATCCTAGTGTGGTCACTCACTTGACCTCACCTCATCGAAATGGAAAGCCGATGAGATACACCCTCCGTGTATTTGGCGACCCGATGGCTAATTCTCGTGAAATTGCAGGTGTAGGCATAGCACATAGTACGAGAGCAGAACAAGTACTATTAGAATGGATCCCCGTTAACAGTCGCCTGTGTGCTATCCGACTGAATGGCTCCGTAAGAAGTCGGAAGGATAGACACACACGTCGTTGCCTTTTCGTCGTTTCTGCCTACGCTTCCACTGACTGCAGCCCTGATGAAGTGAAAGATGACTTTTACAGAAAGCTCTCTGAACTTTTTGGAAAAGCTAAGCACTCAGAAATAATACGTATAGCAGGTGATTTTAATGGCTAAGTAGGTAGCTTAAACCAGACAGACAGACATTTAGGTGGGTATTTTAGTATCCCGGCTCAGCGAACAGATAATGGTGATCGTCTGTTGCAACTATCTCGGAGAAAGATGAAACTCTTATATGTTCTCAGCCCAGACTTTTAGAACGATGGGCGGAACACTTTAGAGAACAGTTTTGCTGGCCTTTAACTACTCTACAACTACCCAAAATTCCCACATAGTCTGAATGAAACATTGAAATAGGCCCCCGACTTGAATTGAAGTTCGAAAAGTTATAGCTGATCTGAAACGAGGAAGAGCAGATGGATGGGTTCCAGAGGTCTTTAACTATGGTGGTCCCGTTTGAGCGACTAGGTGGACTAATATTTTGGCTAAAATCGGGGGAACTGAATATAATCCGATCTGACTGGTCGCAATCACTGATCGTCCCACTATACAATAAGGGGTCAAAATCATCCTGTGATAACCATAGACGGATTAATTTGACTAATATAGCATCTAAAATACAAGCCTCAATAATTATCAGGCGCTTAACTAAGACTCGTGAACTGCAAACACGAGAAAATCAGGCTGGCTTCAGACATGATCGCGGCTGCATTGACCATATATTCACTATTCGTCAGGTTTTAGAACACAGACATGCTTATCGGTGTCAGACAATGATAGTTTTTCTTGACTTGAAAGCAGCATTTGACTCTTTAGATCGAGAGGTTCTGTGGTAGTGTCTGTCATTGAAAGGTGTACCCCAGAAGTACATAAACCTTGTGAAGGCTCTTTATTCGAACACTACCAGTCGAGTGAGAGCTTATGGAGAACTGTCATTTGATTTCAAAACATCAAGTGGTGTCCGACAAGGTTGTCCACTATCTCCTTTTTTTCAGTTTCATTATAGACTTACCGCTAGAAAAATGTTCTCGCCTAGTGAATTTTCAGGAATTGGTATCCTACTAGGAGGTCCACTTATCGACTTAGAATACGCAGATGACATATTCCTGTTTGGTGAAGACGCTGACAAAATGCAGAGTCTTCTGTTAGAACTGAGTAATAATGCCAGGATGTTTGGGATGCGTTTCTCCCCATCTAAATGTAAATTGTTGCTCCAGGACTGGCCTGAGTCAACACCTGAACAAAGGATAGAGAGTGAAATAATCGAACGCCCTGACAACTTCACTTATCTTGGAAGTCTGATCAGCCCTAATGGGTTGGAGTCTGACGAAATCTCAGCACGAATTCAAAAAGATCGTTTGGCTTTTGCCAACTTACGTCACCTATGGGCCCCCAAATGCCCTGGTACGGTCGAGAGTGGGGAGAGTCCGCTCGACCTCTCGAAATGCTTTCACATAGCCACGCGAATATATAGCATCTGCCAGGGAAGTCCTACTCACTGCCTTCTCGTGGCGGGGGTGTTGTCTACGAAAGTGAGAGGACGAAAAGCGAATGTCCGGCGCTTTAACCGGGTTGGTGCACATGGGCTCCAGTATCCTGAGGGAACAAATGGCGTACGAATCAACCGTTGATCACCGGCTACCATGGGACTGCATCTCCTCACAATGCTCCACTGCCTTGTGGATCAGACATTCAGGTCAAAGGCTCGGGGTGTGGCCCCCTAAGAAAACCACCTGCTTCAGTCTGGGCACCTGGGCAGTATCTCAGCCTTCACACAAATCAAATAAGATTTGTGAGGCGCATATTTATCTGGTGCTTTTTGTACCAATATTTATGTGTTTAAATAAAATAAGATAAAATAAACGTCACCTATGGCGAAGACGAGATATCCGTCTATCAATTAAGGGACGAGTACACTGCGCAGCAGTTCGTTCTGTTCTACTTTACGGCTGTGAAACATGGCCATTAAGAGCAGAAGATACTCGTAAGTTGCTAGTATTTGACTACAGATGTCTTAGAAATTTTGCTCGCATCTGCTGGGATCACCAGGTAAGTAATAGTGAGGTTAGACACAGGGTATTAGGAAATGATGATAAATAAGTTGATGAGGTCATGAATCTTCATCGACTGAGATGGTTAGGCCACGTTTTACGTATGCCTGAACACCGATTACCACGACGCGCTATGCTGACAAGTGTAGGGGTGGCTGGAAAAGAGTTAGGGTCGGCCAAACCAAAACGTGACATCAGTGCTCCAAGTCACTAACTTCTAGTCTGAGCCATGTTGGTAGGTGCAGATTACTTGATTGCGGTCCGCGTGACTATCGTAACCATTGGTTGGAGACTCTGTGTAACATGGCCCAGAATCCATGACAACGGCGTGGGTGTTTACACTATCTTCCCTTAAACCGTGAGATTAAAATTGGTTCATATCTTTCTTTCTTCCTGTACTATATCCTTATAAAATCTTTCTTTTATATATTACCACCATTAAATTAACTACTTCTATGAATACGGTGTTCATCTTGTTGTGCTAATGAAGTATGGCATTTTGGACTGATGCATATATGTGCCTGGTTCTACGTTGTAGCTGACTGACTGATATTTGTAACTCTGCCTTTTAAAACATTAAAAACAAATCTTTATGATAATGCTTGTCAAGTAAACAAACTACATAAAAAACACTTTGAGATAAAAACAGATTATTCCACAGTTGAAATCATTAGTCAATTGAAGCTAGACCACCATGGAAAACCTGGAAGTACTGAACGGCTGTGTCGTCCTATTGTGGAACTCCTCAGAAGTGCGCATCCATGATCTCACCTCGCGAGATTCGAACCCAGGATCTATCGCTTAACCTCTAGACCACTGAGTCGGCATCCAATGATGTTAATGTCTAACTTCAACCAATCCACGAAATTGAGCAACCGTCCACCATTGTCTTCAGTGAGTTACTACATCACAACAGACCTGGTTGAACTCCACTGGTCACTGCTTTCCACTAGAGCTCCAAGAAATACCTCTTGAAGACAGTCACTAGTGATCATATGATTATTATTTTTTCAAATATAAAATTACTAAAATCTCCACAACACTCCCTTCTGATAACAGTTTCGTCAAGCCCTTTATTATTATGTCAGTATGAACATATATGATCGATCACATGTTACAGCCTACACACACCCCTCTTCCTAGCTTAAATGTTAGTTGCTTAAATAGCGCGATGACTCGTCGCTTTCCTATAAATAATTCCTCAATTCTTATCAATTCATACGACTCTTGATTCGCCTCTGTATTCGCATTTCTACTCGAATTCGCTTTCTGTGCTTATGGTTAAGTGGTCTGCGCTGTACATTTCGCATTGTCTTCTAAAAGCCATACATCATTTAAAGTTATCTAATAACGATTATCAGGACGAGTGATATACGAAGCCTTAGAAATTATCTCGAAGATAATCCCACAACAATACATAAATCAAATGAACTCGACTATTTGAAAACCAATAGGATACACATATATATATATATATATATATATATATATATATATATATATTTGCTACCAATACATTGTTTACGACAATACTACAGTTGAATATTCAGGAAAGTACGTGGGTTCAATCACAAACATTTAAATGGAATACCCTACTCTACATCTAAAACAGAATTTAAATAAAAATAAGCATCTGTATTCATTGAACCAATATTAGAGACATTACAGACAAAAACCATGACATTAAATTTCACTGACCAACTCAAAACTACACTATTATTTTTATTACCACTCAGATGGATTACAAAATGCAGCAGTAATATAATTTTAAACACTGTTCAAATTTAAGCCGTAAAATCATTGAATAAATAATCTATCCATCTACATATATCATAAAGGTAAATACTTAGAAATACACTAAAATAATTTTTAAATGAGAATACAAAACTGAATTTAATAATAATAATAATAATAATAATAATAATAATGGAACTTTATCTTACTGTAGAACTCAGCTTTGTAGGTGTTATATAGGTGAAACACAAATGAGTTGACGCTGACTGAACTGTGCAACAATCTTCATTTAGTTTATTTTGATTGCTGACTGATTCGAAACTATCATTTTCATCCAATTTATTGACAGAAACAACCGCAGATAAACTACGACGTGGAACAGAGGCTTTATTATCTATCATGCTTAAATAGGCTCCAGAAACACAGTAACCAGATGGGTGAATGTATGCCTCCTCTAAACATTTGAACCAATCAGACTGTTGATTTACTGGGCAAGAATTTACCCGAGTGATAGCATCACCAAGAGCAAGCCCACGATGTCCTGTGACAACAGAATCCTGAAAAAGAAATCAAGGAAATATATTGACTGTTCATAAGATATACGTGCGCCTATCCTAACTTTTGGACAGATAAGTTATCTAGCATATGATCACATAGCATATGATGTTCAAGTGCAGACAATATTAGGCACTGTTTGGTGACCAGAGATTAGGCAGAAGAGACGGGCATGCTTGTATGCATAGGATTTAATTCACTTAATTGTTTCTTCTCGATTTCATTAAACTTGTGCACCAGATTTAAAACAAACGAATCTAGCAGTACGTTGGATTTAGTTAGTTAGCAACGATCGATGTAGAGTCTGATACATATGTGCTTTGGCACAAATTCATATACCACATTAGCAAGATAAGATAAAATGAATGAGAATGGAACCGAAATAATGTAACAGAAATGATAATGAGTGAGATTAAACATTGAGAATATGGTATATAAAAGGTAAAATTAAAAGGTATGTATAAAAGAATACTAGAGGAAGAAGAATCGTGAATGAATATGCGTCATTATGATCGATTCTGAGCTGTCACTCAACGTCCTCAACTACTCATTGAGGTCTGAGAGATAGCGGGAATCAGTTACCTTTGACAGAGTGCTGGATTATATATAAATGATGCGGCTTACTTTAAATACTGGACTATCAGCTTGTTATACTTTTTCCTGTACACAACTCTACAATCAACACACTCAGTTGAACTCGATCCATTTGAGAACAAGGATAGTATACACATGAGACATGTCACAAAGATAAATGTTGTAATAAGAGTTAAAAAACAGAAACACAAATGGTCACATTAAAGTTGTATCGGAAAGTTCTTATCATTTTCGGGAATTGTTTAACAGCACTGATAAATTAGAGGGTTAATCAGTATATTCGAATCATTTCCTTACTGATAATGTTAAGTTAATTTATTAGCCAATCTTCTTAAATCAGCTGGATGCAGGGTGAACATAATACCTCAGTTCGAATCAAAACTAGGTTAGTTTATGTACAGAAAATTGAGGGCAATTATAGCATTTCAGATTACTTCGAGCTTCTGGGACCCTACTAAACATAGCACTCTGATAGATAATCATCTAATCAAGAATATGAAACGCGACTCTTCACTTTCTAGATGCTTTTGAGAAACTTCTACTCAATGCTGGTTGGATAAAATGTTTCCGAGAGTTTTCAGGGCCCCTTTGGGCATTTTTCGAGGAATATTGTGGGTCTACCCAACAACTTGGCGCTACAATTGAACGGTGTACAGTTGATGTTTACGTGTTAAGGTTCCGAGTCTTGTGTTGATTTACCTTTCAGCTCAATATGAATGAGAAATAAAATTTCTAAAAATGACAAAACCCTTTCATATTGAAATTAATACTAGCTGTTTACAAATACAATAAATAATTTTCGCTTTCTGCAGGCCTAAGATGCTTTGGAAAAATTATAAATAAAACTAGATATTACCGCCTGAACGGTGTTCAAATGTATCGGTAGTGAGGCAAACAGAAAAGACTATTAAAGATTATGAGTCGCGATGCAGAGGTATTAATAGACAATAGTAAAAATTTTCCTTACAATCGAAATAACTCAGAAAAAGTAAACAAGAGGTATATCGGATAACAATAATCTCAAATTTTATTCCGGAAGTTTAGTTTAGCTAATTAACTATCTATTATAACACAGTGTATCTATAAAATATATGAAGTGGTGTAATCAGATTATCAATAACCAGAATGGCAGTGCTGTTACGACAAACAGTATTGAATTACACGCATTTTCGTTTATTTTGACAAAGAGGATTTGTATTTCTTTTTAAATGTCTGTAACTAACCTCTCTTAAGTATGTGACACCCACCCCAGTTCCTACATGGTAGCCGGGAGATAACAGAAAAGGTAGTAAATAAAATATAATTATGCTGATTACGGCAATTACGGCATTGTGCCAAACACCAGCGCAATATACACGAAGCTGACAAAACGGTGAAAGACTTTGAAGATCTGCGGCGTTGAGGTCAACGAATGCACCCGGATAAAACCCAAACACAAAGATTCCAAATCCATGAAGGCGAACGCGTTCACGCACAGCTGCCAGAGCGTGTCCTGCTTCATGTATGAATGCACATATAAGCAATGTGAGAGCATAAAATCCCAAATGACTGGTTGGTAAGTTTATTCCCGGCATCTATGGTAAAAAGAATACTGTGAGCAGTAAACAACTGAAATAATAAGCAAGAAAAAAGTACAAAGGTGCTATAAAAGAAACTTTAACGCTTTCGTTAAAATTAGTACGCTTAAAAGATAGGTTACTTGGATGAGGACAAGTTCCTACTACGAATGTTTTAACATTAGTTTTAACGTATCATTAAGTGAAGTAACAATAGGCTACTGGACAATTCTCAAATCATACACCCCAGTGTAAACATTTTATAAGGAACACATATACAAAGTGAAAATAAAAAATGTTTTAATTTCACATAAAACAAAAATAAGCCATCGTAAAGGTTTGTATCAGTGGATATAGGAAATGCGCCCCCAAATGCCCTGGTACGGCCGAGAGTGGGGAGAGTCTACTCTCCCTCTCGAAATGCTCTCACATGGCCAGCGAATATATAGCATCTACCAGGGAAGTCCTACTCACTGCCTTCTCGTGGCGGGGGTGTTGTCTACGAAAGTGAGAGGACGAAAAGCGAATGTCCGGCGCTATAACCGGATTGGTGGACATGGAGGGTTCACCTAGGGGAGTTGGAAAACCCTGATTCCAAACCAATGGTGCACATGGGCTCCAGTATCCTGATGGAACGAATGGCGGAAGAACCTGTCATTGGTCAACGGCAACCATGGGACTGCATCTCCTCACAATGCTCCACTGCCTTGTGGATCAGACCTTTAGGTCAAAGGCTCGGGGTGTGGTCCCCTAAGAAAACCACCTGCTTCGGTTTGGGCACCCGTGCAGTATCACAGCCCACACACAAATGAATGAAATTATGAACTCTATTGACGATAATATCCCTGCTCATACTAAAAGCAAGACAATTAACATTATTATTATTATTATTATTACCTTTATCATTATTATTATTATTATTATTATTTACCATATCGCTAACTCACCCCCTTTTATCCCCAATTTGTATAACCTTACTTTTCAACTTATGCAGCAGCTCGCCCATGGTCGAAAATCTGTCCTATCTAAACGATCTAAAGTCACTGTCTGGTTGAAAGTGAATGCTTCCACCGATAATGAATACTGAGGCAGTCTTTCTGAAACCACGTACGCCGTTCAAGCTGGCTTCCTTCAACGTTCGCACACTAATGCAGATCAGACAACAGATAGGGCTGGCTATGTCTTTGGAAGGTCTTAATGTTGATGTTTGTTGTCTATCCGAGACCCGTATTCAAGACTCTAGTGAAGTACTACAAATCCGCTCTCCATCTGTCGCCTCGAAGAGCTTGTTCCACGTGCGCTTATCCGGGGACCCTGTGGCATCTTCGTCTGGTCTTGCTGGCGTTGGTGTCGCACTAAGCGCTAGAGCTGAGGCAGCACTAATCGATTGGATCCCCATTAACAGTCGGTTATGTGCTGTTAGATTAGAAAGTTCCATCAAAGTGAGAAGAAATCGGCCTGAGAAACGGTGTCTTTTCGTCATCTCCGCCTATGCCCCGACAGATTGCAGCCCGGATGCAATCAAGGATGAGTTTTACCATCAGTTAACAGTTCTTCTCCAGAAAGCGCGTTCGACAGATATTGTAGTACTAGCCGGAGACTTGAATGCACAGGTCGGGCGTCTAGGCACAGAAGAGAGTCGTCTAGGTGGCCGATGGGGACTTGTTGGTCGCAGGACAGATAACGGGGACCGTTTGCTGCAACTGTGCACAGACCACAACCTGTTTCTGGCCAGCACTAACTTCCGGCACAGTCATCGCCGGTGTGCCACCTGGCGTCCTCCCTCTGCATCCCAAGCCTGGACTCAGATTGATCACATCGCGATCAGCTACCGCTGGCGTGGTTGTGTACAAGACTGCCGCTCCTTTTGGAGTACCTATCTGGAGTCTGATCATGCCCTGGTCTGCGCCAATCTCACCTTACTTTTCAGTGGCCGAAGGATTGACCACCACCAATGGATTGATGTTAGTAAACTGGCTGCAACTTCTGTTGCAAGTAAGTATCGAGCGGAGCTAGCCTCTAGGCTAGCTACCACCCCACCGAAAAGTATAGATGAGCATTGGTTGCATCTTCACGACGCCATGAAAATGGCGAGTAAAGTCGCTTGCGGCTTCGCGAAACATCCCGCTTACAAGCACTGGGTTTCTTCTGGCTCCTTACAACTGATGGAAGCCCGTCGGTCTACTCCGGGTGACCGTGAGTTTGACCACAAACGAAGGCTGTTACGTAATGAAATCGGGCAAAGCTTGCGTAAGGACCGGGAAGCCTGGTGGTCGAAGCGTGCTAATGAGATGGAAGCAGCAGCTGCATCTGGTAACCGCCGGAAGCTCTTCCAACTCATCCGAGCCACTGGCAGCAAGAAGTCTGGTGTGAGTGAAACAATCTACGAGGATGACGGGATGCCAATCACTAACATCTGTCGACGTCTTGGACGATGGGCGGAATTTTTCGAAGGGCAGTTCAACTGGCCTGCTGCTCCGGCAACATCAACCAGCTTGTCCTGCCCCCCATGGCCGGTGACGACTGATCCACCAAACGAGGCGGAAGTCCGCAAGGAACTCCAACTCTTGAAGCGCTACAAATCACCTGGCCCAGATGACTTACCTCCGGCTCTTTTTAAAGATGGTGGTGACTTTCTGGCTAAGGAACTGACTGCGTTGTTTGGAAAGGTTTGGGAGCAAGAAAGTGTTCCAACATCTTGGAATGAGTCAATAGTCGTCCCTATCTTTAAAAAGGGTTCACGTTGTTCCTGCAATAACTACCGGGGGATAAGTCTACTTTCGATTGCGTCCAAACTATTGGCTTCTATCATTCTTCGTAGGTTGTTTAAAACCCGAGAACGATTGACTCGCGAGGAGCAGGCCGGTTTTCGTTCTGGTCGAGGATGCATTGATCACATCTTCACCCTCCGCCAAATGTTAGAACACCGTCATACTTATCGCAGGCCAACAATCGTAGTGTTTCTTGATATCAGGGCGGCCTTCGATTCGTTGGACAGGACTGTTCTCTGGGATTGTCTATTGAAGAAGGGTGTGCCTGAGAAGTTCATTAACATCTTAAAGGCCCTGTATACGAACACCTCAGGCAGAGTGAGGGCATACAACCACCTTTCTCCTTGTTCCATTCGAGCAGTGGGGTTAGACAGGGTTGCCCGATCTCACCATTCCTCTTCAACTTTGCCATCGACGACATCCTGGAAACAGCTCTGATGGATGTAAGTAATGGCGGTGTGGATATGTTGCCTGGAGAACGACTTCTCGACCTTGAGTATGCGGATGATATTGTCTTACTGTGCGATAATGCCCAAGGCATGCAATCAGCACTTAATCAGTTGGCAATCAGTGTCCGCAGGTACGGCGTGTGCTTTGCACCCTCCAAGTGCAAAGTACTCCTACAAGACTGGCAGGATTCTCATCCTGTACTCACTCTGGATGGTGAGGAGATCGAAGTAGTCGAGAAGTTCGTGTATCTAGGTAGCTATATAAGTGCTGGTGGTGGCGTGAGTGATGAGATCGATGCACGTATAACGAAAGCCAGAGCGGCTTATGCCAATCTGGGCCATCTTTGGCGCCTTCGTGATGTTAGTCTGGCTGTAAACGGTCGGATCTACAACGCGTCGGTGAGAGCAGTTTTGCTCAATGCTTGTGAAACCTGGCCTCTCCGAGTTGAGGATGTTAGACGTCTCTCTGTGTTTGATCATCGTTGTCTCCGAAGGATTGCTGACATCCAGTGGCAACACCATGTTAGTAATGCAGAGGTTCGGCATCGTGTGTTCGGGCGCAGAGACGATAATTCAATTGGTGTCACCATCTTGAAACACCGACTTCGGTGGCTTGGACATGTTTTACGAATGTCATCCCAGAGACTTCCACGTCGTGCATTATTTGCCGACCCTGGGACTGGTTGGAAGAAGCGGAGAGGAGGTCAGTGTATGACATGGTGTCGTGGCATGAAAGAGAGCTGCAAAGGGCTAGCTTTTGTTGGTCCTTCACGACTCCCTGGTTGGGGTCCGAGAGATAGTGCAACACAGTGGCTAGAGACGTCATCAGATATGGCTCAGAATAGAAGCCAGTGGCGATCCTGCTGCAACCTTCTTTTACTTTCTACATAAAGAATGTTTCTAACTTTCCTAACTGAAAGAGTCTTCTGATTGTACATTTCAGCCCGCCTTATCTTTTCATCCCTTCTCTTCCTACTTTCATTATTTTGTGTGGCGCATATGTACCTGGTGCCCTTTTGTACCAATATATGTGTTTAAATAAATAAATAATAAACGAATATAGGAAATGCACTTACAACAGTCAGAAAAGTTTGATTTTAAATCACTGATGAACAAGAAATTCAAAAGCCAGAAGGAAAAACAGAACATGAATCTGCTTAGTCGTCAAGTATGATGAAAGTGAAACTCCTGTTGTTGACTTTTCATTTTAAAGTAAGTCAATTTAATATTGTTTGTTTGATTCTTCCCATTGATGTGTTAGGACTGCAACTGGTCAGTCTCTAATTGGCATATGTGCATACTGTGCGTATTGCCTCGATATAGCCTTAATTCACAAGCATGGTAAGCAGAGATGAATAGTAGCTAGCAGTGGAATCCAGGACGCGAGTTTCGTCCTATTTGGGACTCGTCAGCTGGATGTACCTGCATCTCAGGGTTGATGTTCACTCTGGGACTCAAACCCAGTACCCTCGCTTCAAACGCCATCGCGTTATCGACTCGGGCACTGAGTCGTGATAGCCACTTGATGGT
>NC_031502.1:41688182-41717504 GCF_000237925.1 Schistosoma mansoni
TGGATAACGCGATGGCGTTTGAAGCGAGGGTACTGGGTTCGAGTCCCAGAGTGAACATCAACCCTGAGATGCAGGTACATCCAGCTGACGAGTCCCAAATAGGACGAAACGCGCGTCCTGGATTCCACTGCTAGCAACTATCCATCTCTGCTTAAAATAAGTCAGTTCAATTCAAATATTGGAAGGAACTTCCTTGAGACAGCAGCATGCATCAACCTAGTAATCCAAGCACTATCATAAAAATACAATGTGTGGAGGTTGATATGATGGTCAGTCTATGATGCGAGTAGATAAGGTGAACAGATAAATTTGACTGAGATAACCTGGTGTATCCCTACAACATAGATAGGGGTAATAAAAACCGCGAATCTGGATAGCTTGGTATTTCGTATACAGCTTAAAACCAAAACAAGTGACAGTAATAATATTGTCTTCTGTCTTTTACCTAAAGCTATATAGATAAAGATTCAAAGGAAGCCCCCAAATGCCCTGGTACGACCGAGAGTGGGGAGAGTCAGCTCTCCCTCTCCAAATGCTTTTACATGGCCACGCGCATACAACCACTGTTAGGGGAGTCCTACTCACTGCCTTCTCGTGGCGGGGGTGTTGTTTATGAAAGTGAAAGGACGAAAAGAGAATGTCCGGAGCTTTAACCGGGTTGGTGGATACGGAGGATCCACGTAGGGGATTTGAAAAACCCTGATCTCGAGCCAATGGTGCACACGGGCTCCAGTATCCTGAGGGAACAAATGGCGTAGGAACCCACCGTTGGTCACCGGCTACCATGGGACTGAATCTCTTTACGTTACCCTACAGCTTTGTGGATCAGACCTTTAGGTCGAAGACCCCGGGTGTGGCCCCCTAAGGAAACTACCCACTTCGGTTTGAGCACCCGGGCAGTATCACAACCGGCGCACAAATCAAGTGACCTATGTGGTGCATATGTGTTCAGTGTCCATTTGTACCAATATTTATGCTCAAACAAGTAAATAAGCTTTAGATTCTTCCCAACAATTCGTCCCAGCCTTCCTTCTTAAAATTATCTAAGTTTCACTGAGTTTGTATCTAAGACGTAGTGGTATTAACAATACCCTAATCCAAATGTGACATGGAGTAGAACTTTACGATCTACGATGATGGACATTTAAGAATTGATATGATGAAAGTACCTGCTTCAGTTTGGGCACCTGGGCAGCATCACGGCCCTAACGCAAACTGAATGAGATTTGTGCAGCGCATATGTATCTGGTGCTTCCTTGTACCAATATTTATATGTTTAAACAAATAAATAAATAACTGATGATAGTAACGATAAGATATAGCCGAGTGACAGTAGGTTACAAGACTGGATTATGGACTGAGACCATTGAGTGAATTGATATCAAAGACAAGGCTACTAGCCAAATAGGTTTTTCCATCTAATATAATAGTGTCCAAGTACATGATATTAACATAGAAGTATGATTAGATGTCATAAACAACCGGAGGAAATCAGTTTCCTATGTCGTTCGCTCGCTTAAATCTTGCTTATTAGACTTAGGTAATATGAAACATATTGGAGAAAATACCGATTTAATTCCACGCATTTTTTGTCAGATTTTCAGTCATATACGATGTAAGACCTGGGCATAAATATGCATCAGTTTAAGTTGATACATTTTTGTCAAAAGCAGTGAAAGAAATTAACAAGATGAGAAGCAGAGGAAGAAAAATAAAAACTACCAACTGCAGTAGAAAACTGAATACGACAAATGTACTTGAAAGGAGTGAATGAGATTGAAGGATAAAAGTATGAAATGATAACTTAAAATTTAGAGGGAAATAAAGCATGAGTTTAACCGTATAATTGAGATCTACATTGGGCTATGTTCACCGAATTCTATGATTACAGACTGGAATAATCGCGAAGACAACTTGCAAAAAGAAATTTCAGTATGTTACATGGTTTACGGTGGGAAATTGCTGATCAGAAAAGCTGAAAGTTGAATTTATTAGTCACTTTTATCTTATTACGCTTTATACCAACCCTACTGTTTGATCAAGTGAGAAAAACACATCATCGTGACTGGGTCAAGTAAAGATGAAAACGAGTGAATTTTCTTATACCTATTTTAGGTCCTTGCCCTTCATACGTCAAAGCAATAGTGGAAAAGTCACAGTAGTCTTTCTTTGTTAGTACTCATAACAATAAAGCTACCACCTATTTTACGTGAAAAAGTGTAGACAGAAAATTTAGTTTACTGTGAAAGTCATAACTCCAGAACTCACAGAAGAAACTAAGTACCAATTCATTATGAACAAACAATAATTAAGCAATATTCACTTTATAACAAAGATTGCCTGAACATTAGAAAATATGAAATCAAACTCTTATCAGTGCTTACCACAGGAATTAGAACCTGAGTTTCAATAGGTTTGCGCATCAACGTGTTGTAAGCTAACAGGGTAAGCAGACAAATGCTTACTACCATTGATATGGCAGCAAATATCACACCACAAGAAAACCAAAGATTCCAAGGCATACAATTGAAGCGGCATATATAGTGGAAACTTTTGTTCAAACGTTGTGTAAATAAGCGTGCTTGTAGAAGATTGAATGAAATCCCCATCTGAGAAATAAACTCAGTGTACCAATTTCTCGTGTATGAATGTGTACGCAGAGCTATGTCAACCAAATAGACAGAAGCCCATACTCCCAAAAAGTATGATACAAAACTGACAATCGTCATTACACACTTGGTGAAATTAGCGGGAAGAATTGTACAAATCGCTAAGCAGGGTTACAATAAAATGAAATAGTCGTATTACGACCCATGAATCTATGCAGCAGCACGAATAAAGACAATTATGAAATTGCTGAAGTCCATAAAATGTAATTATCCTACAAAAACAGAAAATCATTCGTTACTAAAAATAGTATCAAGACTAAACAGAAACATAATAATAATAAAGTAGATATGGTGTGAGTAGCTTACTTTTATCTATTGAGTCCCAAAT
Source organism: Schistosoma mansoni (assembly GCF_000237925.1). Lineage (NCBI taxonomy): Eukaryota > Metazoa > Platyhelminthes > Trematoda > Strigeidida > Schistosomatidae > Schistosoma > Schistosoma mansoni. The sequence continues at coordinate 41,691,180 of NC_031502.1, forward strand.
TTAAACCTAACTATATCTCCTTTTGTTTTTGTGGTAAAGGAGTCTCCAACCTTCACAAAATAAGACCCAAAGAGGTACACTAACCTTTACTTGACTACTGAGTTATGTTGTCACCTTTAACTTTCTTCCAACCTTCTCTGACATCGGACACCGCGCGTTGGGATAGTCGGTAGATAGCCACATGTATTACATGTCCCAATCACCTCAGTTGAAGATTTACTACTTTATCAGTCGATATGGGATTATTACTAAGACCCTATGCATAATCTCAGCTTTAAGAGTTGGATGACTTACATTAATTCGCCATTCAGGTTGATTGGAAAAAGTGGGTAACTGAAAGTAAGTCGAAGTGTTCCCTAAAATGTTCTGCCGACCAGTCCAATCTCCTAGAGTGAGAATGAATAATAGTCCCATTTTCCCCGAGACCATCTCACTAACAACCGGATCTTCGATACCTATTTACTTGGTAAATTTGGAGAGTTGTCTACTGTTACCTATTGCCGCTGCTTTTTCCATCTCTTTTGCTTTTTCTACGCACCACTGTTAATGACCATTGCGTCGGCTCTTTGTTAGTCTACGTTTGAGCTTCATCCGCTACTTATTGAGGTTGTAGATGTTCGGAATCTGACGTGGTGAGTCTCCGATTTAGGAGATGCTACTGAAATCCATTGATAATTCCTAAACCCCGGGTTTAAGCCACTGGTAGATCTGTGGCATCTTCACAAATGTTAGAATATCATTCCAATAAATCTCGGGGTGGATATCACTTTATGGTTGACAAACAGATTGGGTGCTTTGTGAAGAATATTCTTGACTTTCTCACCATTAAGCTGAACTCCAAGGGGTCTTCTTGAAGTGGCTATTCTCACTCCAAGAAGATGCAGACAAACACGTGCTTGTGTTAAAGCACAATTAGTCTAAGCAAAAGCTCCAGAATGAGTGTAAGTCATCCATCGAGCCTCCCCAACGAAGGCTGACGGCAATATAATCAGTTTGCACTCGTCGTTGGGTAGATTGCGGGGGTATCCATGTCAACGATGTCTTTCTTTATCCCTGAAGTTGGTGCTTGCTATAAATAAACCGTTATCTAAGCATAGTAGCAGCAACTGGTCGTTATTATCTGTTCTCTGGGCTGAGGCATTGTAAGATCCACCTAAGTGCCTTTCACTTTGATTTAAACTGCTTACATTAAAGTCACCCGCCAATATTACTACAGTTTGATGTTTAGCTTTTTGGAGGATGGAAAGCTTTCAACAAAATTGTTTTACTTTGTCTGAACTGTAATCAGTGGTAAACAAGATAAACACGCAACGGCTTATGTATTTATTTATTTATGGTACTGTTCAGTCGGTCAGTGCACAAGTGACTGTCTCATAGAATACAGTTCAGGAAAGTCTGTTTTGCTTTTGAGTTTAATGCTACACCAGCAAGGCCATGGGAAATGGCAGTAAGAATTCCAAATACAGGAAGAGTAAATTGCGTTTTTTTTGCGTTTTTTATGTTGACTAGGTGAGGTCAAATGAATGATCGTATTTGGATCCTGTATGTGTATTTCGGAGAATAAATAAATCGACAGTGCGAGATTCTACAGTCCTAGCTAAAGAAACCTGTTTTCTTATCACATACAAGGTCCGAACATTAAAAGCTTCATCATTTAGTTTAGGGAGTGGTTTTAGAAGACCAGAAATAACATTGCGTGAACTGAAGTCATTAGCATTGGCGGCATATGGCCATAAAGACATATGACAAGGGTTAGTCGTGGGGACAGGAGAAATATTAGGGGGTGATTGAGGTATTTAGTTGTGAACAAAGTGATCTAGAGTGTCGTTAGAATTAGAAAGGTGGTTATTACTATTGGGTCGCCCACACCGTGGACGGATATTTCTTGAGAGGCCTGGGTTGGGGATGGTCTCAAAAACTTGGGGGTGTGACCACAAAGCCATATAGACAGCTGCTTAAGGCCAGTCACATGTGACAATTTTGTAGGAAGTTTTTGATATGTTAGGACCGTACTTTAAAAGGTCTTACTGCCACGGACGGGAATATATGGGGTAAGGTGAGGTGTGATATCTTCAGAGTCGGCCTTCTGTTGTGAGAATACAGCATAGCTGCAGATGCTGGTTGCCTGAAGAGAACACCTTACTGCTGTCACACCCATGTACAACCAGCAGTATGACTTCACACTGAGGGAACAAACGGCGTGTGAATCAATCGTTGGTCACCGGCTACCAAGGGACTGAATCTCTTTACGACGCTCCATCGCCTTGTGGATCAGACCTTTAGGTCTACGTTGTAACTGACTGACTGACCTTTAGGTCAACGGCTCCGGGTGTGGCCACCTAAGAAAACCACTTGCTTCTGTTTGGGCACCTGGGCAGTATCACAGCCCTCACGCAAACTGAATGAGATTTGTGTGGCACATATATATCCGGTGCCCCTTTGTACCAATATTTAGGTGTGTTTAAATAAATAATTAAAAGCAAGGACAGAAGGCCTACGGCTTATCTTATTCCTTTTTTAGTATGCTTCTGAGTGTCCAGTCTTCTCTTGGGTGAGTCAGTTGAAGATGTAGACACCTTATTAAAACTTTACTAAACCTTTATTAAACACTTTGTTAACACCAGATATTTACTTATTTCATGTTATCCAAAGCTGGAAATGTCAAAACCAAGGGAAAAATCGTGCACCTGTCCTGACATCAAGACAGCTAGAAACTAATATGGATTGGATGTTACCCCATATTTTCACTATCTACCTATACTATTACAAAGATCTAAAATACTGATGTTAAATCCGAAAAGACGTTAATATTGAAATCGTAATAAGGTCTGTGGACGAAAAACGTGATTTGTCAAACAAAGTAAAAATATGTCTGCCAATATATATATACTGGTTATATTTTTCCTTATATATAGGGACATTCACGTTTATCCCTATAAAGATATATCACTATATCTATAAATGCACGTTTATAAACGTGCATATATATATAATTGCGAGCCTAGATATTCCTTATTCACGAAAATAAATTATATATTCATGGTAAATAATGTAATATACAAAGGGGCGTCAAAATCACGAGAAAAAGCCGATAAAATTTTGTTAAAGACGACATCCAGTACCCGAACCAGCATAAACGGGCCGATGTGACGCAAAATTTGATAAAATCGCCAAATTATACACTGCTAGTGACCTATTTTTATGACGAGAACGCGATCGGTGTAATGTACTGTACTTGTTTGTTTGACTGTAACTGCCTGCAATCTCTTGCATGAAATACGACAGCCGATTCCGAAATCGTTATGAAATTGTGGCTCAAATCTCTACCAGCACATATGCAACCAACGATTACGGCTCTGATCGAGGACACCCCACGTAACCAGGTGTCCCTTATAGCAGATAAGATATTGGTAAGCAGTAGTACCCGAAACAACTATAGAGTCGTCTCGACATCACTTTCGAACATCGATCTCGATGCTAGTCAACCTACGGCTCATGGTGATAGGGATAACTGTATTCAATTTTCGGGGCCTATCCAGTATACCAGAACCCTACGTCCACCGAAACAGGTCACGCTCTCGTAAAGCCGTAACAACCCGCCCTAAGCGGGCATCTTCCGAGCCACGCATAAAAGCGGCTTCGAAAGCGATTTCTAGGTTGTGCTGGTTCCATCGTGCCTTCGAGTCCGGTACCGCCGTTGTCAACCCCTCTGCTGATACAAGGCGGGAAACTCACAAGCCGGCGAGTAAATGCTGCCGTACTCGACGGCAGTTCACCTCGAGTTGACCGTTTATTTTACGTGCATGATTATCTCACTAACGCTAGGTACCTAGTGGATACAGGTGTCCAAGTATCTGTCATACCTACTGGTAACAGTAAGTCTCAAGCTACACTGCTTCGACTACGAGCTGCAAATGGCTCAGTCATTCCTTCCTATGGTACACAACAGCTTACGGTCAACCTGAGCGGTCGACGACAGTATCTGTAAACGTTCATCATTGCCGATGTTCCCACAGCCATACTCAGTATCGATTTCCTACAGCACTATGAATTACTAGTCGACTCACGTAGGCTTCGTCGAACGGTGAATTCATGATTCGGTAGGCAAACCTTTGCAACAACCTTACAGAAGATTTTTTCACGTGATTTCCTGGTAAGAATAGACCTTCAAGGCCGATCGACATGGCCGCGTTGAGATAGTCAGCATTTTTCATCTCAAGCCAGCACACGTCGATGACAGTTTCCTAGATGAGCCTAGATAAGCCGAGACTCAATGCTAGACTGATCAAACCTTCTAGCGGGATCTCTACACTTACTTCGGACCACATGCTAGATGCATCAGAGACCTCATTCTCATGTCCGAGTCAACAGCACGTCTCACCTGCACCATCTACGGATGAGATTTCAGTCTCACGTTTAGATCAGCAGACACACCATCCTTGACTTCGGATGGGATTGCAGTCTCACGAAGTACGAACGAGACTACCGTCCCACATTCTGATCGCCAAGTACGTCTACCTGTACGCTTTCGCGACCAGCCCCTCAACCAACAACGGATACGGTATGAAACTCTATCTTTATACTACATGCATGCTACACTTTTATTTTTTTCCTTCGATTTTTTTCTTTATCCTGAGCCTACGCCTCCAACCATCGCCCCGCTGGTACCGTCGACTTTAGTCAACCTTGGCGAAAGCTGGCCTGGTCACTCACGCTCATATCAATGTGCTCAGTCGGTGTTTTCTGGCCCTGAATATGTATGGCATACATTCGATCCCGAACTTGGTTATTATTATCGCTAATGGTTTCTTGGCTCAGTGTGGTTCCGTCCTACGTCTGCAGCGTTTTCTGGTCCGGACGCTTACGAACACAATATTCAGATTCTGGATAGAAAGCACTCTGATGTAGCAAGCTAACTCAAGCAACAAATACAGCACGTTTCTCCTGGTACCGTTCTACGTAAAAGACCCTTGGTGGAAACTCGAGGGTTAACGATCGCTTCCTGTCCTGCCAACGCCTTCGTCCTACAATCGCACGTTTGCCGATCAGTCGCACGAACGAAACCGCTACGTATCGAAAGTGTAAACCCTTTCTAGCGGGGGGCTCCTGTAGTGGCCTACTTTTTATGACGAGAACGCGATCGGTGTAATGGAAACAATTATTATTACGACCAATAGTACCAGTGATCTTTTTACTGTACTTGTTTGTTTGATTGTACCAAAACACTTTCCCTTTCGTCGTCTAAGACCTTGCACGAACTAACTTACACTCGGCAGTCTCGCCTGTAAACTTTGGCACCATCTCATTATTCTTTCGATACCACGAGATCACCAACAAACATATCTTACTGCAACCACTAACAGCCTTCTTGTTTTTTGCCTTACCGAGAGATCCAAGTCGATACCTGGCACGTAGTTTTCCTGTAGTGGTGGTCGTAGTCAATCGTGTTTTGACGCCATTTACAACCTCACGGAATGTGACCTATTATAATGGCAAATCTGTCTGTGATGAGGTTTGTGCTTCGAAGACAAACAGCTGAAGACTTCTGTTAGTCTGATCTTATTCTTCTTCTGGATGTGTACATAGTTTTTTACATGTACCAGCCAACCAATGGCCCAGAAGCCACGACGTGTAGTTGGTTTTTCAAATTGATTACTGTGCAAGAACAAATAATCCAGAATTACTTCTTAGCCAGCTTTATATCCCAATTGAGTCACTTCTCAACCTATGTCAAGACAGATTTAAAAGGTGTTAACATTAACGCCGCTCTTTGTCAGTCAAGCATTGTCTGTATTCCATAGGTAATAGTCATTTTTACTTTCTTGAGGGGATTTGCGTAAAGTCTTGAATAGTGGCTTACGGAAAAATACAGAACACTATATTCTAAAATTCCAAAACATCAGCATCTGTCACATGTACTTCTATTTTACGCCATTTTTGGCAATCGTTTGCATTATTCATAGGATGGCTTTCAGGTTTCATTTCGGGTTAATGAATTGTTGAAATACATTTGTTTCTGATCGTTTTGTGACACCACCGGTGTCACAACAGCTGGCAGAGTTCCTGGGTCTTCGCCTTTGTACCAAAAAGGACCACATTTCGAACCTAATCCAAGCGTACAATGGTTACTATTTTTTAAGAGACTCTAAGGTATGAGCAGTTGTGCTATTTGGTTATTTATCTAAATGAAGTGGCTACATTCGGATTTTGACACCTTAACCAGTATCATCTTTCGTAATCGAAACGTGCCAACCCAGTGAAATCAGAAGTCAGAAGCGAAGAGGCTCGAAAATATATTAGATAGAATATCGATATGTTGAGAAGTGACTGATCCAAGCTGACCAGCGGTTGTAGGAGGAGTGAAGCGCGGCGTATTCATTCGTGATCTGGCGCGGATGCATAACCAAGCGCCGTCAGCTAGGTGAGTCCAGTAAAACTAATGTGGTCAGCAATAAATGTCTAGGACTCATGGAGCTATTGATATGGGAGATTTATTTACTGCTACATATTTTATTACTGTTATCATAGGTTTAAACACGACATAATCTACTTAACGGTAAAGTAAATATATTGGTTATTCATCGCATCTGCCCTACTTTCATTGTCTGTCTATATATCTACAATGCAGTCTCGGTTAATAAGCAATTCTCTTAGGTCTAGTTTGTTCTGCGATCTGACTTTTAGTTTCCCTACCTATCTGAAGTCTGGAATTATCTATAGAGGCATTAGCAACTGCGAAATCGCTATGCTTGAAATTGTGATTGTCTATTGAATTTCAGAATTATCTACAGAAATCGGATTAGTTAAATAAATATCTTAGAACTGGAACCCCTTTGGAAAAGAAGGACTATGTCCAATTTGATCCTCTACTTCAAACTCCCCAAAAAACCTTGCCTATTCCACATGTAACATAGTTATTACCCAAGGCTCACATGAATACAACCTCCGAGATAAACTATCTACGGTCAAAGTTGAGAAATACAGATCTAAAATTCGGGAAAACTTCTTCCTCATTAATATGGAACAGTCTTTTATATGAAATACGCATGGCAGATTAACTGCATACGTTTGTAAGACTTCTTCATCAAACAATCGCTTGCACAGATCTAACACTATCAAACACACCTGTGTTCCACTCAAACACTGTAGGTTCTCTGCAAGTATGGACCAAATTAAACTCTAAGTACAGTTTGCCTTACTTTCCCACTTTGCAGTTGTATTAGACATTTCTCCCTCCATAATTTTTTTACTTGAAGTAGACAGGTAACTAATTGGACCTATCGATGCTGCTCAACTAAAGTCGATCGCTAATGGACGCTCACTTCTGCCTTAAAAAGTTGTCGAGAGAACCGCACAATCGACCGCCTACTACCAGTGGTCTTACATCCATGGAGCCCGTAACTCATCAACCGGTTAGAATAGCACGAATTAACATACGCATAAAGATAATTTGAGTTCCTTCTTGTCTATTATTTATCGGCTAACTGCTCTCCCGTACACTATGTTGACTTACCATTAATTTTATCTCACCACTCATTGCCTAACATATAACCAACATATTCCTATGCTTTTTCGCTAATTCGGTAAACGACTATCCTGCACTATACCTTTCCTAATCCCTATACTTTGATTAGCTACCTGTATTTTATATTATAATCATTTCAAGCGTTGCATCGATGCATTACCCACAGTCCATAATTTGTAACTGCCTGATAAGCTTGTAAAATGGTACTTACAGAGATGGTGTTTTCCAGAAGTATGTGAAACATAGAGCATCGAGTGAGGTATAATATTTATCTGAAAATAAGCTTAAATGAGCCTAACATCACAAAAGGAGGGAGAGTGGAGTTACTAACCAGCAAGCATTGATGGTAAGAGCGATGACTTTATTACACCCATGTTTGTAGAGCAGAACACTTTGTTTGTATCAGGTTCTTTATGACTGAAGATGAGTCAATCAATCTGTGATATTGAGGTTGTCCTCCTATTTTCACCGTTCGGACTCATGTTTCCAATTTTATGCCGGATTAGCTATTCTGCTAAGACAACCTATAAAATGCTAAATCGGACTTCTACACTAGGACTGTGTGGCTGGCATCAGATGAAAAAAAACTAGGAAAATATCGGACAATAAAAGATATGGTTATTCGTTTTCTTAACACTTTACACGCCATATGCATTTTCCGGTCTAATAAACAGCTTTCTTTATTCCATCATTGACTTCCCTTCCTTCATTTGAACCTACTCCATCTTGGTTAATATCATAACTCGCTGTTCTTTATTACTGCACTCTCTCATCTGGAGCCTCTGATCACATTTCATTCTAGCAACAAGAGCTAGTATGAATTTAATCTAATTTGTCATACCTCTGTCTGTACCACAACAAAATGTTAAGCGTTGTTTAGCGTTCAAATCCTAGTGCTTTGCTGTTTCTTTATTTCTCCTTTTTCATAATCTTGCTCTAAGGGCACAGCTATGGAGCCTCTGACGCGTGAAGCAGACTTATGTGTTTTCTTAAAGTCATAGTTCACACCAAGCGCTCTACAAATCTACTTCACAACAACTATAAACCTAAGAAGTTGTACCTCATCAATACTTTGCATGACTAGAATTCTAACATAATTATGCTGAGCTTGGATCTGGTGTGTAACGTGGATTATTATTATTATTATTATTATTATTATTATTCACAAACATCTTGTGGGTACTTAAGTGTTGTGAAGAAACCATTTCGGGTTTCTTCAAAAATGCAATAATACACAAGTTTCAATAATGTTAGCATTACATTTGCCATGTTTGAGCAAGGAAAGAAAAGGAAAATAAAATATTGATAATAAATCAGATTCTGTGTAATTGGCAAGAATTTTGAATTGATTTTAAAGAAGGAAAGGAAGAAACTAAGGAAATAGAAATAAAGAAGACGCGGATTACGTAAGTATCTTAACGCAGAACAAAAATAATCAACTATGTATGTATCGCAAAATGAGTAATAAAAATGAAATAAAACAAAATAAATTAATAAGTAAATAACTTATTCTTGCGGTAAGATATGACGTTAGAATAAGTGTTTGTGCAGTCATAGTTTGGGGTGATGCTATGAAAGTCTCAATTAAGTGCAAAAGATAATCAATATGTATGAGGTGTATATGCATAGTGAAGATAAAACGAGTCTGAAAAGTTGAATTCAGCGTAACACAAGTTATTGTCTTAATCCAAAACTTCGTAATCTTAAGAATAATATTTATTTAGAAGGAAAAAAAGAGAGGGAGAGAGAGAAAAGAAATGAACACATAGTGAAGGGGTCCAACCATGATAATAATAATAATAATAATAATAGTGTGATGGACATAGACTTTTGAGATAAACGAATAATTTAGAAAAAATAATAATAGTAACAATAATAATAATAATAAACTCGGATAAATACATGTAGTTTATGTAACAGTATACAGAGTGAAAACCGGGTATTAGTATAAACATTAGTACGATGCCATTTTGGAAAAATATTTTAAAGATTGTGCTCAGTGTATTATTATTAGTAGTAGCTTTATTTAGTATCATATTTTTGGTACAATATAGAATTCTGAGCACAAAGTATTTCAACAAGTCTCCGTTTGTTACTTCTTGGTCGATTCTGACAATAAATACTGAGTGGTTACCAGTTAGAAGTTATTAGTCTAATCAATCGACACCTAAAATAATGTACATTCTTTTCGCTGCATATTGTCAGCAGCCACGATATCTCTGATTGAGCCTTTTGCAACTTGTATAACGAAAGGTTGTACACTTTTCAGAAACGCACCTGAATATGTTATTGGATCAATAGCCGTAATGATGTATTAAAAACAAAAAAACACTTAATGGGTTTTTGAAATATCTAGATGGCAGGAATAGGTAGCCCAGATGCCTAAGCAGGCCGCCGGTGAGTTAATACTAAAGCATAAACCTAATCACCAACGCTGCAAGACATCTGCACGAATGTACTGTTATTTACTTTTATTGATTTCATATATAATGACCCTACTTGGGAAGCATACTGTAAGTAAACTAATATTGTAATTTGTATACCATATCTGTAAAAATGGCGTGTACCAGCTTCGGCGGGAATATATTATTATTATCAGAACAGAAATTGTAGCGACCCACTTCATTAGTCTTCAATTAGTCAATTTGACTTACGTGAACTGAATGGTCATCTAAATGAAGAACCTTTACCATTCGACTACCAATTCTCCATAATATCATCTCTATAGATGGTCGATAGTCATTTCTTTGGTAAAACTAAACTTCTGATGACGCTTTGTCTACCAAATGGGTTCGAAGTAAACCAGACTTAACGAGCTTGACTGGACTGTCATGAGTTCTTGAATGCTCTTCAGTACGATATTGGAGCAAGAAATTATCAACGTATTTTTCTATCTCTTCCAGATTACTTGGGTTCACTGATTTAGTAGCACTCTCCAAAGTTCGGACGAAATTTTCTGCTAAGCCGTTGACTTAGGCTGTCATGGGGCTGTAAATAGATAACAGATAATAGATAATCAATCTGTTAAATTTTTTTCTATGAAACAGGTTCCTGTGATACTTAAAAGTATTTGAATTATTATACAAAGTAGAAATCTCCGAAATAGCGTAATTTAAGACGGATAGAACTGTGCGAGAACAAACGAACGTACTGTATTTTAAATTCAATATCAGGCGGCCAATCAAGTATAAATGTATCATTATTTCATACATACATCACATTTCATTATCCGTTACTAAAACATTAAGTATCTTTGAAGACTAAATATCTTTCTCATCGATCTTTGATTGAAGTGTTCTCTAGGACTGTTGATAAATACCACCTCTGGTCATTTAAAATATGAATCATTAATAACTAAAGCACAATAAAAGTTTAAAAATGGACCACAGTCATCCGCATGAATATGTCACTGCAATTCATAAGATGCAGGCCAAGGATTTCAAATGCGTTTATGATACAACAACCTCCTGAATATTTCAAGCACCTTTCACTGCACTTATTTGCGAGCATCATCCACGAGTTCTGTTGTATCAACAAGTAATGGTTGAGCCAATATTCAGTCACTTTTTGTCAAGTGGTTAATTATGATTAAAAAGAACAACAACCAAAACCTTGATGCTTGTTAGTCCTCGAGCTCTTTGTAAACCGAAACCTAAGCCAAATGCGAAGATGAGAAGTGAAACACCTCTCTATTATAATCGATTTGATCTTGATAAACCCGAAGTATATGACCACACATGAACACAGAAAATTGCAATCCGTACATAGCTTAGTCATAAGTGATACGAAATCATAGAAAAAGTAAAATATTTAGTTGATCATAAATCTGGAACCATAAGACTTGTGACAACTTATAATTCAAGTGGGGGCTTAGAAATGATGGAATATAAAAATGTAACAATATGGTCGTTTACTGATCATACAATAAAAGCAATAAATCAATAGTTCTTCGTATATCAGTCTTGCAAGTTATACTTTCATACTACTTGTCCTATTATATTAGCATTTAAATTTTTTATTACGACCACCACTGAAAATCTGAAAGCACTAAACGGCCGTTTCGCCCTAGTATAGGATCCTTCAGTATTGCTCATCCACTATCCCGCCCTCCTAACTCTAACTTACGATCTTCAGTATCTAGCGAAAGTCTAACCTTTAGACAATCATTTTATCCTTTCATCGGATTCCTCGGCAGTGTTTTTTAATGTTTTTTTCAAATTACGTAATATATATAACCGAATAATCCCTAAAATACTACTTCAAATTGTAAATGCCAAATTATTCTCGAATTTTAGCGCAGGCAATCAGCTGACTACTTCGCTTTCAAAACTTCGTACATTATCAGATTTGAGGTTGCCTTAATCTGATTACACGTTAATACCAGTTCAAAGAACGCATCTTACTTCAAGACTGTTTTTGGAATAAATTTTAAGCGCTGATTGTTAATATATGGGGCAGAATTATTTAAGAATACTTAAACCACAATGTCAAAAACTGACTTAACGATTGATGTGAAATTAGCCAATGTTTAGACGACATTTCTTCAGCTACTCAAGTATTTCAAACAATAAAGTAGAAACTGTAATTAAATGTTTCTCTGATCAAGTTATTACCTCTTGATTACGATGGTGCCTTATGGTAACTTCATTGGAACAAAGGGCCAATAGTAACGTTTTCCAGCGAACTGATTACTAATACAGTTCAATTAGCTCTTTCTGATCTTAAACTGTCTAGTATGTATCGTTGAAATGGAAAGCTTAGCTGTGGAGATTGTGCTATGAAAAGGAATCAGGAGTATCTCATCGATTGTGAGAAATCTAAGAGATTAGCTTAAAGTAAGTGATAGCAGTTTACTGTTACACAAATATGTTTGTTACATATAAAAGTACTGATGAAGACGGACAACATTTTGAAATATGAGGTCAATATTTAATGAAGGGAATATACGTGACCAAATGGTAAGCAATTGGAAACTTTAGGTGTAAATTAAAGTTTTTGATTCTTTATGGGTGGGTATGCTTGTAACCTGGTTAAGATTTTCCAATAATCTCCTACTAAACTACTGTTACGAGAATGTTCATTATCCATAGAAATGAAAATATTGTTGCAAAACATAACCACTATCAAGTTGATTTGAAATCACAAAGCAACCATGTTTTTGGCGTGAGGGGAAACAAAGATGAAATCAAATTCTTGCTTATGATTCTCGGTCAACATTATTTCCGCCTTTTTAATCCAATATTATGATTATTCAGTGTAATATTCATTTTCCAGTATGATATTTTATTTGTTAAAAGATTAATCTATTTGAGTGTGCTGTTTATTCAAGATACAATATTCTCGTATTAAATAAAGGTAAATTATGATCAGCAGGATATGCAGCATGTGATTTGTTATAACTCTTGGTCTTTTTTCATATGTGTGATTTTATTCTAATTAATAATGAAAATGAGTGTACAATCAATATTATAATGAATGTATTTTCGACCAGGGTTATCGTCGTGTTTCAGATTTAATAAATCCTGACTTGTACCAGTCTTGTTGTTCTTATTTCGCGTCGTGGGAATTGCAGTGGTTTTTTGTTTTTCCTATTTTCAATTATAAGTAATAAGTGACGTGGATATAACAGTTTCCTGCATACTTATCGGTCTATATCAGACAATCGTCACGTATAGCCAGTTGTAATTCCAATGAATAGGAACATAGATGCTGAATTAGTGGGCTACAAAGTGGAATGGAACTGGATTTGTGACTCAATATCTTAAAAAAAATTGGATATAGTATTTTGAGACTAAATTAGTTTAAGAATTAGTGAGATTGATGAGATCTACATGGTACTTCTTGTTTTATTCTCTAATTTTTCGTCACGTTGAAGTGAACGCTGTTAACGCAGTTGAAATATTATCTCCTATCTATATAAATTCAGCATCAATTAAGGTCACTCATGATTGTTTTGTGGTCAGTCATAATGATTATACACCAAATTCAAAGTTGAATCTCATCCATATATAGGCTCGGGTTCGGTTGTAGTGAAATCATTCGAAACTACTTGTCGTAGAAAGACGAAGGGGATTTTTTTAATCGTATATACATTTATAAATGAAATGAACACAGTTAAATATTTGACTGTAAAAGTATAAGAAATCCAGAAAAGGTTTGTTCGCCAGTATGAAAACAGGATCATCTAAATGAAGCAGTCGATTACTTCTTGAAGGCCAGATTTAAAAACATATGAAGATTGGAAGAAAACGTTCTACTGTGATCTTGTAGTGAATTGCACTTTGAAGAAGTAGAAAGATAAAATGTTATCCAAAAGAGACATATGTACAAATACTGTCTTCGAAAATTCCAGGTTATTCATCATCGAATTTCGTTCATTTTCTTTACAGATAACTAAACAGCTTTATTCCTGTCAAAATGTAAAATAATGCTATATGAGAATATGATGTAGATATGAAATAGAGCCAAAAGTAAAGTTAAACAAACCAGTCATGCCTGATATATTGACTTCAAGTTCACGAAGTATACGTTGAACTAACATGATGCTTATCTTCGCATGATTAATAATCTTAATGAAACATAGCAAACATTTTATGAAATTCCTTGTTAAAAGTTATTTTTCGATAGAGCTTAAACAGGTAGTCATATTCAATATATTGTTTTAAATCTAAAACATCTGCTGTGTCAATCACCGGCTGCTACATCTAGAGAATAAGGGTTGATTGTCTTAAAAATGACAATCCTAGTTGTGAGACAACTACACATCTCTTTTATTCATTGATCAAATATTTTTTCCAATAAAGAATGTCACGTTCATCTACTGAAAGTTGATCAGAAATTCTTCCAGTTAATAATTCAAAACCAAATCGTTGGCCTAGTAATCCATCAGTTTAGTTCCTAATTGTTCGGATATGTAGCTGATAGAAATTTTATACATAAAAACAACTTCTTTGCCAAAATAGAATATTTAACAATCTACGAATTGAAGTAACTCTTTGGCACTGAAACTGATCGAATCTCTGTGCAATGGTTCTTATAACATTAGCAGCAATTTTAGTACTGAGTTATACATTGAAATAAACATATCAAGAATTAAGTGTAACGATGCATGCATGTTATTGCATATGATCCTGCAGGGCTAACCAGATAAGCCTCAAACAGAGGGCCTAACTCCCCTGTTTGATGAAATGAATAATCGAAATCCATGGAAAAATAGACCCTTCGTTATATAATTAGTACAGAACGTCTCATCAAGAAATACAGAACCACTTTATCAATTTATCACATTAAGCTTCCTCTTCATAGTGGAAATGTTTGTGATAAACGTCAAGAAACCAGACCTAAGTCGTATATTGTGGTATCTGCATTTTATTGATAAATGGTTTGTGGATAATAATTCACATTATTCATAGCTCAATTTAATAGGTTCACTTTAGTTAATGGTATTTTTTATTTCTGACTACCAAAGGACGTTTCAGACATATCTCTGGATTTTCGTTTCACATATTTGTAATTGCTCTCTGTATTTCCGTAGGCTGCGATCAAGCCTTTCTATTCCAGATCCATCAAGTTCATTTTATTTTAATTTCTAATATGTCTTCCGCTTCATAATATTCCTAATCACGAATTCAACTTCCAGAATTTTTATGAGGTTATTATTATTATCACTATTATCACAATTATCCAACCATGGCAGTTCTGTAAGTTTGTATATCATTCAAATTCTTTTACTCTATTGATTATAAACATTCACTTTTCAGTATTTTTAACATCTTCTTGTATGACCTCAACAAATATTTACATCTAATTATATTCAATACATAACTGTAACTACTTTGATCAATATTTTTGAGATTTTTGTTGTTGTCATGGTCTGAATGCTTTTTCTACCTTCATCGTTTCAACTATTCACTGTCTTATTTATACACTCACATATTTAATTTTTAAAGCTTTTACTTTAGTATGTTTCAACACACAAGTAGTGATTAAAAATGTAATCATGAAGAACTGAGGTTTATGATATATCCATATTTTAACACAGGATTGAATATCGAAGCTTGGAAACTGTGAAACAGTTATAAAAGCTTAAATTGTGATCAGTAATTATTTTTACATTTATACCTTTCTGAAAGCAGAGTACCGAAACGTATTTTTTGAAGACTTACAATGATGTTTTCCAAACATCAATAATCAAGAGCATAGTGACATTCATGGTCGGATTGAACGATCACTAACATAGTAAAATGCTGACATTCTACCGTGTATAACTGCAAGTACAATTTAGTGTGGAGTGTGTATCAATCAACTGTAATTATTAGCCTGTATTTCTACATAAAGTCAAGTGTGGGACATTGTTGGCGAACTCAAGCTCTTCAGACCAGTCATTATTAATTATTATTTTATTTTGTAATAAAGTACTTTTGTTTTAAATCGGGATTTGAAATTTAACATTGCTACAAATAACCCATGATCATTTCTAGACAGTACTTATGTTGTTTGGAAATGTTAGGAAATTAGTGAGCCATTCCTAGGTTTTTCCGGACCTAGTTGAAAAGAAGCCATGATTAAGTTTCATGTTGACTACTTAACTTTCATCTTGTCACTCTGATAAACATGGTTAAATTTACTGTTAAGCGTAGAAACTACTTAAACAAAACCTCTATTTAATGCAATCATAAAAACCATCTTACCATCTTAATGTTCTGTTTTTACATCCATTCTTCCACCAAAACATAAAGTTTTCATGTATAGTTGGCTTAAAATAAGGAAGAGCATTTGCAAGTATACAAAATTCACACTCCGGCTTAAACGACCATACAGTCACAACACCCTTTATATGCCAAGTGAAATATTCGTTGTATGCTGTATCATTTTTATCAAGATACTTCAGATATTTGGCCAGTTCTTTCGGATTCTCAAATTGATCCACATGAATGAAAGAATGGGGTGGTGCAACCTTGTGATACTCTTCAACTGAGGCACCCATAACTATGGGTAATGCATTGTTCCTAAATAAATATAAACAAAAATAGTTAGTTCCAATAAATTTTAGTCAGATAGCTATTTCTGATGATGATACGTACTAGAGGTTATAAAGTGTGCCTGTGTTTAAAGTATTGATGATTTAAATCGTCCAATAACACATAGGTTTATCTAAATGCTTAGACGTGAGTGCCCAGTGTCTTGAAATTGGTCAAAAAACCACCTTTTTTCCAATATAACCTTTAAAAAAATTACACTTCGCAATACACGCGATACATGTAAGTAAATAATATACTAGGTGTTTCAAACGAGATTCTCAAAACTCTCCAATCACCTGTCCTGATAGGTGTGATTTATACGCTGATGCTTAAAAAGAATCTTATCAGTCGAAACCTTTTTACATCTTTTAACATTTGTTATATTTCACTTTCACTTTATATATTTTTACCATACAATATGGTCTATAGAATTTCAGATGATTCAGTTCAAGGGGATCGAGTTGCCTCATTAATTATTTAAGCATACAGTCACCTTGATGTTAAACTACTTCCATAGCAATCAGAAAAATACGTTTATTGCTTTCCAGAAACAACTCTACTTTTTAGTAGATTTCCTTAAATTCTAAGAACCTTAGTTTTTATGTGTAGTCAATCTCGTTAAACAAATCAGGAAATAAGTAATTTTTCATTGAACAGTTTGTTTATCTTAAAAACTGTATCCATGATGTAATAACAATATTTACATAGTATTTGAAATCGTTAGCTTACAGTTAAAAAAACAATATGCAAACTATTTTGACGTGTATATCAATGAACCGTTACTTACATTAGGGCGTTCAAGAAGAATTTTTCTGTTATATAATCTTGACATAGTGAATTTTCAAAACTCAAGTAAAACTTGTAATGTCTCTTTACCAAATCAAGACACTGTGAACCGTAGCAGGTCATCCGACCACATCGACCATACACATCAACCTAAAGTTAAAAACACTATGGTTAAAAGACTAATCCTAATAACTGAAGCTTGTTTGCAAACAATAGAATTTTAGGTGTACAAAACTACTTCGTTCACTGAAATACAAAATAAGTACATTTTCTAAATAATCAAATAAAGAAACTTTAGAAATTTATGTACGTTTTCTGATAAAACGAAATATTAAAAGATTTTAAAGTTACACGATTTCAGCTGTTCGATTATCTAAAATAAAACAAAATCTGTTACAAAGATAAGAAGAATAAACTAATGTCAATAGTTTCAGTTTGGAAAGGACAGGAGGCTTGATGGCCTGTGTTAGTCCTGGCAACGATGGTCTCTCAGTTGATCCAACTTTCTTTTGAAAGAGTCGACGGATGGAACCTGACCACGTGATGAAAGAAGTTAATTGTGTTAATAGATATTGTAACTCTAATAATCTTGTAATTACCTTTTAAGATCCAACGATAACTATTAACTACATGAAAGATTTTTGATTATTTATTTTAGTCAAACACTAATTAAAAGCTATTTCGTTATTGATCAGTTGCCATAATGAAACATTATGTAATTCTTTTATAGTTCGAATGTATGATATGAACTATTGTGATTGTAATGCAGATTATGTGGGAGAAACACCAAAACAATTGGATATGAGGTTGAAGGAACACAAAAGTGATTGAAAAAAAATGTTCCCAAATCCTCGGTTGACCAAAAGAAACTTGAGAATAGGTAGGCGATAGCGTTACACGAGTTGTAAACAGGACACAAGATTAATTTTGAGGGGACCAAAATACTTCAGAAAAGTTTTAACACTCATAAAGAATGATTGACATCAGAAGCGCTGAATATGTGGACGAACAAGAACAGTCTGAACCGAAAGGATGGTATTCAACTAGCGACTACATTACAAATATTCGTTAACAAGTAATTGGACCCTTTCTTTATTCAACCTGTTTATTTCACATGCATCGTTATTTCGACTGAAATTAATATGAGTTATTTTCAGCAATCCCATTGATGATTCTCATTTTACATGCACATCAATAATTCAGAAACGATTTTTCACCCATCAATTTGCACTTCCATTTTTCCTTCATAAAAAACATAATACCACCGAATATCAATCATTGATAACTCCGTCTTAGACATGCATACATACATACATACACACACAATTCATTCAGTCATTTATATTCATATCAGGTTATTACATTCTTATTACATTATCGAAATTTATCAAAGGGACTAATTGCTTTATATTCACATCGTAAACTTTGATGTTGGTTTGTTCTCTGAGCTGAATGGATCATAAACTTTTCACATGATTTACATTTAACTGACTCATGTTATCCGATTTACCAAAGTCAGCATCTAAATATGATTGGATTAACACAGTGTAGATTTACTTTGATTTAATCGTTAAACGCTGTATATTCATTTGATGATTTTGATTACCTGAAGAATTTCAGACAAGTTTGCTGGACGAAACGTTGGAATTCTTTAAATTTCAATCGCTGAGATTATTTCAGATATAATTTTTATCTATTACGATATGGACTGTATTTTATGAATCAGTTTCGAATATGATAAGGTTGATTGAAGAGGTGGATGAAGACTGTTTTTGAAAAACGTTTCCAACATCGGTTTTCTAGTATTTCTAATGAACGTATTGAATAATCACCTTTATTATTTACACTTTATAATGATACATTTCCGAGTGTTCAAAGTGTTTTCCTGTATTACCAAATAAGTTCATATGTGATTACTAGAATCTGTTTAGAACGAATTTGGAAATTTTTAATAATATAATTACTGAGTTTCGATTGATATTGTAAATGGATCAATGTTATAACACTATTGAAAATCTGGAAGCACTATTGTGAGGCAGTTAGTTACTGAAGACAATAGTGGACGGTCGCTCAATGTCATGGAATGGTTGAAGTTAGACATTAACATTGCTGGTTGCTGGCTCAGTAGTCTAGAGGTTAAGTAATCCCGAGTGAGATCAAGGGTCCTGGGTTCAAGTTTCACGTGCGGAGTCGTGCATGCTCACTGTTTAGGAGTCCCACACCGGGATGAAATAGCCGTCTAATGCTCTCATGTTTTTAGTGGTAGTCCAACATTGATTCATTCATGATATCAATCTAAACTCAACAATCTCTACAGCCCTATACAGAGAATAATTACTCACAATACCATCAGTTATTCTACATTTAATGTTGAGTAAACAACTAGAATAATTCACTACCATATTTAAAATATTTTCATTTGAATGTTATTGTACATCTGGAAATATTCGTATTAGCAAATAATGGTAGATTAACCAGCTTTCATTACACTAAATCATTACATATCCAGTTCATATCTCTTACTATTTACCTCAATGTGTCAAAAATAACAAAAGTTATTTATTTCCTCTAGATGATTGTGAGAAATAAGATGAATACTCTGGTATCTAACTGATACCAGAAAAAATTCGGAAAATATAATCATGTAAAAAAGACATATTGATCAGATTTTAAGTCAGAAATCATGACCCAGATACTCAATTTTATCAAATGCAACTGTTCTCACTTTTACATAAATCACTCGATACATTATAACAATTACATTATTTACATATATGAGATGAAAGTCCATAAGGTTTTGGAAAATCTATCTTATACTGTAAAAAAAGCATGAAGTATGCAGGACATATTTAGTAGGAAATATTTCCTTGAAAGAGCTTGGATCAGATTGCCAGGAGAAACGTTGGATTTACTTCAAATTCATTCGCTGAGATTTTACAAATATATTATACCTATTTAATGTTTTACGTCAACTCGGCGCCCAAATACTGTAAAACTATTCGCTCTAATTTAGACGAAAGTTATTATATATGCAGGATATAGTCATTCGAAAGAAATGGTTATGTTTGGTAATGTGAATAATTATCAGACAATTAATACTGAATAACTGATTGAATCATTTGATTTAATCAACTTACTGTAATATATTTAGATAGTTCATCTGCATAAGCATTTCGTGGACTCTTAGGATTACAATTACTTACTATCCAAGCGACAGCTCTATCTTTTCCTTTGGCTATATCCTCCAATTTTATCAACTGGATTGTTTTATTGATATCTGTTTTAGGTTCATCTGGTGTATACATTCCATAAGGTGTGCGAATAGTTGAATCAAATCGATATGATGCAGTGAAGTTAATCTGAGAAATATACAATAAATAAAATGAAGGTTTCTATCAGATAAATTTTTTTATCCTACTAGACGTTTAAGAGACCCTATATCTATTCTAAGTACAAGTGACATCTTTCACTGTAGATGTGTAAAAGTAAATCATCAGTAGATACTAGACTTAAAAACATTTTGAAAAAACATTAGGCCAAAAATATTAGCCATCACTATTGTGTACAACAAAACACAAAGCATAGAGAAACCAACTCAGAGAAAACCCAACAAAACATAATGCAAATCTTATAAAATTTTTACATATATAGGGAAACCTATGATTGTCGATTTACTCTGAAATGTCTACACTACAACAACTATCGACGAAAAAAATTTCTCAAGTTACTCTAAAATCATATGCGTTTTTTCTACTGACTTCAGTCAGCGGTGAACAGTGTCTACAAATTAATTATTGATTGTATGCATGCTTTCATTTGTCTATGAAGTATGGTAGTTAATTAGACGGAGACAAAAAGGAATATTATAACAGTACTTTGTTCTTTCAAACTGTAATTATAAATCATTATTTACCTGTAATTATTTGAATAAACTTAACTTTATCAGATTGGATATTCGAGACGGATAAACTCACTTTATCATTAAGTTCATCACTAAATCGAGTATGGAGGGCTGATTCATACTCAAATGCCACCCAAGCCTGTTGATGTGGACGCTTACCGGAAGGAAACAATCTGTTTGGAATTAAAATAAGATCACTGTTAATCCAACGAGTTGTATCAGTATGGATAACGCAATTGTTCACTGGACAAGTTGTTACATCTTTGTTCATTCCTGCCAACATCTGCCCGTATATGATAATTTCATATTTCTAAAAAAAGAATTTTGAGATAATTTTGAAATTCAGACAATATGCTACTAATATAGTACTCCAAATGTGAACAACATTTGACATACTTGTTATATCCCGATGAGAATTCTGAACGATAACATATGAGGATTATTTATGGACTAATACGATGCATCTATTTTTATTGTAAAATTGTTAAGTAACCAAATTATGCATACTCATGTTCCTCGCTCAAACAGAACTGAGTTTATTTGATTATTCCGAAAATTGCCAGCTAGATCACGTTTGAAAACATGCAAGCACTGGACAGCTTTCTCGGCTACGCACCGGACTCCTAAGCAGTAGGCATCCATGATCTCGCCACAGGGAATCGAGTAAAAATCATTCGAACTCGTTCGCAAACGCTTAACTTCTAGGACCACTGACTGGTTATCCAACAGTGTACATGTTTAAACTCAATCGATTCACAGTACAGCAATGTCATCTTTCATTATCTCAGACGTATAATTGTCTTACACCTACTGCGTTCAGGTATTCAATCATGTTCCAGCTGTATCTGACTAATATATAATCATTAGATTCGTAAGCCATTTTTAGTAAACTGTTAAACCGAATTCTCATTTATATATCCGATAGTCGACAGTCATAAGAAATAAAGCAAAACTTCAATCCTCCATTTTGTTTATTTCGATTGAAAGTGTTTTCGATTATGACACGTTCACATGCACACAAGATAGTCACCATTAACTTAAAAATAATCTATAATATAATCGAAATATTTTACTTCACACAATGTCAGTTATTGAGTACGAGTTATAATACTAATAACAAAATAATAATTCACACGAAACCATATGAAACATGTTCAATTGGAGTATATCGATTTAATATAGGCCCATAACACAATTAGTTGAAGAAGTTCAAGGTGATTCAAGTTTGATGATAAAAGTAAGACAGGAATGATTTGTTGGGGCGAACAATACGAAAATAAAATCGAATCAGTTCAACTATGTGAAATAGATTTACTATTTGTTTCATATACGTGAATTGACAACATCTAAAAGAGAACTGTGAAACTTTAGTCTCTATCTGTTTATATACAGTCTACAGAGAAAGAATTAAGCATTTGATAAATCTGGTAGTATCAGTTTTACTCTGTGATTGCAGAAGAGTCCAAATAACGGACTTCGTTATTTGTAAAACAACATAATAATTGAATAGGTGACATCCAGACATATTATCATGAGCACTCTCATTAAAATGAAAATGAAAAGTAATCAGGTTGGAAATAAGTTTAGACTAACCTTGGTTTTATTTAACAGAAGACGCCCAATCATTACGTCACTGAAAAAGCATCATGTACTCTAGAATGAACAATGTCTCACTTTCTGAAATCTTTGAAGTTTGGATAATAAACAGGCTGTCTAACAAGATTCCATATTGCTAGGTTTTGGTAGTTTGAAATATACTGTCCTATTTCGTTTAGACTAAGACCCCATATGTACCAAACACCAAAGCTAGCAGTGCACACTGCCAAGATTATTATAACTTTGAGTCTAACTACTGAGCTGATTCTAATGAAGTCTCTAAGAGGTTCCATAGTGAAATTAGTAAAATAATCCTTCGTCTCATTGAGTTTTATTAATTTATGAATATATATTACTAGTAAATTTAGAACACCAATAAATAAGCTTTTCAGTAGTTTGAATGTATCCAATCCGATTTAAAAATAAAAACCACAAGGTCTACCCAATTAGATTGATCGTGTTCTAAAATATCAATAAGCTTGCCAAAACGATTAAACAGAATGGATGTAATTGGTGAAGATTTAAATTGAACATATATCTTCTCCATTTTGTTTCTGATTACTTTAAAAACGAAGAAATGAAAATATTGAATTTCAGATGACATCAAGTGTTAGATGATTTGAGTTGACAACACATTGCTGTATATTAACCTGATCAGAGAATAAATCAAACATCACTTCACGAAGGGAACGAACATCGGGCGTTATGCATATAGTACCATGTATAGAAATTGCATTTTCTCAATATATCATTGTTTTTAAAACTCAGCGATTCCCTGAAATAGCAACAACGAAAACTTGCTAGAATTCTGTGATTGATTTATTAATCAGTTTTATAAATGATAAAGTTAATAATAGTAATAAATGTTCTGAAGTTTTTCGAAAAGTAAATGGGTCAGTTTATAAAGGTGAACATTAAGATGATTTCGTGATTATTTAATTTAGATATAAATAATTTTCTGTTGCAATGCTTACTTTGGCTTTTACTTCTTTAGGGTAACACCAAAATGAAACTTTTATTAAACAGTAAAAGCTTTATACGTCAGAAAGTATGCTTCCTCTAATAGTCACTATCAGGTATTGGTATTAGTCTTCAATTCCACAAGTGAATTCTTATATTTTCGCTTTTGGTAATTATAAGAAATCGTAAATACACATATCATTGATGTCTCTGGTATTAAAATAACGTCTATAAAACAAACGATCTAGATAGTTTCGTCATCAGATCAAGGTCCATCGTTTAGGTTACCTATTGAATTCAGTTGAGTCTATAAAAGAATTTGTGATATGAAATTTCAGTTAGGTTTTAAGTATGATAGGTACATACTAGTAAATGTATTCCATAAATGGACCTAGGGAGAGCAAAGTATTCATTACCTTTGATTCGATCGAATCGTTTTTGAAAACATTACATTTCGTTTCTGGTGTCATTTTACTTGAAGACCTAGATCTGTACAAAGATGAATGTGAAGGTGAAGGTCAAGATGCATCAGCGGTGTTCCATAGGATGATACGTGTTGAAGTTTTAGTATATTGACCACCGTAGTAGATTCTTTTAGAAGACATGGATTTTTATTCCTACTTAATAAACTGATTCATATAGGTAAAAGGCGGAGGAAATTCTGGCTACCCTTTGTTTCATACATTTTGCACAATTCAGTTAGTCCGATAGAAGCAAATATTTTTCAGGGAACTAGTAGACCATGCCCCTGATATTTTTTCAGAAAAGGCATTAATTTTACGAAAAGTTGCATTTTTTTACTTCTAACTCCCTTTCGGTAACTGTGGTGCTTCAAGAATTTGTGAGAAGCCAAGGGTCTAATAATGGGACACTACATGAATAGACAGGTGAGTTTACTAACCATTTTGATGGTGTCTTATAGATGTAGTCAATGTCTACTAATGCATTATGACGGGAGATTCCAAGAATTCATCTGGGATGAGTTAAGTATTTGGTCACTGAAGTGAATACACGACTGACTGGTGCGAGTATCGAAGTAGCTTAAAAGCCAAAAATTAATAGTTTGTTCACCGAACTAATTCGGAATTTCAAACTGACCAGGGTTCAAAATCTATAAACATCAGCCAAATGACCGAATATAGAAATGGCCTTTCGTTTGTACGAGAAATATTCACCCACGATAGAAAGACTTGTCAGGTTTCAAATGCGAAAACGCGATCAACAGATAAATGATGTGAGCTATAATTGGTTAACTTGTCAGAGAAATATGTCCACTCTATAATTCTTGGTACAAATCTATATGTTTATATTATAACTCGGATTTCACTGTAGACTGTGTTCTGTTTTTCGAGTGCGATAACTGAGTTAAACAATCTACTGTCTGGTTTTTATCCGGTTCTTGATTTTTGGTTGTGAATCGTGCATCTAGATATTACATGATCCAGTCTTCATCTAGTGGTATGGCATTATCCTATTGTCGCACTTTATCCTTGGTATGAAAATAATATATTTTTCCGTTACAATGAAGATTAGGAATTTCGCTTTGCCATTTTTAGCATAGTTGTAGGTGAAGCCAAATCGCTTACTCATATCCATCACAAAAAGGATTTGTTATTGTATTGCCCCTATGCTCGATTAATTGTATCACGTGATACAACCGCCAGTTAGAGATGCCAGCTTATACGACCAAACTAATGACTCATACACCTTTACGAGCAGCCTGGAATTCCTATTGGTCCTCCGAAATAGTAGCTTCTCTCCCAACCTAGCCGATCAAACGTCAAATGCCAAACCAGCCTCCGCGATACGAGCCATGTATTTTAGACATACTGGGTTTATTTACAAACAAACCAGACTGTTTCATACCATAGAAAATAACAATTATACAAATCAAGCCAAAAAAGGGCTGTGATTGTGAGAGACCGTTACTAATAAATTGGCAAAATCTCAAGAATAGTAAATCATATGATCATAGTCAATAGGTCAAATAAAAGCCTATGATGAAGGGAATATAAATAAACACATAATATAGTTACATAATAGTCGTACAATAAGAATATTCTTATAATATTAATCCATAAGTAATTCCTAACGGTTATCATTTATTTATTCTAGTCCGGATACAACATAAGTTTTACACAGTTAAATTATAATGCTAACTGATCTTAGATAGACAACTACTGGAAATCAGGAAATACTGTATATCTACTTCGTTCTAGTTCTGAACTTGTCAGAAATCCATATCCATAGAGTGTCAAACCTGGATCATTTACATTTTGTAGTTAGTGCTTACTCTACCGGTATCTGTTGTTTTAGACGTCTTTCTTCCATTAATTTGCAATATTGTGCCTCATAACCATTACTGTTAAACTTCACTGGTCACAATCCCTCAGTGGAGCTCCGAAAGATACCTTTAGACAACTTTGCATCTTGGTTTTTAATGACTGATTAAGATCATCCCGTATTGTAGATTATCATAGAGTTGTGTTAGTCTTTTGACATACTAACAAAATTTTCACAGTTGAAATCATGAGTCA
>NC_031502.1:41717704-41782165 GCF_000237925.1 Schistosoma mansoni
CAATTCTCTTTTGAACTAACATATATTTAATTTACAGGGTTCTGACACGCGAAGCTGTAACTTTGTCATTGTTGGAGCGATATGGTAATCGTCTTCGTAGTGTTATTGGTTCCGAAGAAGCAAACGAGGAGCTTGGCAAATTTTCACCTATGGATGGTTGGTATATTTGTCGCTACACAGGGAACGATCTGTTTTATGTCAGTCAAGTGGTACAAGGTTTTCGATGGTGGTCTAGCTTCAATTGACTCATGATTTCAACTGTGAAAATACTAAATTCTCCACAAAACCCCCTCTGATACTAACAACAGACAATTTATGTTTCAAGAACAAGAAATCAGTCGTGATAATGAAATCCAGCATAAATATGAAGGCAAACATTAACCATTAGTAGATGAGCTTGAAACTACGTGAGGTCAATGCAACATGGACGTCGATTCACATCCACGGACTGCAAAAGTAACTATATATAACATTTACTACTGTTTAATAGTAAGTAGTATAGCAAATTTCAATACAAAATAATAGGATATGGAAATCAGTTTGGAAATTATAGCATGAGTATTTCCCAATACGAAGAAAATTCTTAGGACTGAAGTTACTTGTCACAACTGTAAATGTAAAGTGATTAAAACGGTTTTTGTTCAAAGCAAATGTTATTCAGTATGCACTAGTAAAACTCGCTTGAGTAAATGAATACTGAAAGTATATGCGTCGATACTTTATGGTAGTTTAATCTATAATGCTAAGATTAGATTTGAAGAGATCATTCTTGGCTAGACTCAATGATCATTGAATTAGTGTATATGCTGCAGTCCGCTATTTTGGTTTGTGTATCGAATTGGAAGAGATTTGGTCTAAAAAGCAGTATCGATTATTGTCATAGTTGGACTCAATCGACAGGAATTTTATTTATTCTCACTCTTCCTTCTAATTATGAGATGCCTTATCCAATGAGAAACAGTGAGGGCAAAGAGTTTTGTTCCCAATTTTAACTGCATGTCTTGCAATAAGTACCTTACAGGTTTGGGATATTTGAATATCTCTACACGAACTAACTAGCTTGCCGTGGTAAGGCTAAGAATGGGGAAAGTCAGCTCTCGCTTTTGAAATGCTCTCACATGGCCACGCGTATACAGCCACTGCCAGGTAAGTCTTACTAACTGCCTTCTCGTTGCATTACTGTTATTTGCAAAATTGAGAGGATGAAAAGCGAATATCCGGCGCCTTAAACGGGTTGGTCGAAGGCTCCGGGTGTAGCCCCCTAAGAAAACCACCTGCTTCGGTCTGGGCACCCGGGCAGTAACACAGCCCACACAAATTAAGTGGCATGTGTGGCGCATATGAACTCGGTGCCCCTTTTTACCAGTATTCATGTATTCAAATAAATAAATAAACATTTGAGCATCCCACAATAACCAATCTACATTATTTGCCATTGAACATACTATTTTATGTGATGTTATAATAACTAGATGACTGAAGCAAGAGATAGTTGTATCAGAAAGTTAAAGGATCTTCTGAAAAGGAACTTAATTATTTATGCAACATATGATGAGCTGAAACCTCAGGGATCCAGATTACCTTATTTATTTCGGCTACCAAAAATACACAAACCTAATGTTCCCGTCAGACCCATCTTATCAATAATCAACTACCGTTCTCACAAACTCATATGGTAATGACAAGTTAATTAGAACCTACTCTCCAGCAGGTATCCTAGAAAACGTTGGCATCTTTGAGAAATTTATAGTCTCATTTGATGTATTATCACTTTTTACCTGAATCCCACCAGAAGAAACCATACAAATTATATATCAACATTCTGAACTTCTTTTACTGAAAGGCCAATCCAGACATCTGGTGGTGTGTGGTAATGACAATTAACTTCAATTTAACATTACCTTATACCATTAGGTTGATGGAGTAGCTATGTGGAGTACAATGAGTCCATTTTATGTAGATATATTTGTGGAAAACCTATAACAAGCAGTTATGTGATCGATAATAAATGTCATAACGTTGTATGTCAGGTATGTGGATGATACATTTGTTACATGTAATAATTTTTAACATCCATTTCATATAATTGAAATTTTCAGTAGAGCACATCCTAACATTAAATTTACAATGCAATGTGAACATGACAACATATTTAATTTTCAAGGTCTTGGTATCGATCATAATTTAAATGACCGTTTGGAAAGTTATATTTACTGAAAGCACACATGGAGTGAGCTATACTTGAACTTCCATAGCTTCAGTCCAATAAGTTACAAAAGGACTTCGGTTAGAACGCTCCTCAACTGTGTACATAGATTATGATTTGAGGATAGAATTGAGGAGGAATTGGATAAAGTCTGACGTTGACTACGTGAGAACGGTTATTCGCAAAAATTTCGTAAGTAAATATGGTACTACTATCAAAAAGGAGATGGAATATCATACGGTTGCGAAAAAGCTTGTCTTCTTAAAACTTGGTTTCAAAGGCGAAGAAATGGCTAGAAGAATGGATTTCAAACTAAAGGCAGTGCTGAGAATGTACGTATCAACCAACCACGTTGGTGTCTCTATACCAAACAAGTGCTGATTGAGGCGATCAAATGTGGACAAATACCCGCCTTATGTTATCTCCAACTGTGTTTATCAGTTTAAATGTACGTGTTAGAGCACATACTGCAGAAAAAAGAATATATTCAACAAAAGGTTGGGTTTGGTAGCTTTAAGCAAATTGAGCATTGGGTAGAAAGTTAATGATAAATATATTTTTGTGATATCTCAATCAATAGAAAATTGTATTTTTGACATTTTATGATGTAGTGTAGGCCACTTCTTCGAATCAAGTAAATTGCCGGAATAAAATTAACACAAGTTTAGATTTTATTTCGGTTGTTTATTTGTTCCGAAGAAGTGACCTACACTAAGTAGCGAAACGTCAGGAATATAACTTTCTTTTAACTGGGATACCACTGAAATATATTTATAATATTCCACAAAAGTTAAGATTTAACAGACAGAAGGTTTTCAAAGGCACAAACGCCCGTCGTTTACTCGATAGTGAGAACGAATTCGAAGTTGCGAAATCTTTCAAACTGATAAGTAAACAAAAGAATTCAAATTTGTTCGGCTTCGCTGAAAATGTTACACTGAAATGATTTAAACCCTAAAATCTTGTTCTCATAATCCTCTAGAATATTCATATACTTAACCTATAAATAAACAGAGGTTTGAACAATGTTAGCTCTTCTGTGTTATGCCCCTCAGTGTTATTCTATCTCCATATATGTACTGAATTTCTTCTAGATCTTTCTGATATACAGTATGAACACTTGTTATTTTCTGATAGCTCTTCTAAAGTTACTACCAGTCAGAAACCCGGGCAAAGGAGGAGGTTAAGCATGTGGTCGGCAACCCCATCCCATAGAAAACAACATTACTAAGAATACACTTACCAGAATAAACAAATTAAATCATTTAAAATCTGCCTTCCAAGCTGAAGGAAGAATTATGACGCCTCAGAATGAAAGCCGAGATTCATCAGAAGTCACGAGATCGATGCCACTGCTAACAACAAGAGCAACAATTTTCATAGGCACATACGATGTCCGAACAATGTAGGAAATCGGGAAGACCAGTCAAATATCTGCAGAAATGAGGTACGACTTGGAAGTCTTCGGAAAAAGTGAAACCCATTGGACACAAGCTGGACAGCAAGAGACAGATTAGGGAGAGATGCTGATGTACTCCGGTCACGAAGAAGAAAATGCTTCGCACACTCAGGGAGTTGCTCTGATACTGTTCAAAGAAGCACAACATGTGCTTGTAGGATGGGAATTTCACGAATCCAGAATCATCAAAGCATCCTTAAAAACAAAGAGAGAAGAAATCACAATGAATGTTATCCAGTGTTATGAACTCATCAATGATAGCAACGACGATGATAAAAATCAGTTTCATGAGAGGCTGCAATCGACCATAGAGAAGTGACCGGGAAAAGAATATGAACATCCCGATGGGAGAATCTAAACCACGAAGTCGAAATAGACAACACTGTTTATGAAGATATAATGGATTGAGAGAAAAAACAGAAATGATGACAGATTTGTAAATTTATGTGGTGAATTGTTTCCACGCAAACGCATACATAAGGCTACGTGGGTCTCACCGGACCACACCACGAAGAAACAGGTACATCATATTTGTATCATCAAACAATTCAGAAGGACACTGGATGATGTGAGAACCAGGAGAGAAGCTGACATAGCTTCAGATCACCACCTGATAACGCTCAACAACAGGTTCCAAGCCTTACAAGGTCTATTGAATGAAGAGGAATATACCATGGAGAACAACAGGAAAGGGATCAAAGAAGCACTAAGTTTAACATGTCAGGAGGTTCTGTGCCGTGACAAGCATCATCATAAGGAATGGACATCTGTCAAAACAATGGGCAAGATTCAGGAAAGGAAGAACAAGAATTCAGCAATTAACCACAGTCGAACACGAACAGAGAAAATCAAGGCACAAGCTGAATACACAGGAGTAAACAAACAAGTGAGGAAGAGCATTGGAGCTGAAAAGCAGAAATATGTCAAACACCTAACAACGAGAGCAAAAAAATGCAAGAGAAGGGGATATGAAACAACTATATCACACAGCAAAGAAACTGGTAGGGAAATGTAGTAAACCAGAGAGACCGGTCAAGGACAAGGAAGGCAAGATAATCACCGAGATTCAAAAACAGACGAACATATGGGTAGAATACTTCGAGGAACTGCTGAATAGACCAGCCTCATCTAATTCACAGGACATCTAAGCAACACACACAGACCTTCTTATCAATGTCAGGATGGCCATCACACAAATCAAGAACTGGAAAGCGGCAGGAACTGACAATATACCAGCTGAAGCTTGGAAGTCAGATATAGAAGAAACCGCAAATATGCTTCACATTCTATTAAGGTAGATTTGAAAGGAAGAACAAGTGCCTATAGACTGTAAAGAAGAACACCTCATCAATGTACCAAAGAAAGGAGACCTGAGCAAATGTAGGGGTTGCACAAGCATAACGCTACAGTTAGTACCAGGAAAAGTTTTCAACAGTGTGTTGCTGAACCGGATGAGAGATTCAGTAGACGCATGACTTCGAAATCAACAGACCGGATTCCATAAGGATCGATCGTGCACAGACCAAATCACGACACTATGGATCACTGTTGAGCAGTCACTTGAGTGGAACACCTCACTATATATCAGCTTCCTTAAATATGAGAAAGCACTTGGTAGTGTGGATAGAAGAACCTTCTTTGACACTATAGCGTGAATGAGAAAATTGTCAACGTCATACGGAACTCATACGATGAACTGCACTGCAAACTCGTTCATGGATGACAGCTGATAGATGTTTTCCAAGTGAGGGATGGGGTCAGACAAGGCTGTTTGCTCTCTCCCCTTTCTAATCTTTCTTGTGGTTGACTTGATTATCAAGACCTCCACATCTGACGAGAAGCACGGACAGGCTGGATACAACGATTTGGACTTCTCAGATGACCTAGCTCTCCTATCTCATACACACAAACAAATGCAAATGAAGACAGCCAGCGTAGTAGCAGCGTCTGAACCAGTAGGCCTCAATATACACAAGAGAAAAACCAAGATCCTCAAACACAACACGAAGCACACCAACGCAATCACACTCCATGGAGGAACTCTGAAAGATGTGGAATCTTTCATGTACATGTACAGCATCATCGATGAACAATGATGATCCGATGCAGACGTGAAGGCGAGGATTGGCGAAGCAACGACAGCATTCTACAGTTGAAAAATATATGGAACTCAGAACAACTGTCTGTCAACCAACATCAAAGTCAGAATCTTTAATACGAACGTCAAGACAGTCCTAATGAAATTACTACTCAAATGTCTACTGGTACATATATGTTAAAGCGGTGCATAGTTGCGACTATTTTTCTCAATATGAATGCAGAGAAAGTACACGTACAATTCTATTCATCAGATCTTTCGTCTCAAAATCATGAAAATATGTTTTTATTTTATTCATTTATCTTCTATCTATTACTAGCAAATTAGATATTTGATTAAACACAAAATGTTTGTCCGAATAAAATATAAAAAGAACTACTATCAAAATATTGAGACTCGTGAATTTTGGAACTCTCTTGTTATGTTTGAAAATCCATCAAAATTACGAGTGGATAAATAATTCATTTTCACTTTTCGGTAAGGGACAATCATTAAATGATAAAACGAAAGTATATATCAGTAATTTGATAGTAGATTGACTGAACTATTAACTCTATCATTTATTGAATAAGATCATCTTCCTCTGTTAATCTATTTGTATGAACGTTCGAGTTTAACCAACCAAACAAAACGCAATAACGTTTAAACGACCTAGTTTTCATGTCCTAAGGTGCTTTAGTACCATTTTCATCTACTTTTTATAAGTTTTCATCGATTAACTAGAGTGAATCGTAACAACGAACTTCGTCATAAGAAATTCGAAGCAGTTGGTCAATTTGATAGATTTCGATAGTGTAACAAGAAGACGAAGATTATCAGAACTATATGATATATTAACGCAATATATTTCAAAAAATCCGATCACATATATACTCGATAAGAACATTTATATATAAAATTAAAAGATCAACTAGACTAGAAATGGAGGGTAAGAAGAGGCTAAGATAAAAAGGGAAATAATGTGGAAACAATTTGAAACCTAATCACCCTGTATAATCAGCTAAGGTTTAAGGTGAGAGCAAACTCTTTTTCAATGCACGAAGGCGGTTTGAATTTTTGTATTGTTAAGGCTTCAAAAAATCTTAATATACGTCGTAAGATTTATCTTAACTCATTTCCAAATGGTGTTATACAAAAGTGCAAAAGGGTACAATACGTTGTTGAAGACGTTTCCTGGTATTGAGAGAAGAATGATGTCACTGCAGTTATCACACTTGCTGATATCATCTTTCTTTGGTATCTTGATCAGAAGTCCTTCTTCCAGTATAACGAGCAGTAAAAGTTTTTCTCTAGTGCTTAGAACTTTTAAAATAAAAATAAAAAATTCTCTGCAATCACAGAGTAAAACTGATACTACCAGATTTATCAAATGCTTAATTCTTTCTCTGTAGACTGTATATAAACAGATAGAGACTAAAGTTTCACAGTTCTCTTTTAGATGTTGTCAATTCACGTATATGAAACAAATAGTAAATCTATTTCACATAGTTGAACTGATTCGATTTTATTTTCGTATTGTTCGCCCCAACAAATCATTCCTGTCTTACTTTTATCATCAAACTTGAATCACCTTGAACTTCTTCAACTAAT
This sequence comes from Schistosoma mansoni, assembly GCF_000237925.1. Taxonomy (NCBI): domain Eukaryota; kingdom Metazoa; phylum Platyhelminthes; class Trematoda; order Strigeidida; family Schistosomatidae; genus Schistosoma; species Schistosoma mansoni. The sequence goes on from NC_031502.1 coordinate 41,725,058, forward strand.
TGTGTTATGGGCCTATATTAAATCGATATACTCCAATTGAACATGTTTCATATGGTTTCGTGTGAATTATTATTTTGTTATTAGTATTATAACTCGTACTCAATAACTGACATTGTGTGAAGTAAAATATTTCGATTATATTATAGATTATTTTTAAGTTAATGGTGACTATCTTGTGTGCATGTGAACGTGTCATAATCGAAAACACTTTCAATCGAAATAAACAAAATGGAGGATTGAAGTTTTGCTTTATTTCTTATGACTGTCGACTATCGGATATATAAATGAGAATTCGGTTTAACAGTTTACTAAAAATGGCTTACGAATCTAATGATTATATATTAGTCAGATACAGCTGGAACATGATTGAATACCTGAACGCAGTAGGTGTAAGACAATTATACGTCTGAGATAATGAAAGATGACATTGCTGTACTGTGAATCGATTGAGTTTAAACATGTACACTGTTGGATAACCAGTCAGTGGTCCTAGAAGTTAAGCGTTTGCGAACGAGTTCGAATGATTTTTACTCGATTCCCTGTGGCGAGATCATGGATGCCTACTGCTTAGGAGTCCGGTGCGTAGCCGAGAAAGCTGTCCAGTGCTTGCATGTTTTCAAACGTGATCTAGCTAGGATTTTTCGGAATAATCAAATAAACTCAGTTCTTTCGTGGGAGGTACTGGGTGATTTATCTAGGGTGGGGACGATTGGTTCACTACACAGCTAACAAAGTATAACACTACGAAGATTGTTCACATTTCGAATCCGTGTCTATAATTTATCGTCTTCTTCAGAGAACTATGCCATTCACCATTTGTGTTTTTTGTTTGTTTTTTTGTTTTTCCAAACGAGGTCTGCTAAAAATCAGAGCATTGTGGTTCGTGCAAAAGTTTTGTAATTAATTGTGATCCACCAGCAGCTATTAGAAATAAGAAAATGCTACCATAACTGTATGGAAAAATGTTGTTGCAACGATCTTCACTCCTTAATTTATTTTTTCGAAGTAATCCTTTAGTATATTTGTAAGTAATAAAAGGATGAGATGTTTCGGTTTACAGGTGGTTGGATAAATGCTCATCTTGAGTCAAAAAGCAGTAAGTATCAGAGTCTAGATGTTGCTAGTTGAAAAAGTGATCTGTGCTTAGAAGTTTGTTGTCAGAATTTGACCAAACGATTTATTGTCTTAGTCACTTCCCACCCTTTGGTTATGATTATGATAATAATTTATTTTTGCAGGACAAAATATAGCAAGTGTACGTGAAATTGAATCCCCCTTTTTCCATTTAAACTTTACGAATCGACTAGAATATTTCAATTCATTACACTGATTTCTATCATCGGCTTTCGTAAGTCTTCAACCAGCTTACAGACTTTATCAGAATCTGGTTGTTAGCTGTCTCCAGTTACAGTAAAACATTTGATACTATGGGATAAACTTGACTTCGGAATTGGCTGCTTGGACATGGATATCTTGTTTTCTGGATTTGATTTTAAATGCTGCATAGCATGTAGATTACTGGTTCAATTCATAATAAAGTCACTCATGAAAATATTTAACGAGTTGTATGATATAATTAAGTTTCTGTTTACTACTTTAACATGAAGATTATGTTGTATCCCGAAGAGAATTATGAATGGTAACTTTTGAGGATTAATTATTGGCCAATATAATATGTATATTTCGTATTGTAATTAACCTAATCACATTCGTTTCCTCTTATCACTAACTTTATTTTGACCTTTGAACTGTTATTATACGATCCTTGAGTTATCATCAGTTTATTGATTACTATTCACAGCCACATTCGGCCAAATATTGTACAAATGTTATTATCTATTTTATGGGTCGATATGGTCTGTTTGGTTGGTATATAAACTCAGTATGTTTGAAATACAATTAATCATACCACTGAGGCTGTTATTGGTGTTTTGGGCTTAAGTGGTTGGGCTAGGTAGATCGCAGTGCCGATACGTACTCTAGTCTGCCCGTACGGGTTTCGTGTCACTGTTCCAATCGATAATTCGCTGCTCCCTGTTTGGCGGTCTTCTCGCGTCACACATCAACTAGACATCCACTCGGCTACAAGATGGCCACCAATCCCATCCCCGTCGCCAGTTGTTATATCTCGTTGACGAGTAGATGCCTGATGGATAGGTGTTTGCAGAACTCTTGGAACTGCGCTGAGGTGAACTGCGACCCATTGTCGGATACAATCACTTCCGGTAATCCGTTCCGTGCGAACAAATCAGTCAGATGTTTCAGCGTCTGGGTGGTCGTTGGTGGCGTGACGGGTACAATCTCCGGCCATTTTGAGAAGGCGTCGATCACTGCAAGATAAGTGGTTCCGTTGACTGGACCGGCAAAGTTGACATGTATCCTAGACCAGGGATACTCAGGCTGTGGCCATGGAACCGGCGGCACCTTCGCATTGCACTTTGCTGCTTGCTGACACTGAACGCATTTGTTTACTAGATCCGTGATGTGCTGGTCCATGAGGGGCCAGTAAGCATAGCTTCTGGCGATAGATTTCATACGCTTTATCCCGGGATGATCAATGTGAAATTGTTTCATCACTTTTGCGCGAAGATACTCTGGTACAACCACTCTTTCACCAAACATCACGCAGTCGTTCACAATACATAGTGAATATCACCGCTGATACAGCTGTTTCATATCTCCATCGAACTTGACAGACGACCACCCATTGGTGATATAGCTCATAGCCCTCTTGATGACGAGGTCATCCCTTGAAGCGTTTTGTATGTCTGACGCGGACACCGGCAATGCTAGTATAGCGGTTGTCGGATAACATTCTGCGTGATCTTCCACTGACAGAGATGCGATTACCATATTTTCCTCAGTCGCCGAATGATCATTAATGAGACGTGATAGAGCATCTGCTTGCCCAAATCACTGGGTGCGTCGGTATTGGATTTCGAAATCGTAACCCAAGAGTACCAAGGCCCATCGCTGAGGACGGTTTGCCGAGTGGGCTGGTATGGCAGACTTCGACCCGAAAATTGCGAGAAGGGGCTTGTGATCCGTAAGGAGTGTGAACCTCCGACCGTACAAAAATTTGTGGAACCGCCGCACAGCAAACACCAGGGCGAGAGCCTCCTTCTCTATCTGACTAAACTTTCTTTCTGCCGGGGTCAGCGTTCGGGATGCATGCATGACAGCCTTCTCTGATGCGTCTGGAAACTGATGAGAAATGACAGCTCCTAGGCCATACGCTGAGGCATCTGCAGCTACAATGATTGGCATGCATGGATAGTGGTGCGTTAATAATGTTGGAGGCGGTTTAATTCTTCATCTACTGTTGGTAACGTCGCATAAGGCACGGGTCTTTTGGGACGAAAGATAGGCTTAGCTCCAGGTTTCAAACGAAGCGTTGATTTTATGGCAGAACATTGTCCCAAACCAGGCTGGAAAATCGATGAAAACTGCGCCATTAGCTTCCCGGTATACGATTCAGTGTCATGAGGTTGTGATACCATGTGGCATATGGTATTTAGTGGGACATCAGCCAATTTCAGTTGATCGAACCAATCTAAACCAAGTAAATTTATATGACATACCCCGGTAAACGACGAATCCAGGAAGGTCACTCTACATTCCAATTGTCCTGATAAGTGTAGGAAATTACCACATGCGGTACGAGGCTTTTGAGTTGTTCGCTGCAGGCTTGGGCTACCCATTTTGATCCAATTTTTGTGTGAGAGGATGGTGACGTCTGATGCTGTATCTATTTGCAATCTAAAAAAATGTCCATTAATATTAATGTTAATGAATTTCCTCTCACCTGGTGATGAGCTCTGACAAGAAGATACTAAGCTCAAAGAAGAGGTACAGGGCTTCGGAACAGTCTTTTTGGTATTACTGGATCGATTTGGTGTGCTCTTAAGGCAAAACCCGTCCTTGTGACCAACGACCTTGCACTTCCTGCATCGATGTTGCCTAAGTGGGCAATTTCGTACGTAGTGCCATGCACCACAGTGCCAGCAAGGAGTGGAGGGATTTGTTCTGGTCTGTCGAATTGGGCTGAAATGAGTTGGACTGAATGTAGCGGGAGCGCACTTATTCTGGTTAGTTGTCTTTTGGACTACTCGTACTTCCGATCGACTAGACCCACCACTGGCCTACTGATATTTGCATAATTGAGAAATAATTACAAGTATTACTTTATTTGAAATGTATTATTATATAATATTTACAGTCATTCACATAATTTACAAGTTTTGTTTCATTAAGTTAATGCTTTGTGGGTTTTTCTCCTGTTATCAATCCAGTTGTCCAATTCACATGATTCTCAGCTAAGTATCTGGTAATCAGAAATGTACCTGATTTCAAATGATCTTTCCCTGGATTAATATGAATGTTGTCTAAATGTGTTAGTGTTCTGTTAAGTCTTTTTAAAATAATACCTAAATATACATCGTCGATTCGCATTTGTTTAGTGAATGGCATAGCAAACGATGCATCATGCACAACATCAGCTCCTAAAAAGTAACCTATTCCTAAGAAATAACGTGGATAATAGTCCCATGGATATTCATTGTAAGAGACTGCCCACCGACCACCATATCCATTTCTAGGTCTGTCAACGCTCCCAAAATATACAGATCCAGCAGCAAGTGATTTCAGTTGAGAGTAGTTAAATTTCCTTATCAAATTGATTGTGTTGTTTGGATGAAGTAGGTAGTCATCGTCAATAAACAAGAATAACGGTGACTGAGGGATACAGAAGTTTGTGGCCCAACGTAAAGACAACATCATTTTAGACGTCAAATTAAAATATGTATCATGAAAAGCACCTATCAACATATCATTATGCATTTTACTTTCATTACTTAAAATCTTGGCTATTGACCATTTCGAAACATATTTATTTGATAATCGCATTGAGTTTATCGTTAGGGTAGTCATAAAACCATCAAAGTGGTAAGTATTTGTTTCGTTTGGTGTTGGCAAACCAACTGTGAACACGAACTGTACGCTGAAATTCTTCCACAAATCTTTATTCATATAGGTCATTCGGGCAAATGCTCGCTGTTCAAAACAATAAACGCATGACTTCACGATCACCACAAGATTAACATTTTTAGTCCTAGAACAAGGATTGCAAGTGCGTTTTGGTAAGCGAACAGCAATTAAGTCATCGTTATTGCATGGTATCTAAAATAAAAGATAAACAGAAAATACACGAGTTGGAAAGTTTATTTGAAGGGAATGATAAAACAATACATTTAAATGTAATAGATGATGATAAGTTCATTAGTATATCAACTTAAAAGACATCTTGAATACATCATTAAGATACCAATGAAGATTATGATACTCAAACAAACTATCCTGACTAATATTTCTCAAAAAACCTAACAATTTAAAACTTTAAAAGGTTATATGGTAACATTTTCTTAGTTTAACTTAGCACCAAATCGAATTTAAATCATTAGAAATAGATGCTTGCACAAAACCTGTGACATAATTATCCATTAAAATAACGTTAGTATGAAAATCATTGCTTTCTTCTACCCGATTAGTTTTCCAATATCGGATAGATATGTTTATTTAGTAAATTACTGATTAAATAATGTCAAGTATTTTATACGCATATTCGTCAAGATTAGAACGAATAGTTTGACAAAAATTGGGCGCCGAGTGTAGAGAAGTCATTATATGTGAAAATTATATTTGAACTAATCTCAGCAATTGAAATTTTAATAATTCCAACGTTTCGTCCAGATAACTTGTCTGGACTTCCTCAGGGTGATAATCAAAGTCATCAAAGAAATATATAGCGTTTAACAATTAAATCTATACTGTAGTAATCCAATCATATTTGAATGTTGCATTTTTGTAAACAGGATAATATGAGTCAGTTAAATGAGAATCAGGTGAAAAGTTCACGATGTGAAATAAAAGAAGACGGGATGAATTGTGTGTGTAAGAATGAGTTAATAGTGAATGATATTCGGTGTTGATATGTTTCTATATGAAGTAGAAACAAAAGTTCAAATTGAAGGTTGAAAAATTGTTTCTGAATCACTGAGTTGAAAGTAAAAATGAGAATCATCAAGTACATAATTGTAATGCTAAACATAACTCATATTGATTTCAGTCAAAATAACAATTCATGTGAAATAAACAGGTTGAATAAAGAAAGAGAAATTATTTGTTGATGAATATTTGCCAAATGATTGCTAGCTGAATACCATCCTTTCTGTTTAGGCTGTTCTTATTACCCTGAAGTAGTCCAGACAAGTTATCTGGACGAAACGTTGGAATTATTAAAATTTCAATTGCTGAGATTAGTTCAAATATAATTTTCACACATAAATGTCCAATATTATTCAGTTTAATGTATACAAATCTAATTGTGAATCAGTGTAAATAATATAAAAATTAATATATCCATCTATTTGACCCATAAGAAAGGTCGAGTAAATTCTTATCTATCGTGTTCCTATTCTTACTTCCATTATCTGACTCTCGATTTCTAGATGTAAATACCACGTTTGATCAGCACTTACAACACGATCTCTATGAAAAAATCAAAGATTTTCCAAAAAAGAAGCAATATATATAGAGAATAATAAATCTTGGAGTAATAACCTATCCAATTTTACATACCTCTTTCAATGAAAGACCAGATGAAATTGCTTTTAATGCTTTTGTTACATTAAAATATTTTGGATAATGTTCCGTTAAAATATATGCTATTGGTTGACCTTTTTCATTTCTTGTCAATATAGGATGACTAATATAACTTTTATTTTTCATTGAATAATCATCATTAAAATAATAAATAATATGATTATCATAACGTATATTATAATACAATTTCATATTCAATAATCCTGTATTTTTATTATTATAAGTAGTATATTCAATTTTATCATTTCGATGATACAATGAAATCAAATTAGTAAATAAATTTGTTATTTTATTTTGTTTTAAATAATGAAAATTATGATAATTTATAAATTTAGTTTGATATATAAAATTAATCCACGATAATTCATTCAATGTTATTTCTTCTAATTTATCATATGAACAGATTGTATCATTATTTTTTAAATTATAAAAATTTTTTAAATTATTTTTATTTAAAATATAAATAGTGGAATAAAATAAAAATAAAATTAATAAAATTGAATAAATAGTTTTCCTAATTCCAATATTTATTTTAATTATTTTAATAAAAATTGGTTTAATGATAGGTATAACTGCTTGGTTATATAATTTCATTTGAATACGAATGGAAGCTAATCATATATATATATATATATATATATATATATACCAGTGAAGTAAGTACGGTTACTAAGAGAATGTTACATTCGGTATTATTATAAGAAAACAATCAATGTCAAATTCTATGGTAAACAGTACAGTTAATAGATATTGGTAACTATTTTTTTTGTTTTTTTTTTCAATCTTTAATTGAGAACTATTTAATGTAAATTTTAAATTCATTATTTTTTTTTGTTTTTTTTCTTGGCTTCATATTACATTATTTTTTCTATGGACTCTTAAAGGTGTACAGAAATAAAAACAAAATTCATATTTATACTTTCTAGTGATCTGTTGATTTTTTGAATAATAAATATGGTATGTGTAATTTAGTATAAATGTTTTGACCTGGTTAATAGAATCTTGAATATGATCTATTTGTAAAATGTATTTTAATGATAAAGCTTAAAGAATACTTTACTAGTGACCTTCAGAGGTAGTTGAAATGACCTTGATAAAATAAATTTTTAGTTGAATAGAATATGGTAAGTATCAATGGTTACTTATTTGATTACAAAAAAAAACTTAAAAGAGCTAGAATACTTGGATGCCGGCTCAGTGGTCTATCGGTTAAGTGCTCTGGCGCGAGGCTGGTAGGTCCTGGGTTCGAATCTCGCGGGTGCGGGATCGTGGATGCACGCTGCTGAGGAGTCCCACAATGGGACGAAATGGCCATCAAGTTTTGTCATTTACTATGTTAGTTGTAATTATGTCAAAATATTTTAACTTTCAGATCAAAGAACCCTTTCTGAACTCAAACTTTTAACTAAATTGATGAATATTTCTTCATCTAGTTAGTCTTAAAAAATTTGGAAGAATTGAAAACAGCGTATTACGACCTTGATTCAGTGCGTAATTTCGAATGTTTTTGGATAGAATGTTCGTTAAAGTATAAGCTTCGAAGGATAGTGAATTATTTGAAGACTAAAACCGTGTAGAGACTATAGACCATCAATGTTGATGATCTCTGTCGAATGATGGGAGGCCTAATCGAGTTAGATGGGAATAGCGTGACGAACTAGCTAACTTTGAAGTCACACCACATGGTCAGCATCTAGCGTAGATTCCCCCTCCGACGTATTAAAGTACTATGACTACTTTAAAAACTGTATAACACATAGGGCGTTATTATGGAAATATATTGGTAAGAATAAGTACAGAGAATGTAATGAGACCACCACAGCATGCACAAGTCCATGGTATACGATTAACTGACCCGCGTTTGTTGTCCTTGACTTTGAAAGGGATCGGTGATCTGTTTGATATTCAGTGACCCAACTGCTGGATGATTTGGCTAGGGCTCAGTGACATTTCACTGTCCCTACAAGAATTATAAACAGAGATGGATGGTTGCTAGCAGTGGAATCCAGGACGCGCGTTTCGCCCTATTTGAGACTCGTCATCTGGATATATCTGCATCCCACGGTCGATGTTCATTCCGAGATAGTTTCTGTCAATGAATTTGGTTAAGACTTGTTTATAGATTTTAACGAGCGTAATAAAAAATATTGGTGAGTTATCATAACTCTGGCTGGTTTGAAATACATCTCAACGTACAATTTCAGTTCTTAAGAAATTCGGAATAAAGACATCCCTAAAAACGTCATGTCTTAGGAGTTCGATTAAGGTATTTTTAGCAAGTTAATAAAGGCAATGAAGCGAGAGGTACTTAATAATCCTTGAAGACATTTACCCATGGTAATCTTGTACCTATCGTCTATGTTGCTGATATTCTTGTAAATGATCGAGTGGAACGAACTACTGTGAAGTTAAGGAGTTTGAAAGCTTTCATATGACTGGTCATTTCTACACACTAACGCTTACATCCACAAAACTTCAAGACATTCTTCCCTGTGACCAGCGATATGTTCTTACCAATTTGCCTGATGAAAATACTGAACTTGAAATATTACACATAACTAAGCTATCTCAGAAAGACAAAGCAGAACTATAATATCTTTTAAGTATGAATGCCAAGCTTTGACTTGATAGTTTCAAATATATTGAGCAATTAGTAGATTTTTATTATGAGATCTTCCAGTTTTCAGTATGTGTTTGATCAGCACCATTTACAATTGTATAATCATTCTAAATTATTCATAATGAAGTACATAATCTACCGAAACATTGTGTGAGTACATCTCATCTGGATTGTTGTGGCGTTAGCTCTGTCTAATGAAAGAGTTTGAACAGTTATTCTGATTACCAAGGCATCAGTTCCCTATATGTTTCTGTATTTCCGAAGTTTCTTTTACTCCTTTACCATTCATATTACCATGTCATCTTCTATCAAACTACATTTTCCTATTTTTGATAAAGCTTACTATAATTTTTTACAATTCTGTCTAATCTTCAAACATCCATCTTTTCTATTCTTTATTTTACCATAAATTATCAGCTATACTCCATGAACCTCATCCATAAAGAAACAAACTAATCAACAAAACTATCATTACAATTATCTTCAATGAAATAGTAAGACCTGGTTTAAAAGTAAAAATTATTAAAGTCAAGTACATAGATTAAATAGTTTTTAATAAAATAAGTTAAGTAAGCCAATGACTTACATTATAAGTAGTTATTAAAGGTAAGCTTCAAGCAATTTACATTAGTTTTGACAATAAAAGAATCAATCAAAATATAAAAATCAGTTATCATCGAATGAATTTATGCGTAAAGAAAATGCTAAACTGTTTATACCTCATATTCATCACTTAAAATGAGTAGACCTTTTCTATTAAGTAAACGATCAAATGTTTATTTATTTTGGCATACCACTGCTCCAGTTCATTATACGTTTACTGATTTTATAATGTACATTTATCCCACCTGACATAATATCCTTTTTAGTTAAAGACGGACCAATAATGTTCAAATGAACAAGTGTTATATTTAGTTTATTAAATAAGATCCCTAAATAGGCGTCATCAATGCGTATTTCTTTAACGAAAGCACTTGCAGTAGCAAGACGATGCACTAAGTTTGCACCAATAATATAAGTCAATCCATGATAGTAGGGCGGATAAGATATCCATGGAAATTCTTTTACAGTCATTGCCCAGACACTGCTTGTTTCATTAACCATTGGTCTAAAAACAGTTCGAGATGAACGGATGTAACCTCCATTCATATTTCTTAAATAGTCTTCAGTATTATTATAATAAAATGTTATTACGTTCTTTGGTACTAAATCATAGTCATCATCTATAAACAAATATAAAGGGACTTGTTTTGGACAAAATGCTGAGAGCCATCTTAAACCAAATATCATCTTCTTTGTTAAGTTGTAATATGTATCATGAAATGATCCAATCAACAAATCATCATATAAATCAACCTCCAATGACAACTGTCTTACAAACGACCACTTGGAACTTCCATAATGTTTAGAAAATTCCCACCACTTTGTATCCAAGATATATGTATTTCCATCAAATCGGAACAAATTTGATTCGTTTTCCATGGGGATACCTAGAACAAATACAAACTGAACACTGAAATTCGGCCATAATTGCTTTTGCATAAATGTTCGTCTTGCACGGTCACGTTTTTCGAAGTTATACACTGACGATTTGATTATGACTATCAGATGTGGAATTAACTCATTGTTGTATGATCTGCAGACAGACTCGGGAACCCGGAGCGCAAACATTTCTGGATTATTGATAGGTTTCTGAAAGATAAAACAGTTTGTTCTTTATGTGAAGAATATCAAAAAAATTAAAATAATTAACCATCCATTGTAATCGTTATCTATTCTACTTTAGATGACCTTAATGTATGTTTTCTTTTATCAGTTGTGATATTTTTTAGATGAAGAGATTTCACGGAGAGAATATTTGTCTGTAGGTAATATTCATCACAGATCGATCTAGTTTCAGTTACTAGTGAAAAACAAATATATATATATATATATATATATATATATATATATATATATATATATATATATATACTAGACGTACCGTGGGAAAGAAACGGGATTACGTTTTGTATATCATAGACCAGTTTTGAAAAGTTCAAATTTTGGGGAAATATAGAGTAGTCAGTTGAATTTGATCCCATATATTCTGGTTCTACACCAGTTAATAATTCCTCTTGTTTGTAGCTGTTATATACCATATCTGCAAATTTATTGTAAAGATCTTCATCCTTAGAATCTGTTGCGTTATGTGCAAGTGAAAATTGTAATGCAAGATTGAAACTATTTAAACGTTTGTCAATTAAGTATGTAACAGAAGGTGGTGGCCAACGTTGCGAATATGAATCTGGAGAGATAATTTTTTCATTACTTATCCGATTCAAATATTTAGTACATTTAATCCATGAATGTTTAGATTTGATGCAGTTTTTAAAATATTCATTCTCATTAATTGTATATAATGAAGGATGATAAATTAATAATTTTATGCTAAATAACCATAAGATGACAAGGTAAATTATACACCCGCTGCTAATAATAATCAATCCTCTCTGAATTTGTGACATTTGAATAAATAAAAGACTGGGTAATACACTAAGTAATTATGAGAGTTGTGGAACCCTGTTAATCAGTAATATGTATTATTGTAAATGAATAAAACAAGAACTTTCAAAAATAAATAATCAGTATGATTATACTTCAGAATGTTGAAAATGGTCGATTTCAATTGCGTATGTTATGTTTTATAAAATGTACATTTATTCATGTATAATCTATAAATGGCCATTGCTTTGGGTCTAGGGGATTCAGTGACTGTTTACTCTTAGTTAAGCGTACGAACAGAAGTTTATTCAAGACTTAATTTTGGGTTAGTTTGTCAAAAAATTCAAACATTTAAAGAAATAACTTCAAGTTTCCGGTCATTGGGCGTTATTTTATTGAATAGTTTTTATTGTTCACTTTCTACTGTGATCACAAAATTCATTAGGAGCAAATAAGTAATCATAATATAGATTTAGCCCTCAGATCAACCGTTAATAAAACATAAAACGAGGATGTGGCCTTCTAATCAAATATCATATATATCAGGTCTAACATTTTCTCTGAAGAATAAGGAATTTATCAACCCTCTCTGAAGATTCAAGTCTACTGTTTTATTGATCAGTATTTGAAGGCGAAAGCAAGACATTTATATTGTATAGGTAAGGTTTCTTAGGTAGCCCGATGAAATAAAGTAACAAGGCGATATTCCACTAATGTTATCGGTTACGGTTATAGATTTTGTGTTAGCAAACCGAGAAGGTTACTTGAGTAGTGTATTGAAAATTCAGTTAGCGTATTCTTGAAACATGATGGCTAAAGGAAAAGAACCAAAATTACTTAAGAGCAATTTCGATAGGTTTTAGGCTAAGTTAAAACCAGCTAGGTGATCCAACCAGAATTATATAAAAAGTTAGAAGTAACGACTTTTTAAAATACTTCCACTGCAGGACTTTACCTAAGACTCATAAAGAATGGTTAAAAGAGTGTTACTCTATCGTTTAGTGAGTAACTGAACTCTTTAAGCCACTAAACCTATAAGTCTGTATTTACTCTTTAAGAAACTCTCCGGAAATTATTGACTACACTAATAACTGAGGATATCATCTTAGATTAATGTTATATCAAGCTTATGGTATTTATTTAGGAATGTTATACATAACGATAGAATAGACCTTATATGTGGGTACATCTCTGTCTTACCTAAAGGACCATTCTCAGATTTAGCTTAAATTCTCAATAGCATCTACTGATAGATAAACAATAGTACATTGGAGTAGCCATTAGGACCATAACTTAGTTATTGCTTCTTGGTAAGAATGCATATGCAGGAGATAATATTAACGGTAATTTGAGTATTTGCGACGAAAGTTTGGAATCTGGTATTTTCCTTAATACATTTAATGAATCCCATCCACCAGTCCATACAATTCACCTATGAAAAAGAAATGAAACCTACGATCTTGTTTCCATTTATTCTGACAATAAGATCTCATATGACCTAATATGGTATTAGCGTTAGCTAGATGAATAAAATCCAAGATTTGTATCTACAGAAGTGGTTTCGATAATTGTTTTGGTGACCATGATTATAGTTTCCATCGTATTTGCAAATTTTTTCATTCATCTTTTTCTATTTTATTTCACATTTTTAAATGATACGTTTTCTTGTCCCATCCAATCAATAAGATCCAACCATAATACTGTGTACATAATACTGTGTATTATCTGACCCACAAATTATTTTCTTCCTTACCCCTTGATTAGTACGTCACCTCATTTGTCGAATCAATTTATAATGTAATCTTTTCTAGCCTCCTGTAGACATATATTTTCCATATCACTATATATACGAATGTACAGCTTAAGTAAATGATTTCGTCGAAAAGAAAATTTTCTTCGCTGAATTCTCTTTTTCTTATTCAATGACATTATGTGTACAATGTATTAATCTTGTTATCATTATTACCATTATTCATTTTATCATTATCATGTCGTCACTTGCTATTCTCATTGATTACAATATTCATCTATCTACCTAAAAAATTACATTAAAACCTTCCAATGTGAAGTTAAGTCTTTTACCGTCTGTTTCTGATATTTCTGATTTGGCCCACTATTATTTACTACAGTACTTGTGAATGTACCAGTCATCACACAATCGCAAATCACAAAATAAAAGGTTTTTTTCTTTTCTGAAATATTTATTTGATTTATTCGAAAATAACTTATGATAATCGTACGGGTAACTGATTCATGGATAGTATATTACAATTCATAGTCAATTTACAATAATCTTTAAAGAAGATGACGAAATAAGGGTAAAATCTTTATTATTACCATCGGAAAATGACTATAATGTACTTTTTTAAATCTCAAACAAGAAATTTTATTTTTCGCACAAGAACGACTGAAAACCATAATGAAACTGGTAAAAGTTCGAAATATCTCCAAACTTATTTTATTTATTTAATCTAAGTTTGTCTATTTTATCCATCTATGATTAATCCAGTTACCTAGTCAACATATTTTTCTCTTGAATATCCAGCGACTTTAATTGCTTTGTACTTTTCATTTTCTGTGTATGGATTGATAGGAAAATTGTCTAAATCAATAAGAGATTGATTGAATTGTTTCAGTATTATCTTCAAAAAAATCATCGTTGATTCGAAGTTTTTTAGTGAATGACAGAGTATCATGTACAACATATGTCCCTAAAATATAGTATACACCGTTAAAATAAGGTGAAAATGGTTTCCAGGGATACTTATCTACCCAAAGTGACCAACGATTATTAAACGTTCCTTTCGATCTTTCCATGTTTTTAAAATAAAGGGGGATCTACTGCAATCGACTTGACCTTAAATGCTTTTAGTTTTTGTACTAATTTGTTCCTAGAATTTCATATTAAGTAGTACAATATTTTGTAGTAACGTTTAGATTCTTTGTCTACTTTCATTACTAGTAACGTAATGGACGCTAGGTGGATCCACCAAGGATTTTAAGTAGTAATAGCTTCACACTTTGTAGTGAATAATCTGAATTAAACATCCTCACTCATTTTGAATCAGACCGATTCTGATTGCATCAGGTGTAGACTTAGTGAGAGAAGAATTATAGTGATCACTTACTGACACGACATGGACTAAATAGATTCTATTCATTTGGATAACCTTGTTTTTTAACGGCTTAAGCAAAAACAATCCACACACTTCACAAAGCTACACACAACTACCAAAACGATTACGCTCGACATACGAACTTTCAGCTTTCTAGGCCAAGTTTGAAAAACAGTATCAATTATAAGCTGTCGAATGAGTACCTTGGAAACATAATAGAACTGAGTACCTAAGATATTTGAATTAGTGAGATAGAGTATGCAGGGTCATCGTCCGGTAAAGAACATTATTTGAACACGATGACAGTAACTCCTTTTGATACAACGTCGTTCCTAACTTTCAGTATGTCTGTAAATTTAGTTCAAGTTTTCTAAGATCATTTCTAATAAATTCCTATCGAACGTATTACAAAGCAAAACTCACAGAAATCTACTTCTCTAACACTACTACATATTTTGTCAATTAAAAATGAAAATAACGAGGTCATATTTAAATTAATGGAAATGGAAATTAAGTGTCATAAATGACAGCCTACCGCACATTATTACATTTTGTAGTAGATCAGCCGACTGATACCAACTGAAGAACCACTAAAAATAAAAAATAATTGGATAACTTTTATATTCTACACTAGAACTCCTTGGAATAATCTGTACCTAGTAAGGACTAACAGCTTCCATCATTTATTAAAACTATCTTACAGCCAAGTTAACTGTTTTAAATCTTTTAGCTCAAAAATGTATTATTTGTACTCTCCTGACTATGTTTAACAAACACTATGTATTAATGAACTTTCAGGAATAACATACTACTCATAGTTATGGGTGCCTCAGTTGAAGAACATCCCAAGAATTCACCACCTCATTCTTTCATTCACATGGATCAGTTTGAAAATCCAAAAAAATTCCAAATACCTAATGTAACAATACCGCATACAACCAATACTTTTCTTGGCATGAAATGAGTATTGTAAAATTGTGGTCAACAAAGCTGGAGTGTGAATTGTTTATCCTCGCAAATGCCCTTCATTATTTGAAACTAAGTATGTATAAAAATTTTACATTCTGATGGAAGAATGGATGCAGTAACAGGGAACTGGAATGGAAGTGCTTTTTTCAAAGATAAAAAATATGGACGCTTACAACGATGTGAGTTTTAATTTATTTGGATAGTACGAGGGAATAAAACTACTAACAAGTGAGGGAAATGAGACAAGCAAATATCTCTCCTGGTTTATTTTGCGATTACCCAACAGTTCAAGTCCCCATAGAATATCAAAACCACTAAAACATCATTTTGAAATAGTAAAGAAGAGGAATACCAATAAAATACTACACAGAAGGATAACCGTTGTTTACACGGTAGACGAATAAAATGCTGTTAATATATTAAGTGACTTCACAAATCTCTTAGACATAACTCACATTTATAAGTTTACTGAGTGAAGACGCTGAGCTATAACAGACATACTGCAGACGCATATTTAAAGATTTCTGACACTGTCTTTTTAGGGCGTCAGACAGCTTTGTTCAAACTACTAACAACATAAAGTATAGAAATTAGTTGTTATTCAATTTTATACTCTGAGATTGCTAAAATGCTATCAGGCTAAAAGTTATCCATTGATGATGTTACATAATATCAAAATGAACAAAATTTTACGGCTGTAAATCAGTTTATAGAATAAAAGTGCAGTAGCTTCAAAAAGAACCGACTGTTATACAAACTTCACATGATCTGAACTTGAGGATAATTAGTACGTTTTGAAACACAACGAGACAGTTATAAATACGAAATGAACAAAAATAATATTTTTTTATAAATTAGATGCTATATATTAATATCCAGGTTTCATAAGTGAATATGAAATAATACAAAGTAAATGCTATTCAAAAAGCTAATTATGAGTCAATAATAATACAAGTGGAAAAGCGATCTGTAAGTTCTACATTACTTTTCTTTATTTTACCATGAGACAATCTTGAAGTATGAAAAGAAATTGGATACTTTACGATTGATAACTTCTAAAGCTAATTATTAATTAATCTGGTGACTAGCGTTGATTAAATGCTTGAGTATGGGGTTTCTCATCGATGAATGTTAATGCCTAGAAATGTGAATTCTCCTAATCATACGCTTTATGTAAATGGTTTAAAGGAAATTGAACATGACTGAAAATAAATGTCACAAAGCCTATAAATCTATTTTGGTTTCAATACTGAATAACGGAAAAAATTCTTTGTTAAGCTTTTCTTGTAAGTCGTGTTGGTACTTAAATACCTATTTCACTTTTGAAACTCAGTTTAAAGAACAAGGGTTTCCGACTACTACAAGGAACGTCATCTTTATTTGGTATGCGTAACAACCTGACTAAAGAAAACCAGATAACTCTGAAATCCCTTTCAAATATGCAGATTTTCCAGCAGTGCTAACTCACTTCTCATCAGATGATCCTTAATAAATAACCAAAGACGAAGAAAAAGAAAATATATTCACCAATGCAAACCTTTTGGAGATCAAATAGCAAATAATTATCCAACATTCAAATGAACACATGGTTTACATGGCCATTGTTAAAAATATTAAGCATACATTAGACAAAAGCAAAGCTACATTAATTATCATTGGAAGCTTGAAGGAAATCAATACCCATTCAGTAGATCATGGGTAATTTGTGTTTTCAACTCGAAAGTAAAGTGGAAACAGAGGAAAATATTTTATTCGTATTGCACAGAAATGTAGTTTAAATAATCTCGCACTAGTCAACCAGCAAGTGATTATGTAGTATAAATGTGAAGATTGGAAATGTATTCAATATAAAAAAATTATTGAAACCATTTCATTTTTGCAATACCACTTGATATGACGATTTGAAAAGCATCGACAGAATGAACAGCATCCAAGTTCGTCAGTACAGTATTTCAAATAGGTGAAAAATATTTTCAGGAAGATAATTAAATATAATTTAGTTCATGAAAAGAAATCAATCAGACAATCATTCAAATTCAATTTCATCCGACTGCAAATTATTCACACACAATTACTTTGGTAATTGAAATGTCAAAATAAAATAACCCATATATATGATCTACAGGCAGATATAGTGATCACATTGGTGTTAAGTGATGGGCTGCCTTATCAAATGGTCAGATATTCTAGGCGAATAAAGTGAATAAGAAAAATGAAAAAAAGTATTTTGGCAACAGCGAACGTCTGTATTATCTATGGCTGAATCTGAGCTTACCTGTCTTCCAATCGATTATCCTTTTACTTATATAGTGTGGTACATTGATTGCACCTGACTCTATATCGGGTCCCCCACTTGCGAGAGAAATGATGTCAAGGTTTCGAGGAATAATATTCAGTTTGTTGAAGAGTATACCCAAGTACGCATCATCAATACGAATATGCTGAGTAAATGCACTGGCAATTGCTAGGCGTTTGACGATATTCGAGCCCAAAATATAGGTAGCTCCATAAAAGTAAGGAGGATATCTTGACCATGGGAACTCCTTCAACATTACCGCCCAAATGCTACTTATATTGCCATCATAGCTTGGTCTAATAACCATGGAGTTTTTGTGTCGAATTCCGCCAGTCAAGTCTCTCAAACAATCTATTGTGTGATTTTTATAAAACTTGATCACATTCCATGGAACCAAATCATAATCATTATCTATAAAGAGGAATAACGGCACTGTATTGGGACAAAGTGCTGATAACCAACGAAATGTAAATACGAGTTTTGTGCTCAGATTAAAATATGTATCGTGAAAAGAACCAATCAAAATATCTTCGTGAAAATCTGCTTCCATTGCTAGTCGTTTAATAAATGTCCATCTATCTTTGTCATGCTTTCTCGATAACCTCCACCAAGAATCTTTCAGTTTAAATTTGTTATTACCAAATGTGAACATGTTTGATTCATTTGGATAGGGGATACCCACAACAAAGACGAACTGAACCGTGATATTCGACCATAAGTGCCTCTGCATAAATGTATTTCGTGCGTGATCACGTTCATCCGAACAGTAGCTACAGGATTTGATTACAACAATTAAGTCCGGAGCACGTTCTCTCACACATGGGTTACAAATACTTTTTGGCAGTCGTAATGCTAATATGTCTGGATTGTTTATTGGCAACTGAAAATAGAAAAAATGCGTCATGGTCACTGAACAAAGAGATGTAACTAGAAAATTAAGTATTTTCCACCGAATAATATTATTTTTCTAATATCTTTCTAATTTTGTTCGTTCTTTTTCTGCATACAAAAAAGTGAGAATGCCACAGCTATATACAATCGTGTAAGTCGACGTGTTAAGTTTGTTGTGGCCTGGACACGGAATGAAAGTACAGTGAAACAGTCTTCAAACTATACCATTGCCATTCAACTACTTATATAATATGTGACTAGAATGCTATCGATCCACTGACAGGTTGCACTGAGAAACAACGCACATGTGAACTATATATCATGATAGTATGAAGGCAGTTGTGCAATAGGCAATGAGCGGAAAAAGTAGACTAAGTTTCGACCTTGTTTGGCTAGCGTATTTTCTGTACGAAGATGGTGGCGACTAACTAAGTCCAAGAAGACTTTTGTGGCAAATGCCAGGGTGATTTTGTTCCCAGCGAAATAGATCACTCCTTACTCGAATTCCGTCAAAATGAGTGAGTGCGAATATTAGACATCAAGTATATATTTTGATGCCAGTATTTAAGGTTACCTATCTAGAAATAACTAAAATAACTTACTGTGGTTGATGGAAAACCATTTGCAGCATTGTATATCACTTTGTCAAAATCTAATGTTTGAGGAAACAAATTGTATCCAGATGACCAAAGACCCGGGGATCTCATCATGTTGTCCTCAATTCTTGTCGTAAAGTGTAGATATTTTCGATAGTATGGGCTGTCGAAAGGATTTTCAGCATTTTTAGTAAATGGAATACGTAAAGCAAGATTGATTACTGGGAATTCATCGTCAAACAATCCAGGTATAGTAGACGGTGGCCAGTTTGACGTTAGTGTTGTGTGGTTCCGTCTCTGTTGTCTGTTCGGTCTGTTTATATTATTGATACATTTAAGCCATGAACGTCTTGACTGTGTACATTGTTTAAAGTAGACATTCTCGCAAACCGAGTCAAACAGTGAATAGTTATTAAGTGAAATGTTATTATCAAATGACCATATGAAAATTATGCCAGCCGTCCACAAACATACAATAGGAATCAGTACACTCCAAATCAATAACATTTTCAAAATGGATTACAATCAGATGCAATTTATTTCTGAATCATAATAGAACTGGCTTTAGATAGATATCCTGGATCTTCAGGCTCTCGTGTAAATAAAAACTGTTATCTGTTAGCATCCGATATTCTTGGTTAACATGAATTACAATATGATGTTATGATTATATATAACAGAAAAGTGTATAAGCACTAAGTTTTTTTTACAATGCTTTGTACATTATACAAATTAATTTCAAATGTATTTCACCATAGTGTAATAATCTGAAAATAATCAAGTTACTATGCTAACAATCTTTCTTTAGTATACACAACGATACTAAGAAAGTGAATTGTTTACATTGCAAATATATTAAATAAATAGATTTTATACCATAGTAAATTGCTGGAAACACTTATGCAAACTGATGGAATAAGAAATACTTAAAAACCTTACACAAATTAGTCAATTCCCTGTTAATCAATATAATATATTGATATTGAAAATACGAGAATTAAAAGTGTTTATAATCCTACAAGCAGTATATGTAGAATGGATGGTATTAAATCTAAGCACCATAGATTAAAGGAAAAAAGGTTCTGTTGAACTGAATAAAATATAACTTTCACGTGATTCATCATTAAACACAATAACTCGAAATCATAAGATATTTCATTACCAATCCATTTCTATTATGATAGAGAAATAAATTGTTTCTGATTGTAATCCATTTCGAAAATGTTATTGATTTGGAGTGTACTGATCCCCATTGTATGTTTATGGACGGCTGTCATAATTTTCGTGTGGTCATTTGGTAATGAAATTCCATGTGTATGAGATAGGAGAGCTAGGTCATCTGCAAAGTTCAAATCTCCTTTTTGATTCTGAGATGTCTATTGTATTCCGAGTTCCCCCTCAGATGTCGAGGTTTACATAATCTAGTCAACCATCAGAAGAAAGAGGAAAGGGGGAGAGTAAACAGCCTTATCTGACTCCATTCCTCACTTACAATGCATCTGTCAGCTGTCCTCCATGCACCACTTTGCAATGTGGTCCATCGTATGAGTTCTGGATATTGTTGACAATCATCCTAGGAACTCCATAGTGTCGAAGAAGTTGCCATAATGGTCTCCTATCCACACTGTCGAATGCTTTCTCATAATCACGGAAGTTGATGTACAGTGACAAGTTCCATTCAACTGATTGTTCAACGATGATCAGTATTGTCGCAATTCGGTCTGGGCATAAATGATCCTTACGGGATCCAGTTTGTTGATCACGAAGTTGGGTGTCAACTACGTCTTTTATCCGATTCAGAAACACTATGTTCCTAGATGTTGACTTAAAGGCAACACTTTCATTTTCATTATATTTCAAATAAATCAAATAGTTGACGCATATCACATGAAAACAGGTTTCTAAGCATTTGATTTCTTCTACAATAAATTTCATCAGAGTGGTGTTGTTAGTGAATCGCATGTTTTCACTTAAGAAGTTCCATAAAAAGCATTTCCTTCGGTTTTGTTTTCAGTCATGAGCACTACATATGTTTGACTAGTGATTTTTATTTTTTTTCAATTAACAAATAATACGTAAGGACAGAATGTACATGATGGTTACTTACTTATTTAATAAAGTTTAATGAAGAGAACAAATAAGGCAACAGCATAGAATAATGTATTAATATAAAAATTGTTATATCTTGTGGCCGAGTGGATGCCTTGTTAACTTATGATGTGATAAAACCGCCAAACAGAGAGCAGCGAATTACCGATTGGAACAGGGACACACGAAAACCGTACGAGCAGTCTAGATTATGTATCGGTCACGCTTTCTGCCTAGCCCAGCCAGTTAAGTCCAGAACACCAATAACAGCCTCTGCAATATGAATCATTATATTTCAAACATACTGAGTTTATATACCAAACAGACTGACCACATCGTACTAATAAAATAGAAAATAAAATTTGTACAAGATTTAGCCAAATGTGGCTGTGAATGTCGGAGGCAGTAATTAATAGACTAGGGATAACTCAAGAATGGTAAATCGTATAATGATAGTCTATAGGTCAAAATACAGCTCATGATACGAGGAACATGAATATGAATAGTTCAGTTATTTAGCAAATATACGATAAAAATTATATGCATAATATTGGTCCATAAATGGATCCCAAAGTTACCATTCACTATTGCTATCGGGACATAACAAAAATACTTTTAGAAAATATATTGAACAATTGCAATAACAATTGTAATAAATAAGTGGATCAGTTATTTCAAAAGTGGATTCAACAGCACATAATGAGATCATAACATTATTTGATAAGCTATTTGTTTGATACACAATTATTTCACGTTGACTAATGCATTGGTTCATTCAGATGGAGTACTCAACAGGTTAAGAGTATCATTCATGTCAAGATAAGTAAAAATAAAAAATAAAACTGTGAATTTTCGTTCAATCACCGTAGAAAACACGTAATTAATGGTTCATAATGTCGCCAGTTTTCCAATTAATAATATCATCAGCAGTATCTATATCGATAATGACTAGAAAAGATTTAGTTTTCGGTGTTGATGCATCCATAGAAAGCTCTTTCATATTAGTCAGTGTCCTGTTCAATCGACTCAACACAATCCCTAGAAACGAGTCATCTATGCGAAGACTTTGTGTGAAAGCTATAGCCACAGAAGCATCACTGACAATGTTTGAACCCAACAAATAACCTATTCCATAGAAGTAAGGTGGATAGTAATCCCATGGGTATTCATTCACTGAAACCGCCCATCTCAAATCAAACTTCTCCTTCGATGGTCTTGCCACTACACTCGTATAATGCACCAAACCTCCAACAGTCGATCTCAAAACAGAAGCATTCAGACTCCTGACAAGTCGAATAGTGTTTCCAGGCAGTAATACATAATCGTCATCAACGAACAGATACAATGGTGTTTGTCCTTTACAAAATGTAGTAGTCCATCGATATGACAACATCATCTTCGACGTCAAGTTGAAGTAGGTATCATGAAATGACCCAACCAACATGTCATTGAATTTTCGACTCTCGTCATACAGCTTCTTAGCAGCAATCCATCGTGAGTTCTTGTAAAGTTTAGAGAGTCCAAAAGCGTTCCGACCAAGATTCACAGTGACTCCATCGAAATGATACACATCCGTTTCATTCGGTGTCGGAAGTCCAACAACAAAAACAAATCGAATTCGGAAATCTTTCCACAGGTGTGATTTCATGTAGGTGTCTCGAGCGTACGATCGTTTGTCAAAGCAATAGATACACGACTTCACTATTACTATGAGATCCAGACTTTCTGGTGGTTTGGTGGGACTGCAAGCGCTCGTTGGTAGTTGTACAACAATGATCGATCCTCCGTTGACTGGCATCTGGAATAGAGAATGAAAGAAACTACGTAAATATCACATTGATCAACTGGTAGAGGACAATCCATTTCTACATGAGATATATATCAACAAAAAGTGCTCTAAAATCCACTGTTCTTGTTTGAGTAAATATTACACTACGATAATTGAGTTTAGTCTCAGTTTTTGAGGTTGGATACTACTTTTACAATATGTATATTCAGTATATTATAACAACTCCAGTTAATTAGTTTGTAACCCTTTATATGATAAAACGTTGAACTTTACCCCACGCATTATGCCAGTTATTCAACTTCGTATAACCAAACAGTAATTTTTATCCTTCTAAACTATTTTCTTATCGAATACTGTACTTCTGGATCCTGTAATTTTATATGAATAATTTGACCAGCATATTTTGATGTTATATTTATCAAACTATAACATTTTTTAAAAACGTGTAATTTCAAATAGTTAGAAACTGTGTTCACTGTCTGCTTCATTCATTACAAATTGTCGTTGTGAATCTTCCAAGGTAATGATAATTTGATCACTGTCTCTTTCTGGGCACATAAATCTGGTTTGAGTTTAACTAATCTCTACTGCTCACGAAAACCAAAATAAGCTGTGTTATTTTATCAGCTGATCATTTTGAAAGATTGATAAACATCAACAATATACCTGCTACCAGTTGAATCTTGAGTTATTGCACTCTTTACAGATGTTGCATCTCTCATTCTCAAATTCTCTGTAGAACGTGCTTGAAGCACATCATCTCAGATGCTCATACAAACTAACTGTGGAATGTCATGATGATTGGTGAATCTGATAGTTTTACATTATTGACTGATCATATAATTACTAGTGACTAACTCGACGAGATAATTTACTAGGTTCTAGTGAGATTCAATGACCACTGGATTTCATTGGAGTCTTGTATGAGCAAAATATCACCAACGGTAATGGATATTACGAAATGACTAAGTTGAACACGTGCACTAATACGTGTCGGATCAGTTGGTGGTTTGAATGTTCAACCTGATAGTCCAAAGTTCGGTCAGTCTCTAGGTGGTTGGATATGCACTGCTGGAGAGTCTCACAAAAGATTGAGACAGACGATCAGTCTCTCCTGCTGTTCAGTTTGTCACCAAGTATGTCACTGAGATCAGTCCATAATGTGAAATTATGGAATCAGTAAAACCGTTTGTCTCTCCAGTAAAAACTCACATCAGGCATCAACTCATTGTCACAAGTGAAAATAAGGTAAGATCACCGGTAACGTCTGTACAAACACGGAACAATAATTACACTCGTATTCGACTAATACAATGCTCTTCCAGACAAGCTGCTTAATGCTGATTACACAGAAATTTACTAACCGAGCAAACAATTCATTAGTCAACACCCACATAGACTAATATAGTCTTTACAATCAGTCAAACAACTTACTGCGTCATCAGACAGCCCAACCTCAATAACATGAAGTGCTTCTGTCACATTGAAATACTTCGGATGATGCACATTCCGCTTTCTCGTCTCCACACTTGAATTCACATCAGACATTGCAATTGCATCACTACTATTCGACAAAACATAACGTTCATTCAACATATCATTCATATGATTCTCACTATTTATTGTAAATGGAATTTGTATATCGAGGAGTCCGTAGTTGAACGGTGTGTGAAACAGACGAACTGATCCATCGAATCCAGACAATCTCACATAATTCGTTGTGCTTAGATCATTCAATTGATCAACACATTGAAGCCACTTTTGCTCCGACTTCGTACATATGCTCAACATGTTCATGTGAAACAAAGAGTCATTACTCAATAATTCCTCTTCCATTGAATTGTCGGTTGTGTGATTAAGATATAGAATAATTGATGATATTTGAAAGAACAACACAATCAGTATGAAAACTGTCTTCCATTTCCTAGAAAAATATATTCCATAAAGTATGTGTCTTGTAATAGTCATCAGGAATTAATGCGATTTGAATGTTGTTAACACCCGTTTTCTAGTTATTATACACCATTCACAGTTATGTACTCATTACATATCACTTTCATTCCTTCAAATTTAATTTGTAAACAGATAGTTTCATTCTTCATCTGTCCGTGAGTTAAGATAATGATACTGAGATCGTACGATCAGCCCATTGGTTTCTATTTTAAACGCATAGTTTCATCTAAATTAATCAATATAGTCAGTCAAAAGTATTTGCAAGTGAACCATTAGTCTATTGTCTCAGTTTAAGTCTAGTTTCTCTTTAAAATAAGTAAGAAACATAAGCATGTTCAGCGACCTATTTTTTCCGTTTTATCAAACCTAATTCCGAGTTAGTTTATTCAATTATTTCATATATGATTATTACTAGAATACTTGTTGCGTTTTTCCTCCATTCCATAAAGATTTGTGTGATATTAGATCATTCAGCACAGAATGCTCATATGGCAACTAACACTGATCGACGTTAAGTTGCAATGTGAACTAAGGGATAGTACAAAGCATTACAAATTTAATAAGACACTTCTTCACATTTGACATGAACTTCAACTAGAAACGGACAGTAACCTCATAACTGTTTCACATACCACTTCGAAATATAATCCTTGTACATGGTTACAGATCAGACTATCCGCAAATCACCAGACCGATGCCCACTCTGACAACCAGAACAACAATTGACAAACGAAAAGATAGTTCAGTACACCCACGACTGAAGAACACCTGGTGCTCAAAACAACCACCGGTCAACGTCAAAGTCAGAATTTTCAATACAAACGTCTAGACAATTCTATTTGTGTTAGTTTATAAGTTCATTCCCGATAGGCCTGGTCTTGTTGTTGAGTTTTTTTCAGGCTTCCCGAAATCTTCCGAGTATTTAGGAACATGTTTCCATTACTGCTTGTGTTATTTCTGCACCACATGCAATTGTCCATTTCTTACCATCACCTCAAACATCACACCAACTAAATTGAATTTCATAAATGCAATTTCTTTGTTACGCTTATTCATTCTCATTCATGGCCTTCACCCAAACTATTCAATAACACTGTTCGTTCAAACATATCCCCCCATATTACCTGTGATCATAGATTTAGGAAATTTTCACGATAATTCAGAACCCCAAAACGGTTGATTTAGCAGAGGAAGAAAGTTATCATTTACCTATTCTAACTACTACGTACTTCTCAGTAGTCACACGATTTTAGGCTAAAGTACCTTGATCATGAACATCCTTTATGAAGTTGGAAAGCTATAACAGTAAACTATCTACAGATCTGTTCTTTTGTGATACGAATCAATAACTGACAAAACCCATCAAGGTCATCACACCTAAAGAGTTCTATGACCTTCAATGAAGCTTCAAAACACGTTGAAATGAACAGCATCAATGACCTAGTCTAACTCTGAAAATTCAGAGCTTACAAACTAATTCATTCATTGACAACTCTGAATGATATTATTGAATACATCGATTTACTCCCATAATAGAAGACTAAACTGTTCATAATAATGAAAGTTTACGGGACGTAGTAACAGTCACCACATTTTTAAATTTTCTCGAAAATAATTTCTCTGTGTGATTTAACTCCTTAATACAACAGCATGAAATAACAAACTAAATCATATAATGTTTGTGCGAATATTCGTCAAGATTACACCGAATAGTATGACGAGAATTGGGTGCCGAGTATACTTAATTACTAACTTACCCCTACTACCCCTCCCGGAAGAGCATAGGCCACACACCATCACTCTCCATCCACCCCTGTCCTGGACAGTCCTTTCCAGTTCTTTCCAGTTGTTATTCATCCTTTTCATATCTGCTTCTATTTCCCGGCGTAATGAGTTTTTCAGCCTTCCTGTTTCACATTTCCCTTCCGGATTCCAAGTTTGGGCTTGCCCCACCATGCATTTTGGTGATTTCCTCAATGTATGTCCTATCCACTTCCAACGTCTTTTCCTAATTTCTTTATCAGATGGAAGCTGGTTTGTCCTCTCCTATATAAAGCTGTTGATGATAGCATCAGGCCAGTGAATATTGAGTATTTTGTGTAGAAAACTGTTTATAAATACTTGTACCTTCTTGACGATGAATGTAGTAGTTGGTTGTAGTAGTTATCCACGTTTCGGCTCCGTACACTAGGACTGTCTTGACGTTCGTATTGAAGATTCTCAGTTTGGAGTTAGTTGACAGTTGTTTTGACTTCCATATGTTCTTCAATTGTAGAAATGTTGTCCTTGCTTTGTTAATCCTCGCCTTTACATCTGCATTAGATCCTCCTTGTTCATCAATGGTACTGTACAGGTACGTGAATGTTTCCACATCTTCCAGAGTTTAGCCATCAATTGTGATTGGGTTGGTGTTCTCCGTGTTATATTTGAGAATCTTGTTTTTTCCTTTGTGTATGCTGAGGATTATTGATGCAGAGGCTGCTGCTACATTAGTTGTCCTCGTCTGTATTTGTTCGTGTGTATGAGAGAGGAGAGCTAGGTCCAAATCGTCTAATTGGTTTTGAGATGTCCATTGTATTGCACGTTTCCCCTCAGATGTCGAGGTCTTCACAATCCAATCAACCATCAGAAGAAAGAGGAAGGGGGAGAGTAGACTCTATTCCTCACTCGCAATGCATCTGTCAACTGTCCACCATGCACCATTTTGCACTGTAGTCCATCGTATGGGTTCTGGAAAATGTTGACAATCTTCTTAGGAACTACATAGTGTCGAAGAAGTTGCCATAATGTTTTCCTGTCCACACTGTCAAACGCCTCATATTCAATGAAGTGACGAATTCCACTCAACTGATTGTTCCACGATGACCCGAAGTGTAGCAATTTTGTTTGTGCACGGCCAATCCTTACGGAATCGTTGATGGAGTGACAGATATAGGAAGGTCAGTGTGTGCTGCTTCGATGTCCGGTGGATTCAATGGGGCTGGTCTATTCGATAGCTCCTCGAAGTATTCTACCCATCTGTTCGTCTGTTTTTGAATCTCGGTGATTATTTTGCCCTCCTCGTCCTTGACCAGTCTCTCTGGATTACTATATTTCCCTGGTAGTTTCTTCGTTGTGTGATATAGTTGTTTCATATTCCCTTCTCTTGCATCTTTTTCTGCTGTCGTTGTTAAGTGTTCGATGTGTTTCTACTTGTTAACCTTAATTGTCTTCCTCACTTGCTTGTTTGCTTCTGCGTAGTCTGCTTATGCCTTGAATTTCTCTGTTCTTCTTCAACTGTTGTTAGTTGTTGTCTTCTTGTTCTTCCTTTCTTCAATCTTGTCCAGGGTTCCCATGGAGATCCATTCCTTATGATGATGCTTGTTGCGGCACAGAACCTCCAGACACGTTAAAGTTGGTGCTTCTCTGATCCCTTTCCAGTTGTCCTCCATCGCAGTTTCTTGTTCTTTCAGTAGATCCTGTAAGGCTTGTAACCTGTTGTTGAAAGTTATCTTGATATGGTTGAGTTTGTCAGTATCTCGAAGGACGACTGTATTGAACCTTTGTAATACTGTTGCCCCAGTTGTCAAGTGTTTCGTTAGCTTCAGTCTCATCTTGGCCACAACCAAGTGGTGATCTGAAGCTATGTCAGCCCCTCTCCTGATTTTCGCGTCTTCAATTGAACTTCTGAATCTCTCAGTGATGCAAATATGATCTATCTGGTTCACTGTGGTGTGGTCTGGTGAGACCCATGGAGCTTTATGTATATCCAGTGTTTTCTATTCCGATTTTGTCGTTTAGATCTCCCATCAGGATGGCGGTGAGGTCCTTTCTTGGTCACTTCTCCACAGTCGATTGAAGCCTCTCATAGAACTGATCTTTATTATCTTCGTTGCTATCATTGGATAATACTCATTGTGATTCTTTCCTCCTTTTATTAAATGATGCTTTTATGATCCTGTGTTCATGAGATTCCCATCCTACAAGTGCATTTCGTGCTTCTTTGAACAGTATCAGAACACCTCCCTGAGTGTGTGGAGCAT
Organism: Schistosoma mansoni; assembly: GCF_000237925.1. Taxonomy (NCBI): domain Eukaryota; kingdom Metazoa; phylum Platyhelminthes; class Trematoda; order Strigeidida; family Schistosomatidae; genus Schistosoma; species Schistosoma mansoni. The sequence continues at coordinate 41,754,542 of NC_031502.1, forward strand.
TTTCTTCTTCGTGACCAGAGCACAGCAGCATCTCTCCCGTACCTAGCCTTTGTTGTCCAGTTTGTGTCCAAGGTGTTTCGCTGTTTCCGAGTACTGCCAATTTGTATCTCCTCATTTCAATTGCTATTTGACTGGTCTTTCCGGTTTGCCACATTGTCCGGACGTTCCATGTATTTATAAAGAGTTTTGCTCTGGTTGTTAGAAGGAGCATCGGCCTCGTGACTTCCGAAAAATTTCGGCTTTCATCATGAGACGTCATAATTATTCCTTCAACTTAGAGGGCAGAGTTTAAATGGTTTGAATTATTTTTTCTGGTTAACGTTTTTTTAGCGAGTTAGCTTTTCTACGGGATGAGGTCGCTAACCCCATGCCCAACCCTCCTCCTTTACCCGTGCTTGGGACCGGCAGTAACTCTAGAAGAGCTACAGACGAAGCTACAGGCTACAGGCGCCGAGTATAGAGAAGACATTATATATGAAAATTATATTTGAAACAATCTCAGCGACTGAAATTTAAATGATTCCAAAATTCAGTCTGGCAAATTTTTCTGGGCTTCGTCAATATAAATAAACCACAATTATCGCCTTTCAATATTAAATCAGCAATAGAAGCAACTTTGAATGTACTTCCTAGTCAAACAGCAAATGAATTAAGGAATAAAATAATGGCCACGTTCTTACATCAGAAATCACACAATTCTATATAACTAAAAATGAATTATATGCATTAAAACAGCTGAGAAATGATATGACAATTATCATTACGAGAGTAGATAAAGTGAACACGACAGTTATTATGAGCAAATTGGATTACGAGAAAAAGCCAGGGAACATCTACAAGAGGGCCTGTATGAACTAATTAAAGAAACGAAAAGTAGGACAACGCTTAATAAACTTAGGTATGAAACCAGTAAAATCTTACAATCGTCAAAGGTTAAACAAGAATCTTCATTATGGTTCATGTCATATGCAAAGAGTTGTAACTCTTGTAAATTCTATGGACTTGCAAAGATTCACAAGGATAATACTCCACTAAGACCAGTGGTTGATTTTAAAAATTCACCGACGTACATACAATCTAATGAAATACTTAGCTAGGGTACTTAAACAGTATGACAAACTGATTATTCATGAAATTAAAAACTCTACAGAATTCAAGAATATTGCCGATACCATCGATATAGAAGAGGATGAAATATTGGTAAGTTTTGATGTATCTTCCTTATTTACTAATGTACCTGTCAATAGAGCATTGGATATTATTTATGATTGTTTAGAATCTGACTCACATTGGAATTTACGATGCCCATTAGATCCATCTGAGGTTATCAAATGCTTGGAATTATGTTTCATATCCACCTTATTCATATTTTGAGGAGACCTTTACAGACAAAAATAAGGCATAGCAATGTGTACACTAGTTTCTCCTATTGTAGCGAATTCATTCAGGCATTCCCTAGAAACCAGTGCAATCGCGAGAAGCGTATGTCCACCAAAAGTCTGGTTACAGTGTGTAGATGACATTTTTATTATCATTAAACGGGATGGTTTACAAGAATTGTTTGAAATAGTGAACAACATTTCGGAGAGCATTACGTTAACGAAGGAAATGGAATTTAGTGACCACAAACTGGCGTTTCTCGATTGTTTGGTTGAACGAAGACATAATAATAAGTTGAAAATAAATATATTCAGGAAATCAACACATTCTGATAAATACTTAGATTACAGTTCGGCTCATGTGTTGTGTACGAAAGTCACTGTTGTGAAAAATTTAATTAACAGAAGTATTGAGCTCGTTACAGATAAGGAAGACCAACAAATTGAATTGAATAGAGTCTTGTCAACGCTTAGGAATAGCAACTACGCAAAAGTGTTTTTAAAGAAGATTATTAGAAATGAAAGAAAAATTAAGCGAGGATGTATACCAAAAGATTGGAAGTCCACCGTGGTCATCCCATAACCTAATGAAGCATCGGAAGAAATCAAGAGGATTCTAAACAAGCATGATATAAGAGTGCATTTTCGGACGTGTGATACTGCATGGTCAGCATTAGTAAAACTTAAGGATAGGTTTCCAAAGGAAGAACAACAAAATATTGTCTATGAGATCAACTGTCCTGACTGTAACGCAGCACATGTGGGAGAAACATCCAGGCAATTGAATGTAAGGTTGAAGGAACGCAAGAAGTGTTTGAAAAATGTGCCCGAATCCTCGGTTGACCTAAAGAAACTTGAGAATAGGTTGGCGATAGCGTTACATGCATTGAAAACAGGAAAAGATCAATTTAGAAGGGACCAAAATACTTCAGAAAGGCTTCAACACTCATAAAGAAAGATTGACAGGAGAATAATTTTTTTGTGTGATTGAACAACTTAATACGACAGCATGAAATAACAAACTAAATCATATTGTGATTTCAAAGTAAATTTAAATTCCCCACTGTAATTCGACTTCATTGTTCCTGAGATTAATTATGGCTCCAACAACTACAATCAACAGCATAACTTCTCCACATATCATGCGAGAATGAGTTGCAGTATCTTCTATCATTTATCCATGCAATGAATATTATGAATTAGTCTTGTTATGAAAGACGGTATCCCGTATCTGCTTACTTCATTATCCATCTGTACTATTCTATCAAGCATTCATCAAGAAATGAATGACAATGTTTGTTTCGACTAATTATATCTTGTGAGATTTTATTGTAAATAGAGGTTGTGGTAAATAATGAACTTCGTATAACCAGACAATAATTCTAATCATTCTAATGTGGTTTCTGTTCGATTATGGTAACCATTTCATTTTTCCATCCTTAGCACTTCTCAATTATCCCTAATTCTTATAATTGTTCGAATCTCCAGTAGAGTTTCCGCACATGCGTTCGATAGTTGGAAGTAGAACTAGTCTGTCGGATCTAACTTCTTCTCATGGTTGACGGTATTCGGTTAATTATATATCAGTTATTTGTCTATACATCACAGATTAATCGAACCTATTTATCTATAGAATCATCGAATTTTAGAACACGAATATCACCAAATAACACACTTGTATGATGAAATATTTCAATCATCTCCAATCAATGTTCTAACTCCATATTAGGTATCATCACGTTCCAACTTAAATTATACTGAGAAATGCATATAATCAACTCATTACCTCTTCTTTCTTTTTCAATTGATGATCATGGCAGAGGTGTTCAGTGATTGACTTTAAAAGCTTCACATACGTGGCACAGATTCCAGACATCATTGATGTTGACTTAAAGGCAACACTTTCATTTTCATTATATTTCAAATAAATCAAATAGTTGACGCATATCACATTAAAACAGGTTTCTAAGCATTTGATTTCTTCTACAATAAATTTCATCAGAGTGGTGTTGTTAGTGAATCGCATGTTTTCACTTAAGAAGTTCCATAAAAAGCATTTCCTTCGGTTTTGTTTTCAGTCATGAGCACTACATATGTTTGACTAGTGATTTTTATTTTTTTTCAATTAACAAATAATACGTAAGGACAGAATGTACATGATGGTTACTTACTTATTTAATAAAGTTTAATGAAGAGAACAAATAAGGCAACAGCATAGAATAATGTATTAATACAAAAATTGTTATATCTTGTGGCCGAGTGGATGCCTTGTTAACTTATGATGTGATAAAACCGCCAAACAGAGAGCAGCGAATTACCGATTGGAACAGGGACACACGAAAACCGTACGAGCAGTCTAGATTATGTATCGGTCACGCTTTCTGCCTAGCCCAGCCAGTTAAGTCCAGAACACCAATAACAGCCTCTGCAATATGAATCATTATATTTCAAACATACTGAGTTTATATACCAAACAGACTGACCACATCGTACTAATAAAATAGAAAATAAAATTTGTACAAGATTTAGCCAAATGTGGCTGTGAATGTCGGAGGCAGTAATTAATAGACTAGGGATAACTCAAGAATGGTAAATCGTATAATGATAGTCTATAGGTCAAAATACAGCTCATGATACGAGGAACATGAATATGAATAGTTCAGTTATTTAGCAAATATACGATAAAAATTATATGCATAATATTGGTCCATAAATGGATCCCAAAGTTACCATTCACTATTGCTATCGGGACATAACAAAAATACTTTTAGAAAATATATTGAACAATTGCAATAACAATTGTAATAAATAAGTGGATCAGTTATTTCAAAAGTGGATTCAACAGCACATAATGAGATCATAACATTATTTGATAAGCTATTTGTTTGATACACAATTATTTCACGTTGACTAATGCATTGGTTCATTCAGATGGAGTACTCAACAGGTTAAGAGTATCATTCATGTCAAGATAAGTAAAAATAAAAAATAAAACTGTGAATTTTCGTTCAATCACCGTAGAAAACACGTAATTAATGGTTCATAATGTCGCCAGTTTTCCAATTAATAATATCATCAGCAGTATCTATATCGATAATGACTAGAAAAGATTTAGTTTTCGGTGTTGATGCATCCATAGAAAGCTCTTTCATATTAGTCAGTGTCCTGTTCAATCGACTCAACACAATCCCTAGAAACGAGTCATCTATGCGAAGACTTTGTGTGAAAGCTATAGCCACAGAAGCATCACTGACAATGTTTGAACCCAACAAATAACCTATTCCATAGAAGTAAGGTGGATAGTAATCCCATGGGTATTCATTCACTGAAACCGCCCATCTCAAATCAAACTTCTCCTTCGATGGTCTTGCCACTACACTCGTATAATGCACCAAACCTCCAACAGTCGATCTCAAAACAGAAGCATTCAGACTCCTGACAAGTCGAATAGTGTTTCCAGGCAGTAATACATAATCGTCATCAACGAACAGATACAATGGTGTTTGTCCTTTACAAAATGTAGTAGTCCATCGATATGACAACATCATCTTCGACGTCAAGTTGAAGTAGGTATCATGAAATGACCCAACCAACATGTCATTGAATTTTCGACTCTCGTCATACAGCTTCTTAGCAGCAATCCATCGTGAGTTCTTGTAAAGTTTAGAGAGTCCAAAAGCGTTCCGACCAAGATTCACAGTGACTCCATCGAAATGATACACATCCGTTTCATTCGGTGTCGGAAGTCCAACAACAAAAACAAATCGAATTCGGAAATCTTTCCACAGGTGTGATTTCATGTAGGTGTCTCGAGCGTACGATCGTTTGTCAAAGCAATAGATACACGACTTCACTATTACTATGAGATCCAGACTTTCTGGTGGTTTGGTGGGACTGCAAGCGCTCGTTGGTAGTTGTACAACAATGATCGATCCTCCGTTGACTGGCATCTGGAATAGAGAATGAAAGAAACTACGTAAATATCACATTGATCAACTGGTAGAGGACAATCCATTTCTACATGAGATATATATCAACAAAAAGTGCTCTAAAATCCACTGTTCTTGTTTGAGTAAATATTACACTACGATAATTGAGTTTAGTCTCAGTTTTTGAGGTTGGATACTACTTTTACAATATGTATATTCAGTATATTATAACAACTCCAGTTAATTAGTTTGTAACCCTTTATATGATAAAACGTTGAACTTTACCCCACGCATTATGCCAGTTATTCAACTTCGTATAACCAAACAGTAATTTTTATCCTTCTAAACTATTTTCTTATCGAATACTGTACTTCTGGATCCTGTAATTTTATATGAATAATTTGACCAGCATATTTTGATGTTATATTTATCAAACTATAACATTTTTTAAAAACGTGTAATTTCAAATAGTTAGAAACTGTGTTCACTGTCTGCTTCATTCATTACAAATTGTCGTTGTGAATCTTCCAAGGTAATGATAATTTGATCACTGTCTCTTTCTGGGCACATAAATCTGGTTTGAGTTTAACTAATCTCTACTGCTCACGAAAACCAAAATAAGCTGTGTTATTTTATCAGCTGATCATTTTGAAAGATTGATAAACATCAACAATATACCTGCTACCAGTTGAATCTTGAGTTATTGCACTCTTTACAGATGTTGCATCTCTCATTCTCAAATTCTCTGTAGAACGTGCTTGAAGCACATCATCTCAGATGCTCATACAAACTAACTGTGGAATGTCATGATGATTGGTGAATCTGATAGTTTTACATTATTGACTGATCATATAATTACTAGTGACTAACTCGACGAGATAATTTACTAGGTTCTAGTGAGATTCAATGACCACTGGATTTCATTGGAGTCTTGTATGAGCAAAATATCACCAACGGTAATGGATATTACGAAATGACTAAGTTGAACACGTGCACTAATACGTGTCGGATCAGTTGGTGGTTTGAATGTTCAACCTGATAGTCCAAAGTTCGGTCAGTCTCTAGGTGGTTGGATATGCACTGCTGGAGAGTCTCACAAAAGATTGAGACAGACGATCAGTCTCTCCTGCTGTTCAGTTTGTCACCAAGTATGTCACTGAGATCAGTCCATAATGTGAAATTATGGAATCAGTAAAACCGTTTGTCTCTCCAGTAAAAACTCACATCAGGCATCAACTCATTGTCACAAGTGAAAATAAGGTAAGATCACCGGTAACGTCTGTACAAACACGGAACAATAATTACACTCGTATTCGACTAATACAATGCTCTTCCAGACAAGCTGCTTAATGCTGATTACACAGAAATTTACTAACCGAGCAAACAATTCATTAGTCAACACCCACATAGACTAATATAGTCTTTACAATCAGTCAAACAACTTACTGCGTCATCAGACAGCCCAACCTCAATAACATGAAGTGCTTCTGTCACATTGAAATACTTCGGATGATGCACATTCCGCTTTCTCGTCTCCACACTTGAATTCACATCAGACATTGCAATTGCATCACTACTATTCGACAAAACATAACGTTCATTCAACATATCATTCATATGATTCTCACTATTTATTGTAAATGGAATTTGTATATCGAGGAGTCCGTAGTTGAACGGTGTGTGAAACAGACGAACTGATCCATCGAATCCAGACAATCTCACATAATTCGTTGTGCTTAGATCATTCAATTGATCAACACATTGAAGCCACTTTTGCTCCGACTTCGTACATATGCTCAACATGTTCATGTGAAACAAAGAGTCATTACTCAATAATTCCTCTTCCATTGAATTGTCGGTTGTGTGATTAAGATATAGAATAATTGATGATATTTGAAAGAACAACACAATCAGTATGAAAACTGTCTTCCATTTCCTAGAAAAATATATTCCATAAAGTATGTGTCTTGTAATAGTCATCAGGAATTAATGCGATTTGAATGTTGTTAACACCCGTTTTCTAATTGTTATACACAACTCTACGCGTTTGTTTATTACGTTAATCGATTTCGATAAATGCATTCGACCTATTTTTCTATTAGTTATTATTCCTAATCTCGCATTACTATTTGACATTTGTATTAATGTACAGTTATTGAGCACAAAATAAAATCGAACTTACTTAAAACTGACATGTGCAATGGACATACTTTTTCGTTTGTTGTTTAGAAAGGAGTTTTATTTTAACTTTAATATTGGATAGATTTACTGGCTATTATCTTTCAGAACTGAAAATAATTTTACATACTGGTAATAATCATTACTTTAATTATAAGTCATTATTATATGTCAGGTAGTCTAATATGAATATACCTTATTTCTTGTATTTTTATCAGCTGTTTTCTCATTCAATCAAATTAACGTGAAATATATTGATAGAAGTGAATGACACTATGATACTTTCCATGAAACATAGAGATTGAGAACACTTGCAACAACAAACGTTTTCAGTCTATTAATGCTCCTGTAGACAGAGTCTTTAGATGACTGTTACAAGGCATATAAAATTAGGGATGGTTCACACTTTGTCTAACTCTGCCTGTAGCTGTTCTAGAGTTACTGCTGGTCCCAAGACTCGGTTAAGAAGGAGGGTTGGGCATAGGGTCGGCAACCACATCCCGTAGAAAAAAATCTTGCTAAGAAACGCCAACCAGATTAAACAAATTAAACAATCTAAACTCTCTCCTGGGAGTTAAGGAAGAATTATTACGCCTCAGGATGAAAGTCAAGATCCTTCGGACGTCATTAGGCCGATTCCCTTTCTAACAACCAGAGCAAAACTCTTTATAAATACATGGAACGTCCGGACAATGTGGCAAACCGGAAAGACCAGTCAAATAGCAATTGAAATGAGGAGATACAAATTGGCAGTACTCGGAAACAGCGAAACACCTTGGACACAAACTGGACAACAAAGGCTAGGTACGGGAGAGATGCTGCTGTGCTCTGGTCACGAAGAAGAAAATGCTCCACACACTCAGGGAGGTGTTCTGATACTGTTCAAAGAAGCACGAAATGCACTTGTAGGATGGGAATCTCATGAACACAGGATTATAAAAGCATCATTCAAACAAAGGAGGAGGGAATCACAATGTTATACACTCAATTATGATACCAACGAAGACAATGAAGATCAGTTCTATGAGAGGCTTCAATCGACTGTGGAGAAGTGACCAGGAAATGACCTTTCCACCATCCTGATAGGAGATACAAACGACGAAATCGGAATAGACAACACTGGGTATGAAGTTATCGTGGAACGACATGGACTGAGTAGGAGAAAGGAATGAGAATGACGAGATTTGGAAATATATGTGCATTCAACAAATTGGTTATAGGTGGCAAAATATTTCCACACGAACGCATACACAAAGCTACATCAGTCTCAACGGACCACACCACAGAGAACCAGATAGATCATATTTGCATCACTGAGAGATTTAGAAGTTCAATTGAAGACGTGAAAATCAGGAGAGGGGCTGACATAGCTTCAGATCATCACCTGGTCGTAACCAAGATGAAACTGAAGCTAAAGAAACACTTGACATCTGGACAAACAGCATTACAAATGTTCAATAAAAACTTCCTACGAGATATTGACAAACTCAACAAATTCAGGATAGAGCTCAACAACAGGTTACAAGCCTTACAGGATCTACTGAAAGAACAAGAAACTACGATGGAGGACAACTGGAAAGGGATCAGAGAAGCACCAACTTTAACGTGTCAGGAGGTTCTTGGACCCAGGAAGCCTCATCATAAGGAACAGATATCTATCGGCGGAATAAGCTGCAAGAGAAGGGAATATGAAATATCTACATCACACAACGAAGAAACTGACAGGGAGATATAGCAAACCGGAGGCCAGTCAAGGACATAAAAGGAAATACATAGAACGTGGAAGGGAAATGGAAAAAGAAAGGCCGAAGAACACACTAGAAGCTGATGTAAAAAGGATGAACAACGACTGGAAAGAACTGGAAAGGATTGCCGAGGACAGGGTTGGAGGGAAAGTGATGGTGAGTGGCCTATGCTCCTCCACGTGAGATAAGAGGCGTAAGTAATTAAGTATGTAACACTTCGTCTAAGTCTGTGAACACTGCGAAGTCATAATTGGAAAGATGCTCAAACTATTTACAGCGAGTTAAAGTTGTGATTTACTTGAAATTCATACTATAGACGTACATGAATTTCCAATTCCATTTAGCAGTGACTAACTCGGGTAAAATAAAATGAAAGGGATCAAAAAATTAAATCCTCAATGCTATAGCAGATCTATAACTTTTTTTAAATCAATAAAATTGTTTCGAATATCTTAATACCAACTTCTGCTACGAAAGAATATGCACTGTATCACTTATTAATCATTCAAATACATTCGCACTAAGCTGATGTAGTATAGCAACTAGCCTACAACCAATTTCAATTATGGCCCTTTTATTAACTTAACAGACAACTTCATTTGAGTGGTAACAAGTCGCATATTTCCTTGTACTGTTGTGATCACTAGAGCACATGACAGACTCTAGCTAAAATGTTGATTGCTTAATTATCATTCGATGATTCATCCTCCCCCTCCCATATATGTATGCACTCAAATCCCATTATAAACTTTTGTTTTGTCTTTCTGCGCCCTTATACAATTTGACTATTAATTTGCTAGCATACACATATTCGCCTCTCCGCTTCAAATTCTCTCAATGTGCCTCCAGCTTTGTGGCCTGTGCTATCCGATAATAAACTGTAGTTACAGCTTCTCTTTGCCTACTGATTTCAAACACCGTTGAGATTTATATATCGAGATGAACGATTAGCGAAGCAAAGCCAATACAGTAGAACAGAAAGTATACAACATTTATACCATTGTGAATGTTTTTTTCTGGAATAAATATCTTTCTATCTTCGTATACCCATTTTAACATAGTATAGAAATAGATATAACAGGTATCTTCGTATACCCATTTTAACATAGTATAGAAATAGATATAACAGGTATGCCTCTGAAACCTTTTTGTTAAATAAGTCATTACATCAAGGTTAGAAGCAATCATGAACAAAATATTAATGTCTAAATTCACTTAGTATTACTTGTTTGAATCTTCCCATTGATGTTTAGGACTGCGACTGGTCAGTCTCTTATTGGCATATGTGCATACTGTGCGTATCGCCTCGATATAGCCTTATTTCACAAGCATTGTAAGAAAAGATGGATAGTGGCTAGCAGTGGAATCCAGACGTACGTTTCGTCCTATTTGTATTGCGCTTTTATTCTCAGTGAGATGCACATACATCCAGCTGACGAGTCCCAAATAGGACGAAACGTGCGTCCTGGATTCCACTGCTAGCCACTATCCATCTTTGCTTAAAAATATTAATGTTATTATTCATCTTCATCAATAGATAATCATTATAGTGTTATTAAGAGAAAGATATTTGACAAGTCAATAGCTTTTAATACTTCTACTTTCATGTGTCAAATGAGTGTTAGAACTTTCATTGTTCAAGTTAATAAACGAATTCTGATTATCATTGAATAGTTAAGGAATAGTAAAAAACATTAGCAGATTTGAGTGACACCAAACAATATTATTCGTTATGAAAATAATCCTAAAAATATATCTGCTAGTTTTAGTTAGTTTTTACTTCTATCGATCTTATTGAGTCTGTGTATTGGTAATAAAAATTCATGTGCATTCATTTCCACTATTCCTACCTGTCCCATAGCTTTTCTCAGCTTGAATATACCATAAATGTAATATGTGAGAATAATATTCACTGATAATGCTATACTCTTGTTCGTGAACTCAATGGTTGATTAGTTTGTACCCCAGTATAGACGCTAATTTGCAGCTTTTGTTTATGAAGATTGTATTTGATAGATCGCTAACACTAAATCTAACGATATATGTTAAAACTAACAAGGTTTAAAATGTGAGTTATGAACTGTTCAGTTCTATACAGAAATGAAAGGGGCTATGACATTATCTGCTGGCATTTATGTTTTAATTAGTCGAAATGAATTGTTTAAAACCTTACCCTATTTTAAAGAAAACACTTTAATCATTCATCCACTGTAGATTAAAAATTGTTTTGATCAACATGATATTCACTTACGATTATATGTTCCACTGTGGTATACACAAATATTTTAGCCCTTAATTTGTGAAGCTATGGAGGTTAATTTCAGACCCGCTAACAGCGCACATTCATAACGATGCACACAGGGATGGAACCCAGGACATTTATTTTCGAGCATGAACTCTTAAGCTCTGAACCGATGGGCTGTCATTCTATTAATTCATGACAAGGCCATAAAGGGAAAAAGTTGAGCATTCTACAATCTGATATGGTAAGACAATTAGAAGTAGACTAATGAAAAGGTCAGTCGATTGCAATCAGAAATGACCTGAAGGAGGAGTGCATTTCATTAGCTAAGAAATGGATTGATTTCCCAAGGAATAGAGTTGCGTTTTTGATTAATTTTGTTCTCTGGGTTAGATAGCTTGATGGTGGAGCTTTCATAGTTATTCTGAACGACATCATCAGCACAAACTTCAGGTAGAAGTGAAGTGTTCGAATTTCTCCACATATGGCTCACAGATTGTCCTGTAGACCTCGATCTTCATTTGTTATTATTGTGCTTTAACCTGTCATTGTTTACTTCCTTATTTCTATTGAATCTCCCATTATTTGATTTTCGGTCCTATATTTGCCCACATTTCAGTCGAATTTGTGTCCACAGAATATTGAGATCTTGGATAGAAGGAATTTTAAAAACACCAGAGAATTTTTAGAAGCTTGGCACTCAGGTCAACCAGTTTCAGATAGATGAGTCTTGAGCTGACAAAAACAACTGGTAGTTTTAATTTTGATACCGGGTTAATATATTTCCCATTTACATTTTGACCATGGCCATCCCAAGATACAAATCTTGGAATGAAGATTTATTTAATAGAGACTCAAGAAAACTGTTATCAGCAAACAGTGAACTTGTACAAATTTATATACAAGGACTCTGAAAATAGTCATAAACGTTAGTGAACTAAAAGAGGCACCGGTTAATATGTAAACAGCAATTTCAACCTTGGTAAAGGGTGGACCATGGATTCCTTTAAGTGATCTGGAGCTAAAAATAAGATACAAATTTATCAAATGAAAATAATGAAGTAATCAGTGAGTAGATGGATGTCTGAAGATTTAATATGTGAATAAAAATCTCGAGCGAATTATTCATACTTCAAAAAATAATTCCATGTCTCATTCTTTGCTCAAACTATGCTTTATCTAAATATAAATATTATACCGTTATACTAAGATGTATTTCACCAAGAATTTAAATCGTTGAAATCATGAGTCAGTTGAAGCTAGACCACCAAGGAAAACCTGGAAACACTGAACGGCCATTTCGTCCTATTGTGGGACTCCTCAGCAGTGCGCTGAGGAACATCGTTTGACTACTTAAATCATGTGAAATTAAAATACTCTTCATTAAAAACAAATCGGTACAAAGATTCGACAACCATTTTTAAAAATTAATCCAAATAGCAATTACTACTTAAATGATGATAAAAATAAACATTCAATATATATGTATATTCAGGTAATTAATAGATCATAATTAATGAAAGAATCTATATACAAATCAATTTAAATCATTATTATTACTTTTATTACACAAAAAAAATTGATTAACGTTTGATCCATCATCATGACAACAGTTGTGTGTGTGTTTTTTTGTACATGTAATCTATCATTTTGTGAAGGTTTACTGTGAGAATTATCGGATACCGTATGCAGGATTCGTTATTTAAATATTCTATCATTTGTTACTGTTTAAGTGACTTCTGCTGTAGTATACCAGTAAGATTTAGATCTAACAAAATATGACTTCTAATTTGGAGAACTCATTTCATATTAATAATAATTTAATTAAGCTACCATCTTTGTTCATCAGTTATGATAAACACTATGTAATGATGATAGTTTGCTGATTTGTATGAATGGATTGTGAATATTTGATGATTAATGGAGAAATTTGAATTCTTGACACAAAGTATCATATGAACTTAAACCAGGAGTTAGGATAATTGATTCATGATTCTTAGTTCTTTGTTTAGTAGAGTAACTCAATGACATAATTAATAATGAATACAAAAATACTCGTCATATAAACCAATTTATACATCTTTATGACTATTAATTAATATTTTTATGATTTTCTCAATAACCAATAAAATGATGACCTGACTATTAAAATTAGTTCTTGTTCACCATACAACATTTGGATGTCTAAAGTATACATTTATTCAGATGACTAATACAAGATTATTTATAACTGAATATTTACAAAAAGAAAGCCTAATCTATTGTAGCAGTTTAAGTGAACAATAAACCAGCACTTGATCTTTGTATGATAATTGCTCCTGATGATTCGAAATTTGTATCAGTTTGTACTCTGAACCCTTTAAGTTGATTGAGCTTCTTGTTCAATCTCGCCAAAACAATCCCAAGATATGCATCATCAATACGAAGATTTTGCGTAAATGACATTGTAACAGAAGCATCACATACGACGTCAGCTCCAATGATATAACCAATACCATAAAAGTATGGAGGATAATAACTATATGGATATTCATGAGGTGAAACATCCCACTTTGAGTTGTAAGTTTTATTTTGTGGTCGCGATACAACTGAGGTTGAATGTATTGGACCACCGATATAAGACTTCATATCTGATACTTTAATTGACCTTACGAGTTTGATTGTATTGTTCGGATGAAGCACATAATCATCATCAATAAATAAAAGTAATGGCGTTATATTCTTACAGAAGACACACGCCCAACGAAAAGATAACATCATTTTCGTAGTTAAATTGAAGTAAGTATCAAAAAAACCACCAACCAACATGTCACCATAAAATTTGCTTTCATTTCTCAACTCTTTTATTACCGACCATCGAGAAAGTTCACGTTTTCTTGATTCCCACCATGATTTCCCGTCCAACTGAATATTCACACCATCAAAATGATGAATATTTGTCTCATTCGGTATTGGTAATCCAACAACAAATACAAATCTGACTGTTAAGTTATTCCACAGACTTATGTTCATGTATGTTTTACGCGCGTATGACCGTTGTTCATAGCAATAAATACAAGATTTGATTAAAACAACCAAACTAAGTTTCTGTTTTTCATGACAAGGATCACAAGCACTTCTTGGAGTTTCCACAACAAATAGATGTTCATTGTTTATGGGGACCTAAAGGAATGTTTAAACAAATATAATGAGCGATATATTATTTTGGTAAGCTTTCTTAGTAGAATTTGTTAATTTAAAGATCGAAATTAACTATCTCAGATAGTTTTAAGTCTATATCTATTGAAAACAGTATTGAAAAACAGGAAGAGTTTCGTGGTGATTTCGAAAAATTCTATGTAAGTGAAATTAACTAAATATCTTTTGACATTTCATGACTGGTCTTTCGTTGCAAAGCTTGTTTTTCAATTCCTAACACTTAGTTGACAGGTCACAACTGTCTAATTTAAAAACGGAATTACTTCGTTAATTTTTATTAATCATTGTCGTTGTGATATATTTAATGTTTTATAACAGAAATATAATTTTTCAAGATCTATAGGCTTTAGACCACCATACATGAACACGATACTAGATCACGTGATACAGCTACTCAATAATTCGACTATTTCTCAGAGAATCAGATATAGACTAGAACGATCGTTAATGGACATAACATACAAAACAGTAAGTGTTAACGTTAGGACAAAATTGGTTTCGAACCCGGGATGAACTTTACAATACCAGACAGTCTCTGATACTTAGCGAAGTTGGATATGTCTGTTACTAATTCTTGACCGATCAAAAGTCATTTTGGGAGGACACATCAGAATGCTTTATAAATTCTGTGATATAATTTACACTATAACCCAATTACATGTGAAAAAATTACAGTTGCCGCTTATAGGAAGCACAGATCATATTGAGATTCAGAGCGGGAGTATCTTGGTTGTTGTTTTATTGCTGAATTTAATTATTTATTGGGATCGATTCTTAACACTCACTCACTTGCCCACATTTCACAAAATTATTTATCCGTCTACCTATTATTATTTTACGGTTTCAACCAGTCATATTGAATCTAATAAGTGATAAAAAATGAAATTAGCTATAAACTACTGAGAGAGGCATTTGTCTAAAAGAAACTAGTACTGAATTGATTATGATGATAATGAATTTAAATGCGATATAAGTAGTATCGACATTCTGAATCTTGAACTGGTATTCGCATAAAATAACAAGAGCCTTATTTAGAAATCTGTACTGATATTTCAACCTTTATGTAATAAATTGAATGAAAATTTGACACTCTTATTGAATGTTATTAACATAGTTCTACATGTACTCATTAGATCATAGCTAGTGAGTTAGTAGTTGTCATACATGATCGATAATACTTATGTAATCATTGAAAATATTGATCAAAATATTTAGACTTTGACAGGTCACGAAATCAAACTGTTGATAGATTCAAATAATAGTGAAGCTTTTAAGTTATAAATCTTGTCCAAATGGTGGTTTGTTAATTGTAATATTAAAGGATGGTACTGGTTATTAGCTAAAAGATTAATGAACTCATTCTATGGAGTAGATGAATTGGTGTATTAGTGATCTGTCAGCATTTCTTATTTATTGAAATAAAAATTATTTATACAAAGAAGACAAAATCACTTCATAGCTAATTGATACTAACCATAGTGATTAGACTTTAAATGAATAGGCTTTGTTTTACAGTGTAAGGAAAAGTACTAAATCTATGAGAAGATTCATTTATTAAACATCATTTGAATTGTATCGACTGCCTAGATCAATGATCAAGTCAACCAATGTATATTATGGAGTTAAGAATTAGAATTCATGAATTTAGACAAATTACTTATATGGTGGGCAAAAATGGATAGTGGCTAGCAGTGGAATCCAGGACGCGTGTTTCGTCCTATTTGGGACTCGTCAGCCGGATGTACCTGCATCTCACAGTTGATGTTCACTCTGGGACTCCAAGCCAATATTTTTCGCTTCAAACGCCATCGTGTTATCCAGTCGGCCAGAGTGAACATCAACCCTGAGATGCAGGTACATCCGGTTGACGAGTCCCAAATAGGACGAAACGCGCGTCCTGGATTCCACTTCTAGCCACTATCCATCTTTGTTTATAATGCTTGTGAATTTAGGCTATATCGAGGCGATACGCACAGTATGCACATATGCCAATCAGAGACTGACCAGTTGCAGTCCTAAACATCAATGGGAAGATTCAAACAAACAATACTAAGTGAATTTAAATTACTTATATGTTTTACCATTAATCATGATCTACAGGAAAATGTTATTCCAAAAAAAACGTGTATAAAGCATATGGATAAACATGATTATAATCAAATATACATATCTTTATATTAAATTAAATTTTAATGGATATAACATACTTCGTTTGGTGGAAATCCATCTGACATAGCATTCAAATATTCAGTCATATTGAAATATTTTGGATAATGTCTTCCACCTATAGATTTATTATCTTTAGTATATGATACACTTTTGTTATTAATTGTCTCAGTATAAATTTCATTGAAATGATAAATGATATTCGTAGGTTCCGATAGTAGTTTTAATTGATTTTTAAAGTTTAGAACTTTTATTGTTTCATTGATTATAGGCAAAGAATAATATGTAAAGTGAAATAATTCTGTGGATACTTCAGTTGTTTCTATATGATTAGAATCATTAACATGTAACTTATTCAAAGCATCAATAAATGTTAACCATGAACTTTGTGATGAAACAATTTGAGTAAAAATATCATTAAAACACAATATAGATGATTTGCTTTGATAAACTATATGATCTTCTTTATTTAAAATATAAATATACAAGTATAGATTAAAAAGTAATCCGATCAAAATGAATATAAATTTCCAATATTTAATTAGTTTTATTAAAGGTAATTTTAGGTTGGTTATCATTATTTTACTAGATAGATAATGTACAATTTGACATACTATAAAATAAGAATAACAAATATGTAAATGGATTCACTGAAAAAAAAAAGTGATTACTTTGCACTCGAAAATATGAAAATTTTTAAGATTCTACTCAAATTTTTATATTCTAACCTGGTAACGAATAAAAGAACCGATCAATGTTCAATAAGAATTATTTGTAATTTGATTGCTGAATTTATATTAAGTTCACATTTTAGACCTATAACTGATGGTTGTTAACTCAACAAAAAAAAAAAAATGAAATGAAATGAACGTTTTCAATAATGGTATTATTTATATCCAAAAATGTGTGTTGTATCGATCAATAAAATAGTCACAAATATACTACTCGTTTTAACTTATTATCGATTGATCATTAAAAACATTTATTATATTTATGATGAACTTGACGTTTATAACTATATAAATGAATAATTACCATTATTTCCTTATTTATCATGTTTCTATGTTTCAGGAAATATGCGTCCTTTTTCGTCTTATTATAATAGTATCATTAGATTTTTAGTGAATAAACATTTATTAGTTGTGAATTTACAATTGGATAATAAAGTGAATATATCATTAAGAGAAAAAAATATTCTCCTCAATCTTTCCCGATTACGTACTGTTTATTATTCACTTTCCTCTATCACATTTCAACAATATAGCTTTTTACTCATTGAAACAGTTGTAGTAATAGTAGCTGTAGTTACAAAGTGTAATACCATTATTACATTATTGATACAATGGACAGCTAGGATGCAGCTGGACGATTCAGACTTCGCAGATGATCTGGCTCTTCTATCACACGCGCAATAACAAATGCAGGAGAAGACGACCAGTGTAGCAGCAGCCTCAACAGCAGTAGGTCTCAGTATAAACAAAGGGAAAAGCAAGACTCTCCGATACAATACAACATGCACCAATCGAATTACACTTGACGGAGAAGCTTTGGAGGATGTGGAAACCTTTACATATCTGGGCAGCATCATTGATGAACATGGTGGATCAGATGCAGATGTGAGGGCACGGATCGGCAAAGCAAGAGCAGCATGTTTACAACTGAAGAACATCTGGAACTCAAAACAATTGTCAACCAACACCAAGATCAGAATTTTCAACTCAAACGTCAAGACAGTTCTGCTGTATGGGACGCAAACTTGAAGAAGTACGAAAGCTATCATCCAGAAGATACGGGTGTTTGTTAACAGTTGTCTACGCAAGATACTTCGGATTTGTTGGCCAGACACTATCAGCAACAAGACACTTTGGGAGAGAACAAACCAGATTCCATCCGGTGGAGGAAGAAATGAGGAAGAAGCGTTGGAAGTGGATAGAACACACATTGAGGAAAGCAGCCAACTGCGTCACAAGGCAAGCCCTCACATGGAATCTTGAAGGTCAGAGGGAGAGAGGAAGACCAAATAACATATTACGCCGAGAAATGGAGACAGACATGAGAAGAATGAACAAAAATTGGATAGAATTAGAAAGGAAGTCCCAGGATAGAGTGGGTTGAAGAATGCTGGTCGGCGGTCTATGCTCCATTGGGAATAACAGGCGTAATTAGTCAAGTATTTTTGATGACTACAACTTACAATGTTAACGAATTCAAACTCTTGTATAATCTATTGACTTTATTGATGTCAGTGAATTTTTTAAGTGTATTATTATGTAATTACATAAGAGCGGTTTCTTTTAATTATTGGTTAATTATATAGATACTCGGTACCAATCACTTTTAATAATCAATCTATTGATTTTATAACAATTAAAATAATATAAGGTTAAGATAGAAGCATTTAAGTTTGACAAGAAGTATATTTATTTGCCACAAGTTGTGCTTTCTTTTTAATATATGTGAACTTTACAACAAAGAATTGATTTCAATCATCTGTCATCTGTTAGTCATATTGGAACAATAATTTCTGTTAACAAAATTAATTTCTTTTCATAATTTTAATGGAATAGTTCACTAGAATAGTAAGTGATGTAAAAATATCAAAAATGAACCAAATATTTTCAATTTGTGATGGAGTTTTGTTCTCTGAACTGGATGGTTTGGTCGTGGAGCTTTCATCGTCCTTCTGAACGACATCATCATAAAATTATATCAGCTGTAGATAGTCAATGAAACTATTGTTCAAAATTCGTATACATTTATAGCATCTTTATTTCGTATTCATTTTGCAAAGATACAAAACTATACAGAATTGTCTAATAAAACTGAAATTTTTCGGATTTGCTTTCTCATGATTTATTAAATACCCAAAAAGTTTCTCTTATGAACGGTAAAATATATAGAAAATAAAGTAATTTTATTAGTGATCAAATAGAGATTCCTATCATTTCCTTAGTTAATTTAACTCGGTATCGTTTTGCAGTGTATTCAGTGGTGTGTTACGTTCCAAGTAAGATCGACCGGACTGGTCTATCCACATTTCAGAAAGTAATGGTGTTATCGGTATGACGGTAATTTAGGGTTACATCCAAACGAAGAATAAATGAATGGTAGCTTCTAAGGACCATTTATGGACTATTATTACATATATTCATATTGAATTGCTATTAAGTAACTAGATTATATATTTTTTCATATTCCTTTTATCATAAGCTTGCATTTGACCTATTGACTACTGTTATACGATCTACCATTCTTAAGTTATTCCCAATCTATTAGTTACAGTCTCCTATACACATAACGACTTTTGGCTAGATCTTGTATAATTATTATATTTCATTTTAAGGTTTAATACAGTCTTGTCTGCATGTAAATAAACCATTTATGTCTGAAAAATACAATTCATATAGTGGAGGCTGATATTTGTGTTCTGGACTGAACGGGCTGGGTTAGGCATGAAGCTACTATACAAAAGACCACTAAGGACTCACAGTTGACTCTAGATTCCTCGTGCTGGTTAACATATCATTGATTTAGCACAGGGATAAGGTCATATAAGTCAGTATTCTGGTTGGCAATTTCGTCATGTGATACTTAACGGGTCATAAGTTATAGTATTTAGTAACTGTTATTTCAAACATTGTGTAATAGTGGAATAGATTGTTAAATTGTAAAAACTATACTTAACAAGAAACTCATGTTCCATACCATAAATTGCAAGAATAATTAAGAAAATTGGAAAAAATAGAGAAATCTACTCCACTTACTTGGCTGACTAATAGATTCCCAGTTGTACTACAACTTCAGTGGTACAATCAAACTCTGGGTATTTGATAGATTTAAAATAGATGGGTATAAAATATGCTTCTGCTTCTACTGGTTAGTAAAGAAGTATGATTAACCGAATGTGGTTAT
The DNA here is from genome assembly GCF_000237925.1 of Schistosoma mansoni. NCBI lineage: Eukaryota > Metazoa > Platyhelminthes > Trematoda > Strigeidida > Schistosomatidae > Schistosoma > Schistosoma mansoni. The sequence continues at coordinate 41,775,291 of NC_031502.1, forward strand.
GACTGGTAGCTGAAATGTTTCATTAACAAGTAGTATTGTTTTTTTTTAATTTATTCATGAAATAAACTTTAATTGATGGTATTACAAATAACTAACTAATTTCTTTTGGAAACTCATTGTTTTATCTAAATAAATCAATAACGTCATTCAACAGTATTTTGTAGATGAACTATTAGGTTGTTTAATTTCATTCATTAATAAATAAATAGGCAGACAAACAATATTAGTAGTATAGTTATTTAGGCATTGTTATGCAGGATAATTTCAAGTTTGTTTTCTTAGTTGCATCAAACAATAAGATAATTTGTTATATTGGTTAAGATATACTCAAAACACAAACAATAGCTAGTATGATATGCACTTTTCAGAAGTGTAGTAATACATTAGTTCCGACTTATAATTTCCAAGCAGTAGTAGCTGGTGATTGTTACTAATAGATCATCTAGTCGTAGCGTAGAGATTTCTATACGGATTTTAAGAGAGTCAACGGTATAGTTCCATAAATTGATTATATTATCCGATACAGAATACTTTTTATCAACGTATTCCTGGTTTTTTTTGTTCATTTATAGGCCTCTGTGTATTATGTGGTGATAGCAAGCTGCATTTCGGTACAAAATTAAACATTTTATTTATTATTTCTTGTTCAAAAGTTGATCACAATAAACACTTCAATGAAAATCACTTCTTTCTATACTGTATATTTGAGAACGATTGATTTGATGTAGGTTACACAGTGAGAAACATGTTAATTAGATTCGAAGTTAATTCTTATTTTATTGGCAACAACTTAATTTATTAGGAAACTTTGTCACATAGAAACTGTCATCTCGTTATGAATGACAAAAGAATGATGAAGACGACTCATGAGATAATTTTGTAAAGCCCTACTCTTATCTGTGATTATCGTACTCATCACAATTACTCAACTTATAAAATAAAGGTAGCATCTCATAACTTCATATTTTGTCATTAAACTAACATGATTTCTCAGAAGAAAGAAATTCACCCATGTATATTCCATGGTGAAACTATTACTGTACGGAATATTGACCACGTGTAACCAAACATCAGCTGTATAGTACAGTAAATTTAAAAAGAATTCATTTATCGTTAGGTTAATTTAATAAATTTAAATGTCTTTACAAAAAAATAAATGTTTAATCGATATGTTAAACTCGCCAATAAATAGTCAGCTTAGAAGACGTATTGGCAAGATGGGAATTAGTGAGAATCAAAACATTCACTGTGCTGAATGAAAAAGCTATTCGAAATTTGAACGGGAAGCTGTATGAATTATCAACTAACCTAAATGATACTTTCTAACAGTCAGTAATATGTAGATTTTATTCAAATTAATTATTAAAACAAATATAATTCAACTTCATCATACACTTCATTCCATTGATGACTTTCCACAAAGTAAAATTAACAACCTGAATACACATGAACAGTCATATCCAATCAGACAAGAAAAAAATAAATGAGGAGTGACCAATGAACAGGACACTAGACTTCCCCTTTTCACTTCCAATGACAGGAATGAATAAAATCTCACCGATTGTCATGAGCTAGACGATACATGTAACATGTAATCTAACTGGTTGTTATTTTTATCTCAAATAAACTGGTATTGGTAAATAGCAGTTAGCGAGATGCTGTGAATCCGTTGTAAAATGAATGAGCATCAGGCGTAGGATTGTATGGGAGAACCGTACCGAAACTCGTCATTTGATTTACATTTTATTTCACAGTAATAGTCAATTACGCAACATCTTCTGACAATCAATATTCATGTTATACAAGGTTCAGGGACCAAATTCATGATTGTATTAAGTGCAAAAATCAAGATTTAAATGTTTATTTTTTTTACAGTGGTACATTATTCGACGATTCATGTATGAACACAACAAATTTGATACTATGTATTATGAATGGTCATCCATGTGTAATAATTTGCTACTGTCCAGCGGTTCTCCAAGTTCATGACAAGTGACTTAAAAAATCCATTGAGTTACCTTATGAAAATTAATGAATCATTTTATTCTGTAAAACAACTTGAATTACATCAGGTGATGATATGGGGTCATAACTGAATTAGAAGGTCGAAAACGAATTCGGCAGGAGTTTAACATGAATCACGATGAATTTTGGTAAGTACTATTCACTTCATATTGCTTAGGGGATTAACACATTTAGAAAATATAATCTCGTAACCTTCACATTCCTTACGTAAAGTGCGACGGTCGGATACTTGAGTATTCGCTAAACTATTCAGTGCAACAAAAGATGTATAAGTGCTCGAAATAACTACCTCTCCATCACACTGTTTGCTTGCACTTTGATAACGTCGAATCTCGCTAATCAGCAGATTACTGCGTTTCCATAACACAGTTCACTAAACAATAATCAGTGTTCACACTAATGAACACGGAACAGACTTTACTGATGAAATTTTATTTTAGTGATGTAGGAGAGGAGAGTTAAATGAAATTTATATTGAACAATCATTCTCGATTCTCATAGAATCGAATATGTCAGTCAGTGTAATGAACAATGTTTTCAAGATCTCTATTGACGTATTGGTAACATGTGTGCATCAACATCATTCACAAAACTTAAATAAACTTGCAAACTGTGTCAAAGCAGACCTGCTGACAAAAATCAATATGTGGAGTATTGACTGTTTTTCCAGCTGTTGTGTTTGCTGAACTGGACGAATTATTCGTGAAGGTTCCTTCGTTTATTGAGTCAACATCACCAGCAGATGCTTAGAAACACGCCTGTCCACAGTTTGAAGAATTCACTTCAATTTTTGTAGAAGTAAAAACTGTTGGATATATCAAACAAAGTCAACCATTAAAATGCAAATTCACCCTTTACCTTGACTCATCAGGGAGAAACGAAGGCATTCACTCCCCAATATTAGAAATATATCGGTTCACCAAAGAATAGATTCATCCATGAAACAACTCTCGAATTGACGAATACAAGGATTTGTCGAATTTTGCACCAAGTTAGAATTCATAACATCGTTGTCATGTGGTCTCGCGTGTCCTTTTTGAACAGTGAGGCCGATACAATTTTCAGAAAAGGGTTTATGAGCGAGGTATTTTCGATGGAAGAAGTGTTTGTCGAGCACTCAGTGGTTTATAGGAATGAGACAATTTGTCGTTTTATGACGCGTGATAGTTATCTGTAAACCGATCAGTTCCAGTCTCATCTTTCGGCGAAATATCGAATTAAAACCATCGACATTTTATCGATTTTCAGAACTGCAGAGCTCGTTGTTATTAACTCCCTGTTTACAACTTACGCAGAGAAAATAATTTCGTTGGCGCTTCACACGAGACCCTGAAACTGTGCAAAATAAATTACAAGAGTCCTGTACTTATTGGAGCATCTCACTTGTTTCTGAGAAGTAGATACTAGTTGCACACTAGATGGACATAGTGAAAGAGATATCAGACAAAACAGTTGCTCACCGCACTTCAGATTTGTTGGACATTTCGGAGTTATGTCGGTTCACGGGTTTGTCAACTACTTCGAAATCAAATTTCTACTCAATTCAAACAAAAGACCAATCTATCGGAAACATGTCTTCAGTAAGCCATCACACTGTAGTATCCGAATGGATAACATAGAATGCAACTCTGCTTTCCAGTGTGAGTTGTAGTTATCATGTAGAAATTTTATCAGTAATCCGATGCATTGTAAACATACTGTCAATCGTATAGGTCATTGTGAATCCCACTGGCTACAATCTGTGGTATCAAAACGTAGGAAACCTGATTCAAAATCTGACAGACCTGTGGTGATTCTGCAGCCTACTAGGATATGTGTGAAAATGGTATCAGTTCTTCTGGTGATTACTCGTCGCGACCATTAAGAGATCGTAAATTTACTACACCACTAAGTGTCTAGTCTCATCGCTGTGTCTACTGATCCGAGTCCAGTCTCCATGATGTACTCTTGTTAGTTACTTCACAATAAGTTATCCGTACGGTCGAAACGAGGTACTGTCTAATGTAAAAAAAATGAAGGAATTCTAGGAATCGATAAATTCATCGGCTATATTGTTCCAGATGCATCAACTTCCAGTAGTGGTCATCGTGGTACCTATAAATAGAACGCTAACATGAATCGACTTCCTAAAATTCTGAAATAGAGTGAAGAATTGAATGAGGACTTTCAGGGAATCTACTCTAAATGTAGTCTTTTTCTTTTATGGAGTACTGACGAACGATCTGGTGACTGAGCGCTGACAAAGTTTTATGGACATAATCGTGAGTGGAGATATTCATATTCATGTATAAAGATTTTATTCATTTAATTACTATGAATGAAAACTAATCTGTACGTGTTTGATAAATTTCCTAAGAGAAGTGATCAGATATTCCAAAACATCCAACACGACCCTCTTAAGAGTTAACTGACAAAATGATTTACCAATCTTCGTTTTACACCAATGACTCAGGAGTCTACGATGGACCAAAAGGGATGCATATATATTTATTGATTACAAGCAATCAAATGCACATCACTATTTAAATTTACAAACCACCTTTTTATTCCTCGTTTGATATGCATAATTGTCAGTCGGTTAATGAGGGGCACATTTCTAGTGGCCCTGTATCTGACTGCAGTTAGAGCGGACAAATGATCGTTATTAAATGATTGTTGTTGAAATATACATTCTGGCTATTCTTGTATATTATTATTGACTTAACTCGAGTTAGTGTATCACAGAATTAAATAAGTCAGTAACGAGAATGAAGTTTGAATAAATATATTTCGTATACTCATTGACTGGAAAACCAAGCAAAACAAAATGACGCGCAAAGGAGAAAGAGAGTGAACTAATTCCATTTAATCAAGCGGTGATCGATATTTATAGTCACACAAAAATAAGCCACAGATATGTAATGAGTAAGATACGAAGTGCACACATATATGCTCATAAAAAACAGTCAGTGTTGATAAATGAATAATTAGAAAGGTCAAAACGTGACTCAAGAAGAATGAATAAATTGACCTGTCCAGAAGCTAGACTAAGTTATGTAGGCTTAACATTGTGACAGACACTACACATTTGACGGAATTCCCATGACATTTACCCGACCGTAGTACGATATTAATTACTACGTACAACCAGAGATACTAGGACAGAATGTAAAGATACAACTTGGAGGTGACCTAATGGTGAATTCCGTTTTATAGTGGGTCCAAGAAGCACCATCATGAGGAATGGATCTCTACTTGTCCCCTGATCAAGGTTCAGGGAAAAAAGAACGGGAAGACAGGAATCAACAAATATCGAACAAAATAAAGTGAAAAACAAAAATCAGGAGACTGGAAAGAGGCATATCTCATCAAGATAACAAAGAAAGGAGATCTCAGCAAGTGCTAAAATTGAAGAGGAATCACACTATAGTCACCACCAGGAAAAGATTTTAACAGAGTGTTGTAGAATCGGATGGAGGATTCAGTAGAAATCCAACTTTGAGATCAACACTCCTGATTCCATGAGGACCGACCGTGGGCACCAACTAAACCACACACGATGATGGGGAACATCTGGTAGAGACGATAAGCTCTACATACCTGGTTAGCATCATCAATAAACAAACAGGATCTGATACAGATATAAAGGTACCAATTGGTAAAACAAGTTCAGCAAACTGACGACTGAAGAACACCTGGTACTCAAAACAACTACCGGTCAACATAAAAGTCAGAATTGTTAATACAAACGTCACGACAGTTCCACTTTAGGGAAACGAAAACTTGGAGAACTACCACAATCGTCATCAAGTACGTACACGTATTTATAAACAGTTGACAATACAGAATACTCAATGTCCATTGATCGGGTACCATCAACAACTATCTACTATGAGAGAGAATGAACCTAGCTTGGAGTTGAAGAGGAAATTAAGAAAAAACTTTGAAGGTGAGCAGGACATACATTCACGAACTCATCAAACGGCATCGAGACTCAAGCCCCAACGTGGCATCTTGAAGGCGACAGGAAAAGTGGAAGATCAAAGAATACATTGAGTCGGGAATCGAAAGCAGGCATCAAAAGAATGAATAGCACTTGACAAGAACTGCATAAGAGAACAGAGGATAGATGCGGTTAGAGAATCCTAGTGGGAGGCCTATGCTCCACGTGAAGTAGCTGAGGATGGGACTAAAATTATTCTGCATTGTTTCCTTGTTCCATTTAAACTTGTGTTAATATAATTTGTTATTTATTTCTATTCTCTGAAAAAGTGGTTTGAATTATAAGTAGGTTTGCGCTTTTTTTAGGCGAAAAGTTAGGTTTTCTAACGGGATGGGGTCGCTAACCCCATACCCAAAGTGGTTTACACTAAGTCACAAAACGTCGGAAACCTAATTTCTATTTATCGGAACTTTACAAAAATATCTAATCTATTATGAAGGTAAAACAGTTTTCACAAAAATTAATAGATTATGATGTAATATTGAGTACGTGTAACCTTAAATAATAAATATCATAGTACCATGGATCCGTGAATAAATAAGAAATACTCATTGATGATTGAGTGAAATTTTACCACTGAAAATAAATTCAATATGGATTATAACAATTTTGAAAGATTTACACATGATAAGTGATAAACTGATATGAATTCATTCATATTATACACAACATAACAGTTAGACTGCATTATCATTGGAAATGATTTAATAAAAATGCAAAAAGTAATATTAGTATATATCATTGATGAAAGCGTGAGTCATCGATGCTACACGACGATGTACTTCAAGCCCCCCTGTTCGGAAGTAGCGCAAGAGTCTTTTCATTTTTCTACGATTCCCGTATATTGCTAATTCTCTGACGATCCACC
>NC_031502.1:41782365-41787974 GCF_000237925.1 Schistosoma mansoni
CACGGCCGTCCAGTGCTTCCAGGTTTTCCATGGTGGTCTAGTTTCAATTGACTCACGCTTTCAACTATGAAAATACTAAATCTCCACAAAACCCCTTCTGATAATTAATGTATCATTGAATTAGTTTCGAAATAATGAATTCGGGTATTTATTATCAATTCTTTCTTTTAATTATATAGAATATTTATAAATTTAATTGTAACCAACGTTCTCAAAAGTAAATCACATAATTCTCCAATAGTTATGTAATTCATTAAGCATTGATAATTATTTGCAATATTGTAATGAATGACGGGAAGAAAAGTCAAAATTAGATTGATTAACTCATTATGATTTTTGTTCATGATACATGTGGTGTTTATATGAATCAATGATTCCCTTGTATTGATGACTGTTTTGATTTTGAATTCCAAATACAGTAAATTCGTTCGTATAATTTTTTCTCGTTAGCGTTTTTTTAGCGAGTTGGTTTTCTATGGGATGGGGTTGCTAACCCCATTCCCAACCCTCCTCCTTTAGCCAGGCTTGGGACCGGCGGTAGCCCTCGGAGGAGCTACAGGAGGAGTTACATTCGTTCGTGCTCATCTAATACTTCTTGATTAAATTGTGTTATTCCTGAGATTACTAGTTTATACTATAATTCAAATGCTCTTAAACATCAGAATAAGATATTTTGTATTAAATTAACACAAACTATGCTCAGCATGACACTCAGCATATGAGTATTTTTTATGTATGTAGTTTCATCTAAATTAATCAATATAGTCAGCCAAAAGTATTTGCAAGTGAACCATTAGTCTATTGTTTCAATTTAAGTCTAGTTTCTCTTTAAAATAAGTAAGAAACATAAGCATGTTCAGCGACCTATTTTTTCCGTTTTATCAAACCTAATTCCGAGTTAGTTTATTCAATTATTTCATATATGATTATTACTAGAATACTTGTTGCGTTTTTCCTCCATTCCATAAAGATTTGTGTGATATTAGATCATTCAGCACAGAATGCTCATATGGCAACTAACGCTGGTTGACGTTAAGTTGCAATATGAACTAAGGGATAGTACAAAGCACTACAAATTTAATAAGACACTTCTTCACATTTGACATTTTTTCGACTAGAAACGGACAGTAACCTCATAACTGTTTCACATACCACTTCGAAGTATAATCCTTGCATATTGTTCTTTTTCCAAATTGAAATCTGGAAATCTAATGGATAAGAAGAGAATAATGTAGATGAATTTCAGAAGAACCTCCACTTAATGATTTCTGAATTTTAACAAGTTCAAACAGAAGACAATTCCACGTGGATCTCATCTAGCGTCACTGTCGATTGCAAACCAGGATAAAGGATGGTGAGGGTCGAGTGTTGGATGAGCAACCACATACCGTGGAAAAGAACCTTGATCAAACATTGCTCAGAACAAAACACCATTCGAAGCATTTAAATCCTGCTCTAGAATTTGGATGTTCTTCATCTAGAAGAGTTATCACGCCTCATAGTTACTGATCAGACTCTCCGCAAATCACCGGATCGATGCCCACTCTGACAACCAAAACAACAACTGACAAACGAAAAACAAGTTCAGCACACCCACGACTGAAGAACACCTGGTACTCAAAACGACCACCGGTCAACATCAAAGTCACAATTTTCAATACAAACGTCAAGACAATTCTATTTGTCAGTTTATATCACACCAACTAAATTGAATTTCATAAATGCAATTTCCTTGTTACGCTTTGTCAATCGCATTCACGGCCTTCATCCAAACTATTCAATAACGCTTTTCGTTCAAAAATATCCCTCTATATTATCTGTGATCAGAGATTTAAGAAATTTTCACGATAATTCAGAACCCCAAAAGGATTGAGTTAGCGGACGATGAAAAGTCTCAGTTACATATTCTAACTACTACGTACTTCTCAGTAGTCACACGATTTTAGGCTAAAGTACCTTGTTTAAAGATCCCCATAATATTAGAAGACTAATATTTGAACGAAGAATATTCTTTTCGATAAATTCTCTTCAGGTTCTACAATCATATATCCAAATTAATAACCCGAAAAAATGGCCAGGTTAAAGGCAAAGTACATCGTTTAAAGCATGTAAATTTAGGAATGTCAAAAGAAAGAGTTATTACTGAAATACACCATGAATGTGAATTTCAAATTTAACGGTGAAATATTTAGACAAACAGATGGTGTTGCAATGGGTTCACCTCTGGGCCCTATACTAGCTGATATATTTCTAGCCAAACTAGAGAACGGTCCATTAAAAAGGATTATTCAAAAATTCAAATTTTACTGTAGATATATGGATGACACATTCATCCTGTGTAAAGAGAATATATCACAACAAGACGTGCTTAGACAGTTTAACGAAGTGCATCCAGCCATTCTGTTTACATCGGAGGAAGAGAGTGATGGCCGAATAGCCTTTTTGGACGTCCTCTTAACTAAGAGATCAGATGGATCGTTAAGAAGAAACATAAACAGAAAAAGTAATTGGACTGGGCAGTATACGCACTTCCTTAGCTTTGTACCTCTACAGTACAAACGAAACCTGATTAAAACCTTTAGCTACCGAATACGCACTATATGTTCGGCAGATGTAGTTGAAGATGAGCTAAACACACTGCATAATGCTCTGAGGGAGAACGGTTACCCCAGAAAGTTCATAATTAAATATATGATCATGAGAGCGAAAATAGGCGAAATTCAAACGGTCAAGAAAAAGTCCTTGTTCATGCGCCTACAATTCAGAGAGGATGCAGCTAGCGAAATACTCAGAGATTACGCAGATCAATCCAAAAATCTTTCAACGCAGGTGAACTACGTTTAGTGTTTTCTACGCGTCCAATGGTGACACCGAGGCTTAAAGATGAAGTACCTAGAATGACCACCTCATTTTGTATTTATCAGTTCGACTGCTCCTGTGGAGCAAGTTATATTGGTCGAAGTTCTAGGAATTTACATTTTCGTGTTCGTGAACACCTTCCAGCGTGGCTAAGCAAAGGTCTGATGAAGAAAGTAAACGACTCGATATTGGCCCATTTAGTACAAATTGGTCATAGTGCCAGTATAAACCAATCCTTTTCAACTATTTATAGGGTCAGTAATTTTTTGCCAAAGCTTGTCAGGCTTAAAGTCCTTCAAACGGCAGAGGCAGTAGCCATCAGGATGAAGAAACCGGAGCTACGAGTACAGAAGAAATATCTCCCACCCCTGCTCCTTCCTTGGCCAACCACAAGGCCAATTAATCAACAATCACCTTAGCTATTGTATGACCTAATTTGAATATGTACTTACGACCTTTCGTAGTCAAATGTAAATGTCTCTCTTATCTTTATTCATAAATCTTTGTATTTTATTATTATTATTACTATTATTCAAAACAGTGGTTCCCTTTGATAAATTTGAACAGAGAAATGAGAAGACAAATTTTGTGAGATAGTACCATTTCGTGCTTTCTCGTCAGTCACATACAAGCAACATGTTATTCGTGTAAATACAGTTTTGAAGATAAGGTCAAAATTTCTTATTTAGCATGACATTCACTCACTAGAACGATGGTAAACAAAGGTCAACGTACAGTTGTTTTTGAACACATAAAGTTGGACTTTTCCGACCAATCAAGATAGCTTCGAGTAGTTTGAGTGTGTGTGGATTTTGATGACATGTCACAACTCTAAAGGCTGATTTTGGGTCAATTTGATGACCACTCATCATTAGATGTTTTGCAATGGACGAGGCTGGGTTTCTTGATCGATCTTGAGATGACGGGCTAGGTGGATGAATCATGGATTTGATTAACCATCTTGGAATATGTTCCCCTATCCTGTCCTCCAATCGGCGATCTGTCCTACCTAAGTAACTTTCTCCACAGTTACATGTGAATTGGTAAATACAGTGGGATTTGGACTGAATCGGTCTTGGAGACTTGATAGGGTTAACTGAGATCGATTGAGTTGTTGTGATAAGCCTCAGATTAGCTGCATTGAAGGTCTTTTTTATTGCAGCTGCAGTCTGTTTGGTTGTAATTTTCATGCAATGATCACCCTTGAAAGGTAACTGTAGGTATACTGGTTTCTTGGGCACATCCGTTGCTATCAGTTTCGTCGTATTTGTGTTCTGATGACCAATAAACGTTTCAGGATATCCGTTTAATTTAAGTGTCTCAGTAATAAACTTAAATTCGTCGTCCAATGTATCTACAGTGCAGATTCTACTTGCCCGAGCGAATAAAGTTTTGACAATAGAACGTTTATATTGTATGGGGCAGAAACTAGTGAAGTGGAGGTACTGTCCCGACCAGGTGGGTTTGCGATGTACTCTGCGTCTGATCGATCCGTCTGGACGGCGATGGAGCAAGATGTCGAGGAAAGCTAGTTCATTATTGTTTTCTTCCTCATAAGTGACTTTCAGATTCGGGTGAATTGCATTAAATAAATCATTGACTTGATCAATATCTGTAGACTGTGGTAATATGACAAGAATATCGTCGACATATCGTTTGTAAAGTGTAATACCATCAATGAAGTGACTCACTTGCCTTTCTATCATTCCCATGAATATGTTTGCTAAAACAGGTCCGAGAGGGCTTCCCATAGCCACTCCATCGATTTGCATATATGCTTTACCTTGGAAATAGAATTTTATATTCTTTGTGCACAGCAAAATTAGATCTCGAAGATAGGTAGTAGGAATGGGTATTCTTATGTTGTGTGAAGTTATGAAATCACAAATAAATTCCACAGTTTCTTCGAGAGGTACATTTGTGAACAAAGAGTTTAAGTCGAAAGAACACATCCGACTATTAGAAATATTCAAGTGTTCCAAGGTTGGGAGAAGTTCAAAGGAATCAATGACAGTATGTGTCGACAGTTGTTTACAAACAGGATCCAAAATTCCTTTCAACCACTTTGCTAGCTTATGGTATGGTGAATTTATCATGGACAAAATTGGTCTCATAGGTGTTCCAGGCTTATGCAGTTTCGGTAAGCCATACATTTCTGGTGTGCATGTACCAATGGGCTTGAGCATTTTATAATGGGCCTCGGTGATAAAACCGTGAAGCATGAGTAGATGTAGTTCTCGGCATATTTGTTTTTCGACCAACTTCACGTTATCGATCTGTGAATCTGATTTAAATTTAGCAGAGTCTGAGAGGATCACGTTCATTTTGGTTATGTAGTCCTCCTTATTCATGACTACAACACCGGAACCTTTGTCTGGTTTGGAGATTGTTATTGTGGAATTGTTCTTAAGTTCCTTCAAAGCTTCCCTGTGCTCATTCGTTAGACAAGATTTTTGGTTGATTGGAGTGTTTGCAAATTGCTGGGATATATCAACTAATTTGGCTTTGAACCATGCCTCATTCTCAGCTGATGTTGGAGTCAAATTTGAGAACTGGCTGTAGAGGTTTTCGAAATTGGCGTCCACCAAATTCTTGTCGATTCTTTTCGGTGGTACTTTGTAGTTTAGTCCCATTGAAAGAGCTTCTAGGTGAACCTTGTCAAGATTGAAGTTAGATAAGTTATGAACACGTTCTGTGAAATATGGGGAAATTCTGAAATCGTTCGGGTCTTTGATAGCGACCCGGTTGAG
>NC_031502.1:41789974-41828169 GCF_000237925.1 Schistosoma mansoni
AAGAAGGGAGTCAGTGCCTTCTAGTGTTCGGAACAAGGAAAGGCGCGCAAGCCCCACCCGGCGCGGAGTGTTCTCTTCTTATTAAGCAAACAACAAACAACCTCGTCTTCCTCACCCATACCCACCCACCAACAACAACACCAGCAAAGTAAACACTCTTACAGTTATTACGGAAACAAACACGTCGCTAGAAAAACACAATCTATCATCAATACCACATCACATGATCACTTCAATTCATCTCATTCGCCATACAACTGTACAATCCCACATTGAAACAGCATCATTGCCATCTCACCCACTATGGAATCATCCTTCTCTGTTGTTCCCAATGCGACGACAGACAACGCTAGTGCGTCTCTGCGCTTTCAGGAACAAAAATAACTGCACAACTACACTCGACAGAATAAGCTCTTTCATAAACTAACAACAAACACCTAGTCATTCACACACATACACACACAACAACAACAACAACAACAAAGTAAACACTCTTACAGTTATTACGGAAACAAACACGTCGCTAGAAAAACACAATCTATCATCAATACCACATCACATGATCACTTCAATTCATCTCATTCGCCATACAACTGTACAATCCCACATTGAAACAGCATCATTACCATCTCACCCACTATGGAATCATCCTTCTCTGTTGTTCCCAATGCGACGACAGACAACGCTAGTGCGTCTCTGCGCTTTCAGGAACAAAAATAACTGCACAACTACACTCGACAGAATAAGCTCTTTCATAAACTAACAACAAACACCTAGTCATTCACACACATACAGGCAAACAACAACAACAACAACAACAAAGTAAACACTCTTACAGTTATTACGGAAACAAACACGTCGCTAGAAAAACACAATCTATCATCAATACCACATCACATGATCACTTCAATTCATCTCATTCGCCATACAACTGTACAATCCCACATTGAAACAGCATCATTGCCATCTCACCTACTATGGAATCATCCTTCTCTGTTGTTCCCAATGCGACGACAGACAACGCTAGTGCGTCTCTGCGCTTTCAGGAACAAAAATAACTGCACAACTACACTCGACAGAATAAGCTCTTTCATAAACTAACAACAAACACCTAGTCATTCACACACATACACACACAACAACAACAACAACAACAAAGTAAACACTCTTACAGTTATTACGGAAACAAACACGTCGCTAGAAAAACACAATCTATCATCAATACCACATCACATGATCACTTCAATTCATCTCATTCGCCATACAACTGTACAATCCCACATTGAAACAGCATCATTGCCATCTCACCCACTATGGAATCATACTTCTCTGTTGTTCCCAATGCGACGACAGACAACGCTAGTGCGTCTCTGCGCTTTCAGGAACAAAAATAACTGCACAACTACACTCGACAGAATAAGCTCTTTCATAAACTAACAACAAACACCTAGCCATTCCCACCTCCGACACAGAGTTTCCCGATCGTTGCTGCTACCTTGACGTGGTGGTCGGGCTTGCCTATCGTGATGAAGCAATCGAGCTATGCTGGCTGGAACAATCGTTCCTCGAGGTCCTACCATGCCAGACAGGTCGGTTGAAGAGCGGTGAGACTAAAAGCAGCAAACCCAAGGTCCGAAGGCGAAGTCGTACTGCTGACTGTACAGAGGTGTGACAGCAGTAAGGTGTTTCCTTCAGACAACCAGCATGACAGCGATGCTGCCTTCCCACAAGGAGGGGTGGGGTTAGAAAAGGTCGACCCTAAAAATGCACACATCCGTCTCCGGCGGTAAGGTTTTTTTGAAGAACGGAGCTAACACAAAAACTACCCACAAAAAGGTCGTGTGTGACCAACCTCAAGCAGTTGTCCCTTGGGCACTGCGGTCACGCTCTCAGGTCATTAAGACCACTTCTAACCCAATTTCCTTTTCAGGTACCTCTAGAAGAATCCTTCCACGGTGTGGGCAACCGGGAAGTGATAACTGCCCTCATACCTCTAACAACACTCAAGACCACTGTATTCATAATCAATCTCCTTCTTCACTTCCTACTATTCCTTCTACCTTGACTTTCAACACTAAACTTCCTGTTCCGGTTTCCTCCTCAAGTGTCACCATGGCCAACGATTCTAGTGCGCGAAACGCTGTCCCAGGTCTACTAAAACCTCGCTCCAAACTACACATTGGAGCCTTCAACGTACGTACCCTATGCCAAATCGGTCAACAGGCCTCCTTAGCTAAAACTCTAGAATCTCGTACCATTGATGTATGCTGTGTCTCCGAAACACGCATACAGGATCCCAGTGTGATCATTCACTTGACCTCACCTCGCCAAAATGGACAGCCGACGAAATACACCCTCCGTGTATCTGGCGACCCGTTGGCTAGTTCTCGCGGACTTGCAGGTGTAGGCATAGCACTAAGTACAAGGGCAGAACAGGCACTATTAGAATGGATCCCCGTTAACAGTCGCCTGTGTGCTGTCCGGCTAAATGGCTCCGTAAGAACTCGGAAGGATAGGGACACACGTCGTTGCCTTTTCGTCATTTCTGCCTACGCTCCCACTGACTGCAGCCATGATGAAGTAAAAGATGACTTTTACAGAAAACTCTCTGAGCTTCTTCAGAAAGCTAAGCGCTCAGACATAGTAGTCGTAGCGGGTGACTTTAATGCCCAGGTAGGCAGCTTAAATCAAACAGAAAGACATTTAGGTGGGTGTTTTAGTATTCCGGCTCAACGAACCGATAATGGTGATCGTCTGTTGCAACTATGCTCAGACAATCGTTTATTTTTAGCAAGTACTAATTTTAAGCATAAGGAGAGACATCGTCTAACATGGCGACCACCTGCACCAAACCAACGATGGACTCAAATAGACCATATTGCCATCAGTCATCGTTGGAGAGGCTCAATAGAAGATTGTCGCTCGTATTGGAATACTTGTTTAGACTCTGATCACGCTTTAATACGAGCGCGCATTTGTCTGCGCCTCAATGGACGCAGGAAAAGTACACTAAGAAGACCCATTAGGATTGAACTGGAGGACGAGAAAGCCAAATGCGAATTCCAGAAACAACTGAGTTCACATCTAGGCAGTTCTGTAAACGAGACTGACCCAGATGCTGCTTGGAAAGATATACGAACAGCTGTGGAAACAGCAGTAACATCTATTAGTCATTTAAATCATAGGGCTCCAAAAAACCAGTGGATTTCTTCTAAGTCTATTTCACTGATGGATTCGCGTAAACTCATCCCATCAGGCTCTGAACACGACGAAGAGCGTAAAGAAATTAGATCTAGGTTAACTAAAAGTCTAAGGAACGATCGTGAGCAGTGGTGGGCAACGAAAGCAAAAGAGATGGAAAAGGCAGCGGCTGTAGGCAACACCAGGCAACTATTCAGACTAATAAAAGAAACCGGAATTAAGAAGTCAAGTGTAAGTGAGACAATCTCGGAAAAAGACGGAACCCTTATCTGCTCTCAACCTAAACGTTTAGAACGATGGGCGGAACACTCTAAGGAGCAGTTTAGCTGGCCTTCAGCTACTGCACAACTACCCACTATTCCCAGAAAACCTGAATGGAACATTGAGGTAGGCCCCCCGACCCTACTTGAAGTTCAAAAGGCTATAAGTAATCTGAAACGAGGAAGAGCAGCTGGTCCTGATGGATTGGCTCCAGAGGTCTTTAAATATGGTGGTCCAATTTTAGCGATTAGGTTGACTAATATTCTGGCTAAAATCTGGGAGACGGATGTAATCCCATCCGACTGGTCACAATCTCTGATTGTCCCAATATATAAAAAGGGGCCAAAATCATCCTGTGATAACCATAGAGGGATTAGTCTGACTAACATAGCATCTAAAATACTAGCCTCAATAATTATCGGGCGCCTAACTAAGACTCGTGAACTGCAAACACGAGAAAATCAGGCTGGCTTCAGACCTGGTCGTGGCTGTATCGACCACATATTCACCATTCGTCAAGTTTTAGAGCACAGACACGCTTATCGGCGTCCGACAATGATAGTTTTTCTTGACTTAAAAGCAGCATTTGACTCTGTAGACCGAGAGGTTCTGTGGCAGTGTCTGTCATTGAAACTTGTACCTCAGAAGTACATAAACCTTGTGAAGGCTCTTTACTCGAACACTACCAGTCGAGTGAGAGCTTATGGCGAACTGTCATATGATTTTACAACCTCAAGTGGTGTCCGTCTAGGCTGTCCACTATCTCCATTTCTGTTTAACTTCATTATAGACCTGTTGCTGCGAATAACACTCTCGTCGACTGAATTTTCAGGAATTGATCTTCTACCAGGGGGACCACTAAGCGACTTAGAATACGCAGATGACATAGTCCTGTTTGGTGAAGACGCTGGCAAAATGCAGAGTCTTCTGTTGGAACTCAGTAATAATGCCAGGATGTTTGGGATGCGTTTCTCCCCATCCAAATGTAAATTGTTACTCCAGGACTGGCCTGCGTCAACACCTGAACTAAGGATAGGGAGTGAAGTAGTCGAACGCGTCGACAACTTCACTTATCTTGGAAGTCTGATCAGCCCTAATGGGTTGGTGTCTGACGAAATCTCTGCACGGATTCAAAAAGCTCGTTTGGCTTTTGCCAACTTACGTCACCTATGGCGTAGACGAGATATCCGTCTATCAATTAAGGGACGAGTATACTGCGCATCAGTTCGTTCTGTTCTATTTTACGGCTGCGAAACATGGCCATTAAGAGTAGAAGATACTCGTAGGTTACTAGTATTTGACCACAGATGCCTTAGAAATATTGCTCGCATTTGCTGGGATAACCGGGTAAGTAATAGTGAGGTTAGACGCAGGGTATTAGGGAATGATGGTAGATAAGTTGATGAATCTTCATCGACTGAGATGGTTGGGCCATGTGTTACGTATGCCTGAACACCGATTACCACGACGCGCAATGCTGACTAGTGTAGGGGATGGTTGGAAGAGAGTTAGGGGCGGCCAAACCAAAACGTGGCATCAGTGCTTGAAGTCACGAACTTCTAGTCTGAGCCATGTTGGCAGATGCAGACTACCTGGTTGGGGTCCACGTGACTATCGTAATAAATGGTTGGAGACTCTGGGTGACATGGCTCAGAATCGATGAAAATGGCGTAGGTGTATACACTCTTCATCTTCCCTTAAACCTTGAGATTAAAATTGCTTCATAACTTTTTTCCTTCCTATACTATATCCTTATATACAACCTTTCTTTATATACTACCACCACTAAATTAATTACTTCTATGAATCCAGTGTTCATCTTGTTGTGCTAACGAGGTATGGCAACTTGGACCGATGCATATATGTGCCTGGTCCTACGTTGTCGCTGACTGACTGGCTGACGCATACACTCAAACTGCAACACAGCCAAGTGTCTTTGAAAAACTAGAAATGAACACAATCTTCGGATAGCGCATCTCACACCAGAATCGTATCTAGGTTACAAAGCCCTTATATACTCTCGTACAGTCAGTGCCAGGGAAGTCGCGCTCGCTGTGTTCTAGCGGCGCGGGTATTCTTCACTGAGTTGTGAGGACGAAAAGCTTATGCTTGTCGCCTTATGTGCGTTGATGGACACGGTAATTTCACCTATGGAAGTTGAAAAATCGTGATTCGAAACCAGTGGTGCACATGGGCTCCAGCATGCTGAAGGAAAAATCATGTATAAACCAATTATTGTCTACAGGCTACCATGAGACTGCATCTTTTAACGATGCTCCAGTGCTTCATGGAACTGACATTAAGGTCGAAGGCTCCAGGCGTGGCCCCCTCAGAAAACCGGCAGCTTCGCTCTAGGCACTTAAACAGTATCACAGCTAACACCCAAATTAAGTGACGTATGGCGCACACGCATTCAATGCCTCTGTACCAATATTTATGATCAAATAAATCAATGAAAAAAGTACCTGAGAAAATAGACATCATCCGGAATTCACACGACGGACTACACTGCAAAGACTACACTTGCATGAAGGACAACTGACAGATGCATTTCAGTTGAAGATTTGTGTCAGGTAAGGCTGCTTGCTCTCACCCTTTCCCCTTCATTTAATAGTTAATTGGATTCTGAAGACCTTCAAATTTCAAGAAAGCACGGAACACAGTGGAGAGCTTTGATGCAACCAGACGATTTGAACTTTGCAGATGACCTAGCCTTTCTGTCTCATTCACACCAATAAATGCCGGCCAATACAACCAGTGTAGCAGAAGTCTCTGCATCAATAGGCCTCAACAAACACAAAGGAAAAAGCAACATCCTCAAGTACAACACGGAGAACACCAACCCAGTCACAATTAATGGAGAAACTCTGGAAGAGGTGGAGACTTACACGCACTCATCTGGGCAGCATCATAGATGAACAAGGAGGATCCGATGCAGACGTAAAGGAAAGGGTTGGTAAAGCAAATACATCATTCCTACAGTTGAAGAACAAGTAGAACTCAAAACGACTGTCAACCAATATCAAAGTCACAATCTTCAATACGAACACCAAGACAGTTTTACTCTATGGAGCTGAAACTTAGAGAACTGTTACAATTATCATCAAAAAGGTACAAGTACTCATAAACAATTGTCTATGCAAGACACTCAATGTTCGTTGACCGGATGCCATCTGCAACAACCTACTGTTGGAGAGAACAAACCATCTTCCAAATGAAGAGGAAATTATGAAGAGATGTTGGAAGAGGATAGAACGTACATTGAGTAAATCATTGAAATGAATCACGAAGCAAGCCCTAACTTGGAATCCTGATAGTAAATAGGGGAGAGGAAGTTCATAGGACACACCGTGTAGAGAATTGGAAGCGGACATCTAAAGGATGAACAGCAACTAGGGACAACTGGAAAGGATTATCCAGGACAGGATTGCATGGAGAATTCTGGTGGGCGACCAATGCTCCTTGACGAGGGGTAACAGGTGTAAGCAAGTAAGTAACTTCCTTCCAACCTTCTTCAACACTATTTAGCATTGCGCGTCGTGGTAATCGGTGTTTAGGCATACGTAACACGTGGCCCAACCATCTCAGTCGATGAAGATTTTTAACCTCATCAATTTATTTACCATCATTCCCTAATAACCTGCGTCCAACCTTACTGTTACTTACGTGGTGAACCCAGCAGATGCGATGTCTCTGAGATATCTATTATCGAATACTAAGAACTTACGAGTGTCTTCTACCCTTAATGGCCATGTTTCGCATCAGTAGGCAAGGTAAGTCAGTGCATCTTCAAATCTGCCCGCCGTTTCCTTTTTGCGACCTTGAGCGGCCTGACACGAGGCGGTCATTCCGTATTTGATTTGTTGAGGGTCGGTTGGTTGTCCTCTGGGTTGCACGAATATCAGGTTTTCTCGTATTTGCGTCGTTTTGGCTGTAGTAAATTCGTGAAATAAATGCCAGAAGCGTTTATTTAGCTTCCTCTGTTTTGTAGTGTACAAATCGGCTCTTTTGTTGCTTCGCAACTTGACCTGGGACGCCAATTACCCTACTAAACCTCAGTAGAGTAGAACAGAACGAACTGCCGCGCAGTATAGTCGTCCTTGCTTACAAACTGTACGTCGTCTATCCAGAGATAATACAATAATATTCTTGTGTTAATAGAAGCGTTTGTTTGTTGAGACTGGTAATTACATTATGTCCCGTATCATCTTCTCTACTGAATGTAATTTGAATTGGATTATTTGGGCCTGTTCAACAAGTATTGTTTGAATCACTGGATGGTAATATTTGTTTGGATAGTGAAGTACGTTTAAATTTGTAACTTTATATCAAATCGTCCCCTACCCAAACACTTGGTTTCGAATTTCTGCTGTCTGAAATATTCTTCGTAGTTATTGATAACTCCGAAACGCTCTTGTCCGTAAATAACCGTAAGACTAATTTGAACCCCTACTTGTGTGTGTACGTCGATGCTATTTGGTGCTTTGGTGTTGAGGTCTGTAACTATAATTGACATGGAAAAAGTGTTTGTTACTGAGATAAACATTTTCCTAGAGTCTTCGTCCAATCTGATGAGTTTGAATTTCCGGAAGCTGGTCCGTTATGGGACTCATGAGAGACGCTTAGTTTGTAAGTACTCTCGGAAAATTTCACCAGTCCACTGAATGTGCTCAGTTGCTTGACTGTGGTATGTTCTGTGTACTCCAAGACTGATGCCACTTATTCCTGTAGAGAGTGAATACATTAAGCGTTAATGATATGTCCGACAATATAATAATGAATGCGGTCCCGATGTAAAACTTTTGTTTGTTTAAAGTCCTTAGCTCTTGGCGTCATTGGAAAACAATGTTCAGAAGCTGGAGAACTTAAGAGTAGTCCTAACCTCTGATTACGTGGCCAACGAGTCGTCGAATCTGCAATCAGGCTCTCTTGTGCTTGTGGTATGTTTTAACATTGCTTTAGTCCAAGCTCTGTTACACACCTTGTTGGAATATACTGTTTCTACCAAATCCAAGCAAAACAGTTGGCTAAAGCTTCTGTATTGTGGGTTGGATATCCATTCAGCATATCACGCTTCTATGTAGTTAACTTACAGCAACCATCCTAAATCCAATTTCGATTATGGTTAATTTTGGCTAGGCTCTTCTATTATCTTACTTAACAGATATTGTCATTTGGATAGTAACAATTTGCATATTTTTCATACTATTATGACCACTAGACAGCATGACACTAGCCAAAATGTTGATTGCTTCAATATCATTTGATGACTCATCCTCCTCCCCACATATGCATGCATGCAAATCCTATTATCAGCTTTTGTTTTGCTGTGCTCTTATTCAATTTGACTATAAATTTGCCTATGTGATTGCTCGCACTTGCTTGCTAATATTTACTCATGTGTTTGTAGCTTTCCGGCCTGTGTTATTTGGTAATAAACGGCAGATGCGGCTTCGCTTTGCCTTCTGATTTGTATCATAACGGTTATCGAGGTGAACGATTAGCGAAGCATTGCACTACAGAATTGACGATCCTGACTTACGAACGCGAAGCAGAACTAGTAACCTCAACATACTAAATCAGAACAATTTTCGACGATATAATCTAATTCCGAAAATTCAACGCGCTTCCTCTCAAATCGGATTATTATATGGATTATAATCATAAGTGTAGATTTATTATATCACTATTTTAATTACACGTACGTTATCGTACAAACATTACTGAACGCAACGATAATAATCATAATAAATAACGATTATTCACAAACAATTGATATATTGGTGCGATTTAGTAAGTCTGTTCTACGTTTTAAGTTGTACCATTTGTTATTATCATTGTATTTGTTTGTCCATTTTTTCCTCGTGACATTTACATTATATTCGTGTACTACTAAAATTTTTTTGTGAACATGTCTGTCGAAAATACTATGTCAATTTTACAGCAAACCCTGTGTGTGAGGACTCTTAATCTTCCTATCTCCTCTTTTAAGGTCACTGACTCGCAGCTGTGGTTTATTAGACTCGAAAATTATTTTCTGGCTAACCGCATCAACTTGCAAAGAGATAAATGTGGCCTCACAAGCACACTCCTCATATTCGAAGTAGCAGATAGCGTACGAGAGGCGTTATCTGAACCGGACATTGAGAGGCCATACGACGTGTTAAAGCAAGCAGTAATTAAAACTGTCTCTCTAAGTGACCAACAAGCTGTTGAACAGCTTCTTAACCAAGTACAAATGGGGGATAGAACTCCATCACGACTAAAAATTATATGAAAAGTCTACTGGGCGATAGAAAAATAGACAATAGCTTGTTTTATCAACTGTGGCTTCGCCAACTCCCGCCCAATGTACAGCAAATCCTAGCCTTTGGAGATACCGACACCGACATAGACGACATAGCAAAAATAGCTGATAGAATATACGAAAGAGCAAAGCAAGCAGACCCTCAATCACACAGCGTGACGGTAGATGATAGAATCAGTACTCTGCAGAAGGAAGTAAATGCTTTGAGTGTCTGAACTCTATTTTTATTTAAGTATTGTAGTAGTTCATGTGGATGTTTCCCACAATACGTGATTCCATACTTGCTATGGTTAAATGGCAACTGCCATTTTTCGCTCCAAATAGACAGGTTATCCAGATCACTTCGAATCCGGAATATATTTTCACTTAAGATTATCAATGTATAGTATGGTCTGCCAAATCTTATGACTTCAGATATATCATTAACATACATGAGAAACAAGAGTGGGCCTGATACAATCCCCTGGATAACTCCATCACTAATTGGTTTCGGTGATAGGAGAGGGTGGCTGTACTTTACCATTTGTTTTTATTCAACGACACAATAGGTTGTTTTTGTTTGGTTACAATGAAACAAACCACGATGATAGCCAGTTAACGATTTCAAAGGGCTTCAGTTTGGCCCTATGAAAAACTTTCTCTAGGTCTAAGAATAAGACAGGGACGAGATGTCTACTGTCTCGTTTTAGGGTTTTATCGTTCATGTAGTCTACCAGAAGTGTGTTGCATGACCAGGGCTACACAAACGCATTTGCTGAGGATGCTGAATGAATTTTAGAAGTGATAAGTGTAGTTTTCCATGTAGTAGGGTAAAACGCTGTATAGAGTGATATTGTAAATAGTTTAAGAGATGAAAAACACACCATCACTTCCACTTTTTCGAATGCCAGCTAGAATGGTATACCAACTCCGCCTGTAGCTCTTCTAGAGTTACTGCCGGTCCCAAGCCCGGGTAAAGGTGGAGGGTTGGGCATGGGGTTAGCGACCCCATCCCGTAGAAAAGCTAACTCGCTAAAATAACGCTAACCAGAAGAAATAATTCAAACCATTTAAACTCTGCCCTGGGAGTCGAAGGAATAATTATGACGTCTCATGATGAAAGCCGAAATTTTTCGGAAGTCACGAGGCCGATGCACCTTCCAACAACCAGAGCAACACTATTTATAGGTACATGGAACGTCCGGACAATGTGGGAGACAGGAAAGACCAGTCAAATAGCAATGGAAATGAGAAGATACAACTTGGCAGTACTCGGAATCAGCGAAACCCATTGGACACAAACTGGACAACAAAGGCTAGGTACAGGAGAGATGCTGCTGTACTCCGGTCACGAAGGGGAAAATGCTCCACACACTCAGGGAGTTGCTCTAATGCTGTCCAAAGAAGCACAAAATGCACTTGTGGGATGGGAATCTCATGGACCCAGGATAATAAAAGCATCATTCAGAACAATGAAGCAAGGGATCACAATGAATGTTATCCAATGTTATGTACCCACCAATGATAGCAGCGACGATGATAAAGATCAGTTCTATGAAAGGCTGCAATCAATTATAGAGAAGTGCTCACGAAAGGACCTCACAATCCTGATGGGAGATCTAAATGCTAAAGTTGGAGTGGACAACACAGTATATGAAGATGTAATTGGACGACATGGACTAGGAGAGAGAAATGAAAATGGGGAGAGACTTGCAAACCTATGTGCATTCAACAAATTGGTTATAGGCGGAACAATATTTCCACACAAACGCATACACAAAGCTACATGGATCTCACCGGACCACACCACAGAGAACCAGATAGATCATATTTGAATCAGTAAAAAAATTCACAATGTCATTAGAAGATGTGAGAACCCGGAGAGGAGCTGACATAGCTTCAGATCACCACCTGGTTGTGGCCAAGATGAGACTGAAGCTAAAGAAACACTGGACAACTGAACAAACAGCACTACAAAGGTTCAATACAGCCTTCCTTCGAGATATTGACAAGCTCCACGAATTCAAGATAACTCTCAACAACAGGTTCCAAGCTCTACAGGATCTATTGAAAGAACAAGAAACTACTTTGGAGGACAACTGGAAAGGGATAAAAGAAGCACTAACTTCAACGTGTCAGGATGTTCTGGGCCTAAAGAGGCATCATCGTATGGAATGTATATCTATGGAACCCTGGACTGGATTCAAGAAAAAAGAACAAGAAGACAGCAATTAACAACAGTCGAACACGAGCAGAGAAAGTCAATGCTCAAGCAGAGTACGCAGAAGCAAACAGGGAAGTGAAGGAAAGCATTAAAGCCGACAAGCAGAAATACAAGGGAGAACTAGCAACGACGGCGGAAAAAGCTGCAAAGGAAAGGAATATGAGACAACTATATGATATAACGAAGAAACTAGCAGGTAAATAATAGTAAATCAGAGAAACCAGTCAAGGACAAAAAAGGAAAGACAATCACTGAGATTCAAGAACAGAGGAAAAGATGGGCAGAATACTTCGAGGAACCGCTGAATAGATCAGCCCCATTAAATCCACCGAACATCGAAGCAGCCCACATTGACCTTCCTATAACTGTCACTCCACCAACGATCGAAGAAGTCAAGATGGCCATCAGACAAATCAAAAGTGGGAAGGCGACAGGACCTGACAATATACCAGCAGAAGCACTGAAGTCAGACATTGAAGTAACTGCAAACATGCCTCACCTTCTATTCAAGAAGATTTGGGAAGAGGAACAAGTGCCAATGGACTGGAAAGAAGGATACCTCATCAAGATACCAAGGAAGGGAGATCTGAGCAAATGTGAGAATTACAGAGGCATCAGTTTGTTATCAGTGCCAGGAAAAGTTTTCAACAGAGTGTTACTGAACCGGATGAAAAACGCAGTAGATGCCTAACTTCGAGATCAACAGGCTGGATTCCGTAAGGATAGGTCGTGCACAGACCAGATTGTGACACTACGGATCATCGTGGAACAATCAGTTGAGTGGAACTCATCACTATACGTCAACTTCATTGACTATGATAAGGCGTTTGACAGTGTGGACAGGAGAACATTATGGAAACTTCTTCGACACTATGTAGTTCCTGAAAAAACTGTCAAAATTATCCAAAACTCATACGATGAACTACAGTGCAAAGTGGTGCATGGAGGACAGCTGACAGATGCATTTTCAGTAAGGACCGGAGCCAAACAAGGCTATCTACTCTCCCCATTCCTCTTCCTTCTAGTGGTTGACTGGATTATGAAGAATTCGACATCTGAGGGGAAATACGGAATACAATGGACAGCTCAGAATCAATTAGATGATTTGGACTTCGCAGATGACCTAGTCTTCCTATCTCATACACACAGACAAATGCAGACGAAGACAGCAAATGTAGCAGCAGCCTCTGAATTGATAGGTCTCCACATTCACAAAGGAAAAAGCAAGATTCTCAAATGCAACACGGAGAATACCAACCCAATCATACTTCATGGCGAAACTCTGGGAGGTGTGGAAACATTCATGTATCTGGAAAGCATCGTTGATAAACAAGGAGGATCGGATGCAGATGTAAAGGCGAGGATTGGCAAAGCAAGGACCACATTTTAACAATCGAACAACATATGGAACTCCAAACAACTGTCAATTGATTTCAAAGTCAGAATCCTCAATACGGACGTCAAGACAGTCCTATTGTACGGATCTGAAACGTGGAGAACTACTACGGCCATCATCAGGAAGATACAAGTATTTATAAACAGTTGTCTACGCAAAATACTCAACATCCATTGGCTGGATACTATCAGCAATAGCGTTTTATGGGAGAGGACAAACCAGCTTCCAGCTGAAGAGGAAATTGAGAAAAGACGTTGGAAGTGGATCGGACATACATTAAGGAAATCACCAATGTGCATCACGAGGCAATCCCTTACTTGGAATCCGGAAGGGAAGCGGAAAAGAAGAAGGACAAAGAGCACATTACACCGGGAAACAGAAGCAGATATGAGAAGAATGAATAGAAATTGGAATAAACTGGAAAGGAAGGCTCAGGACAGAGTTGGATGGAGAATGCTGGTGAGCGGCCTATGCTCCTCGACGAGGAGTAACAGGCGTAAGTAAGTAAGTAAGTAAGTAAGCTGGCATACCATCTACTTTATATGTATAGTCCGATCACAGTACACAAACTGCCTTAGAAGTATTCTGTACCTTAAAAGTATAGCTTAAAATTTATGTATATGGTATTCCTCCAGTAGATGGGACGAAAGAATGATCACTAAATAACTTATTCATGTCGCCACTCGCCGAGGAGCTTAGGCCGCCCACCAGAATTCTCCATGCAATCCTGTCCTGGATAATCCTTTCCAGTTGTCCCTAGTTGCTGTTCATCCTTTAGATGTCCGCTTCCAATTCTCTACACGGTGTGTCCTATGAACTTCCTCTCCCCTATTTACTATCAGGATTCCAAGTTAGGGCTTGCTTCGTGATTCATTTCAATGATTTACTCAATGTACGTTCTATCCTCTTCCAACATCTCTTCATAATTTCCTCTTCATTTGGAAGATGGTTTGTTCTCTCCAACAGTAGGTTGTTGCAGATGGCATCCGGTCAACGAACATTGAGTGTCTTGCATAGACAATTGTTTATGAGTACTTATACCTTTTTGATGATAATTGTAACAGTTCTCTAAGTTTCAGCTCCATAGAGTAAAACTGTCTTGGTGTTCGTATTGAAGATTGTGACTTTGATATTGGTTGACAGTCGTTTTGAGTTCTACTTGTTCTTCAACTGTAGGAATGATGTATTTGCTTTACCAACCCTTTCCTTTACGTCTGCATCGGATCCTCCTTGTTCATCTATGATGCTGCCCAGATGAGTGCGTGTAAGTCTCCACCTCTTCCAGAGTTTCTCCATTAATTGTGACTGGGTTGGTGTTCTCCGTGTTGTACTTGAGGATGTTGCTTTTTCCTTTGTGTTTGTTGAGGCCTATTGATGCAGAGACTTCTGCTACACTGGTTGTATTGGCCGGCATTTATTGGTGTGAATGAGACAGAAAGGCTAGGTCATCTGCAAAGTTCAAATCGTCTGGTTGCATCAAAGCTCTCCACTGTGTTCCGTGCTTTCTTGAAATTTGAAGGTCTTCAGAATCCAATTAACTATTAAATGAAGGGGAAAGGGTGAGAGCAAGCAGCCTTACCTGACACAAATCTTCAACTGAAATGCATCTGTCAGTTGTCCTTCATGCAAGTGTAGTCTTTGCAGTGTAGTCCGTCGTGTGAATTCCGGATGATGTTGACGATTTTCTCAACCACTCTTCCTGAGTAGAACGTGGAGCATATTTGCAGTTGGTGGTATATTGTCAGGTCCTGCTGCTTTCCCACTCCTGATTTGTCTGATGGCTATCCTGATTTCTCTGATCGTTGGTGAAGTAACAGTCATAGGAAGGTCTGTGTGCGCTGTTTCGACGTTTGGTCAATCCAATGGAGCTGGTCTTTTCAAGAGTTCCTCAAAGTGTTCTACCCATCTGTTTCTCTGTTCTTCAATCTCAGTGATTGGTTTACGTTCTTTGTCTTTGACTTGTCTCTCTGGTTTACCATATTTCCTTGCTAGTTTTTTCGTTGAGTCATATAGTCGTCTCATAACTCCTTCTGTTGCAGCTTTTTCCGCTGTCGTTGCTAGGTCAGGATGGCCAGTTCCCTTCCCGAGCACTTCTCTACGACCGACTGCAGCGTCTAGTAAAACCGACCTTTATTGTCTTCATTGTTACCATTGGTGGGTGCATAACATTGGATAATATTCGTTGTAATCCCATTCCTCCTTGTTTTGAAGGATGCTCTAATGACTCTGGATCTATGAGATTCCCATCCCATAAGTGCTTTTCGTGCTTATTTAGATAGCATCGGTACAACTTGTGTGTATGGAGCATTTCCTTTTCCGTGACCAGAGTACAGCAGTATCTCTTCCGAATTTAACCTTTTCTGTCCAGCTTTGATCCAATGAGTTCCACGTATTCCAGGGTGTATCTCCTCATTTACGCCGCTATTTGTTTAGTTCCCTCAAGTCTTCCACATTGTCTGAACATTCCATGTACCTATATTAACTGTTGCTCTGGTTGTCAGAAGGGGCATCGACCTCGTGACTTCGGAAGAATCTCAGCTTTCACTATGAGTCGCTATAGTTCTTCTGGATGAAAATCGTTTAACTCTCAGGACGGAACTTAAATGATTTAATTTGTTTACGGTGGTTAGCGTTCTTTCAGCGAGGTTGTTTTCTACGGGATGAGTATGCCGACCCCATACGCAACCTTCCTCCTTTGTGTAGGCATGGGTCCAGCACTAGCCTTAAAACAGTTATATGTGGAGTTGTTCACTAAATAGCACCGTTATATATTTGTGACTTTCGTAGACCTGATTGTCTTTAATAATTATTCTTCTTCTTTGGATTCATGATATTCAAGCCTATTGATCCGTGTTTGATAAACTCGGAGTATCTATCACCAACTTCGGTGATACGTTTTTTTTGTGCGACTAATTTTGTGCTCGTATTGCCTCCAACTTGACAAATTGTTCTGTTGTAATAACTAAGTAGATAAAGTCAAGTTTGGGAAATCGGATGCTTTGTCTTCAAGGACGCCTTCATGTATGGACTGACGTATACCAATTCCCAGATATCCTAGTTCTACAGTATCCTGACGGTATGGTTTTGTCGGAGATATTACCAGTGTTACCACATAGTTTGTCGGTAGTGTGTACAGAAAAGAAGGTTCTCTAACGGATGCTACTTAGGCGATTTCAAAACTTCATCTAGTCAACTTTGCGATAATCCCTATGAAGTACGATAGTATTATTTCTCGAGGTTTTAGGTTTTACATCAAGAATACATATATGGTTATCATGGTCATTGCCCGAGAAAGCTTATGCAATGTACACGGTTTTGTGGTTATGGTTAGTAGTGAAGACTTAGTCCAAAATACTTTGAAGTCAGATATGGCTAATGATATACCGAGTTCACCTCCGGAGTCTTAAGAAATGCAATAACTGGCTCCAAAAATTTCAGTGCTTTGATTGAAAACCAGAGAATTGAAGGCACCTTTAAATCCCCACAAATAAGCTTGCCAGTAAGCGGTAATGATTATGCTAGCTTAAAAGCTTATAACAATACTATTATTTTCCTTGGTGGCGGGTTAGGCTGACGGTAAACAAAGATGAAAAGGAACGAAATTGACTCTCAGAGTTTCAGGTCGATCCATGATTCATTTAGCTCCGGTATATAATGGGTTCGTAAGAGCGCTTAATCAAGATATGATAATGTGCAAAGTCAACTATCAGTACACGAAACTGAAACTGTAGCATACGTATAGGAAAACCGTAAAATGTAACACTCCGAACCACGTTATTCATAATGAGCGACAAAGTAATGACGACGGTTATGTGATGAAGCTTACTTGAGAGTCCATTTTGAAAAATCATCACAAATGGAGTTAACTCAATACTTAAATATCCTTCTACACGGTTGGCACCGACGATGTGAATTGAAGTATCAATTTAATAGTGTTTTTGAGATAATTCAGGCCAGAAATCCAAAGTAGTATAGAGTTGTATTAACTTAGCTTCGTTAATCAATCACCTTGATAACCATTATTATATAAATCCCATAGTGTTTGAAATCAGAAGGCAATAAGAAGCAGTGACTACAGTTTATTATCGAAAAGGAAAGGTGACAGTTATGGAAACATCGTGTGCATTATGAGCAGAGAGGCTAATAAACGTGTAAGCGAGCAAATACAGAGGCGAATTTATCAACAAATCGAACCAAGGTTCAGCAAGGCACGGCAAAGGCTATGATTTTGATTCCGGTACATATATACATGGGATAGAGAACGATTCCTCGAACGATATATAAGCGACTAACATTTAGCCAAGAGAGACATGTGTGATCAAGCATACACGTTTATACAGAAATGATATTGATCTCAAAAGTACAAGGGAATAGACGAATTGTTACTACAGAATAACATTGTCTGTTAAATAAGTCAATAAAAGGGCTTAAGAAAATTTAACCATGATCGAAATTGATTGCAGGGGAGTTGCTGCGGTGTAGCCAAAAACAATGCCACAACACTATCATACCATCTAACCACTGACCCTGGTCTACCAAGAAGAAAATAGAGCGACGTAAATACTATTCCTTTGAACACAAAGCAATGTGTCACTTAATAGCAAGTGAAGTCTATACACACCTGGTCCAAATAAAACATGGATACTGAGAATAAATTTGACTACACACAAATGTCACGAAGAAAGGGGGGATAAAGTCCTAAAGTCCTATATATATATATATATATATATATATATATATATATATATGATTTTATATGTGAGTAGGCCCAAACGAAGCAACCTTCACCTAAACTGCGTAATCTACCACTACAATAAAGTGTACAGTTATCAAGGTTTATGGTCATATGAATTATCATCAGTGTCACTATTACTATTCGCAAACAGCCTATTGTCACATAAGTCTTGTGAAGAAACCATTTTGTGTTTCTTCAAAAACGCAGTTACACACAAGTTTCAATAATGTTCGCATGATATTTTCTATATCTAAACAGGTTCTACAGAACTTAGTAACAAATTGAGTTGACTTTAAAGAAGAAAGAAGAGAAAAGAAGCGTGAAACATTTAAATAATTTGATAAGCGTGATCGTGAAAACAGAATATGAATAAAGAGTAATGTATGTATTACCAAATGAATAAAAAATAAATGAGTAGATATGAAAATAAATCATTAATGCAGTGGGACTTCATGGTGGAGCACGAGTTGTGCAATAACAGTTCACAATGATGCCATGAAATAGTTAATTAATTGCAGAGAATAATCGTCAAATATTAATGTCGGATGGGTCATATATACGTGGTGAAGATACAATGAACCCGAAAAGTTAATTTATTTAAGTGAAACACAAGACATGTTTTTAGTTGTAAATTTTGGATGTTTGGGAATAAAACTGTTTAGAAAGAAAAGAGAGGGAGAAGAGGGAATGATGGGAATATCTAGTATGATAAATTTGCAGTGCTTTTCTTTGCATTCATTGGCAGAGATGCCTAAAATCTACTGACAGGTCTGGCATTTCTTGAGAAGCGGATGTCGCTGTCATATAAGTGTCTGGATTAGTTGCTACTTAGTCAAATACTAGTTTGATAGCTTTGTATAGAAAGATAGATCAAAGTTTCGTAAGACGATGCGATGAAATGATCAGGAAGTCGAGAATATTATACTCTAACTCCAGAAACAGGCTGCTATGTGTAATTACAAATAGTGATTCGAGATTCAACTTCCTGATTGTTTGGCTGCTGGGATAAATATTCCAGATTTATAAAGAGGCTAATTTAAAACCCCGAAACTGCGTTTCAACAAATTGAAATAGCATTTATCAATTATGAGACAGTGAATTAGCTTGATTTTCAGTCAGCTAAACATTCTGATACTTTATAAAGTGGTCTAAATGAACCACATTCTCAGGGTCGCTGAAGCTCGAATTTGTTTAATAATGGTTCCCGTTCTTATGGAAATATGAAAAGTAATTCAACAAAGAGCTGAAAAGCAGGTCACAAAGGTGAAAACAGTTTTCGTAGATCTTTATTCTGTGGTTAATTTTATGTACGTCATTCATGTGTCTTTCGTCATGCCAAATGCTTAAAGCATGGTAATATCAGTTTCACTTTGGAAAATACAGGAGGCTAGGTGGCTTATGTTAGTCCTGGCAGTGATGGACTCCTAGTTGATCCAACTTTCTTGTGAAAGAGTTGATAGACAAAGTTTCAGTCACATGTTGAGATAATGAATTACACTCGTTGATGGTTCGGTGGGAAAGTCGATAATCAGCTGACAAGTAATTTGTTCTGTGCTTGTGAACTTTTTGGAGTGTCCTCGTAAATTCTCTGTTTTGAGAGACAAGAAAAGTGAGGCCATGTCAGATGCAAACTTAACACTAAGTAATTTGAAAACTGTGATCACGTCGCTTCTGGTTCATCGATATGACAATGGAAATAGGTTTAGTTTAGTCAGTTGAGCATCATACAGAAGCTCCGCTATTCCGGGAATCAGCTTACTTGTTGTTCTCTGAACCCTCTAAGGAAGCTCGCCGTCTTTTTTAAACGAGAGCTAGCCGTTCGTTTGCAGTACTAAAGTTTAGGACGCACGAATACTGTATACAAAGTCAGGAAAGTTTTGGCGTCGACGAAGTTAAGATCCTACGTATTGACCACAGGGTTCTAAAACCCTTTGGGGGCTATTGCAAGATAGTATGCAGTAGTTTTTAAGCCTCGTCTAACAATGACTCCTAAGCCATTGAGTGTCTGGAGAACATGTAGCACAATGTTATTCACCAAGTGTTTATCTGTACCTTGATGACCAATGTGCATCACAATACACTTGGAAGTATTCATGGGCAACTACCAAGTTTGAGACCATTCGGATAATTTCTCCGGGTCATTCTGAAGGTCTAAGCCATCACTTTTATTCTTCATCGCTCCCCATATCTCGACATTGTCAACACATAGTAAGACCTATGATGATAGGGGACGAGGAAGGTCATTTACATACAACAGGAATAACACTGACCCCAAAACTGTACCCTGAGGCACTCCGCTAAGCACAGTTCCCCAGCTAGACAACTTCGAGTTCACCCGTACTCTTTGTTGGCGCCCAACTGAGGAGTCTTTTATCCACATTAGTAAGTTGCCTCCAACCCCGTGGTCACGTTGTCTGGTGTGTGTGTGAGGAGGGGATTCGAATGGACTGACGGAAAGGGTGTTTCTACAGTATATACATTGCTAAAGTAGTTTGAGAATACTTGGGCTTCACCATAGTCGTCTTCCACTAATGATACAGTCTACTATCTCCCCATAGTGCTGGAACATTTCCTCTTCTTTTTACCCTTTAGTTTAAACACGAATACAAATGTTTAGGACATTCAATAGGTTCCCCAACAATTTTCTCTTAGTACAACCTACTGGACTTACGGAGGGTAGAGGTACAAGTATTCCTGGCTTCTCGATATTGAGACTTTGTCTCATCAATACCCACTAACCTAGATCTTCCCCACATTCTTCTCCTCTTACGGAGGAAGGTGGAACCTTCCTACTGAACCATGGTGAAGAGTTTCTCGGACACCCTGATGTGGGGTGCAGTAAATTCTAAATATAAATTTCGAAATACATCCCAAGCTGTTTCAATTGGGAACTCTGTTGTCCAATTTACTGACGATGCTGAGTGTATAATATCTTGTATATTTGCTCCCCAGACGTTAGGTTTGGATTGAGTTGATGTGTGTTTGATTTTGACAACTATATGGGAGTCAATGTTTAGAACTGAATGATCACTCTTACCTAGGGGTGGCATGTATTCAAGGCTCGTGACGTCATCCTCATAATGAGTCAATATAAGATTTAGTAAGTAGGATTCAGAGTCCGGGTTGTACTCGGTAACTTCTCTCACATGTTGAACTTGAGCACATGTGATAACCACATCAACTAGTACCTGCTAAAAAGAATTTTCTGATAATTCAGTTTTCAGATTTTCCCAGTCTACCGTGTGTGCATTAAAGTCTCCTGGGATTAAAGATCGACCACTTTGTGACCGAGTACTGAGACTGTCTAGCAAGACCTCATTTACCTTTCAGCTTGAACTGCGGTAAACCGAACAAAGCCATACAAAACTGTTTTTACTGAACCGTTTGAAAGACACAGGTGTCAAACTCGTGCAAACTTCGTGGTGCCACTCTTTGCACTCATCGTACTGCATGCTGCTTTCAATGGGGTATTAAAAGCCTGGGCGTCGGTAATTGCTTTTCTTGCACTAGACAGCCATCAAACAGAGGCTTTTAAAAAAGAAACTAGATACAATAATACCCAGAGACAAAAGAAACTGATGACCGAAACAAAGTGGAAAACTGTAAATTGTTCGATTAGTGGTACGTTTCGACTTTGCATTACAATAATATGGTACCCAATATAAAGCGTCTAGATACCATTGAATCCTATTGTGTAACTCATAAGTAGAATTAGGATTAAGACTTATAGCAAAACGGGCCACTGTCAAAAAAAACGAGCCCGGAAAAACCCTAATCCTTTGGATAATAACAGTTCCGTTATTACCTGTACTACGTATCCAGTAAGTCTTTTTGAATCACATAGTGTTGGGAGTGAACTTACATCACACCTGCTGCTGAGTTACTCAGCCTCTAATTTAACAACGATTTCTACATGAAGATCAAAAAGCATCGATAATATTAAGAGTGAATCAGACATTACTTATAAGCAATTAGGCGATATGCTTTCTAAAATGGAATCACTTATGGGCTCTTTAGCAAAGCATGATGATCTTGAGCAAGAACTAAAGACAATATCACCCCCTAAACTGCCATAGTCGAAGGATGTGGTTCCTGCGGATTTTGAAGACATTATCAAAGAAGAATCCGTCTTCTATTTTATCTCTAGAGAAGTTACAAAGGGAATGGTCTCTCAAAATAACGTGATTATCTATAACATACCTGATAAGATCGCCATTAAATTTGCAAGGAATTCAATATAAAAAGCAGCTAACCTTCAAGATAGTCCATGTCAATGTATTCATCTTAACATAAAGCACCAGAAATACTCGTGCCCTATCTTGTTTAGATTAGATTCCCGTTTATTAGCTAAACAATTGAAAGAATCTGAATGGTTAATCTGAGCGCTCACGAAGTTTGGGAACGCTCGTATAATCTCAGATAAAACCACCAATCGTAGGTTTATGAAAAAGCATACCTTAAAAGAAAATAACTCTGCTAAGATCACGACAAATCCCGTTGCCTCAACAGCGGGACCCACTGATACGGCTAACCCATCTCATGTTATGCAATACCCTGGTTTACCAATGGAGAGTGCTAACTTGACTCTTATGTCTGTAGGGACCTCAGGTAATGAATGTATATCTAACGGAGACATCAATCTGATATCTTCCAGTGTAACATTAGAAGCCTGTACCCAAATAATTAGTGTTAACGTGAAAGCTCACAAAATGGTTGTTAAGTCTAAGAAGTCTATACCATGTAAGAAGAAAGTATATACAGAACCAAATGGTTCCAGCTCTAGTATCAAAAGTATTACGGCGTCTCTACCATTCAAAAATATACTTCCCGACACCACGTTTTACCCTACTAAATGTAGGGGTTGTTATATAAGCACACTTTGGCCACAACAATCGTCGAGTAAGCAGGCCTAATATTAGACTGACTGTGGAAAACCAATACGTCCCACGGTTACCTTCAAAAATTTTTAATATTAAATCCGTAACATATAACTTTTCCCATCATTTCCACATTAAGTAAGATGGACTACTAGGTTATTCACCATTAAACCAACCCCAAAAAGCAGGTACTTTTCCTAACACTCCACTAAGTTAATTTCAGCGAATTAATTCACCTCATAAAATAATGATTATTTTGGCATTCAGAAATACCTAGTCTGACAATCACTAAGGCTTTTTGAATTCAAAGCCCATATGATCAGTCACATATATTAAACCATAGTCCAGGCAAATCCTAATGCATAACATTGGTTGGGAAGCTCTTGGTTTTCTTACAGTCCATGCTCCTTTTTTAAATTATTTACTAATCAACTAACATTAACTTTTGAACAAAAATTCAACCTTGAGAACCTTATCTTATTACCAATGAATTCATACATAAATCTGCTCCAAACTATAATGTCAAGATTATTACTGGAGATTTCAATTACCCTGGAATAAACTGCAATACCGGCAGCTGTCAGTCATGTAATGATAAATTCTAGGCAACCATTAACATGCATGGCTGGTTGCAGTGGGTTCGTACCTCAACAAGGGGTGATAATATACTGATCTAACATTTAGTGGAGATATCATTCCACTATCTATACAAGTGTATAATGAATTTGAAAGCAGTGACAATAAAACAGTAGTTAATGCTCTCTCTATCTGTCCTTCTTATAACCAACCAATACAAAAAGACCGTCAACGTAGAAATCATAGACGTGCTAACTGGGAACTCCTGCTCTCACTGGTAAGATTCTCTGACTGGGATATCTTCTTCTCAAGTAATGGTATTGTGGATGCCACTAACACATTCTATCTGATCGCTAACTCTTGTTTAGATTCTTGCACACTTCTTAAAACGTACAGAATTAGTAAACCTAACGAACTATTCATACCAGCTAAATATCGCAATAAATCAAGGAGCCTTTAGAAACGTTATTTTAAGTTAAACAATTTCACAGCAGTTGCACGAATAACAATAATGTTTGACCAAATCAAAGAGAAGAGCAGGTTAAAAGCCAATAATGAGGAGTTTTTAGCACTTGATAACAGATCAAAAGTAAAGTGACTTTATTCTCCTCTTTAATTAACGCGTTGAAGCAACTTAACATGTTGATATACCATGCATCCTGCATAATAACACTTTTATAAACGACTTTAAAACTATAGCAAACCTTGTTAGTGGTATTTTTTCAAACAATAATGAATTTCTAAATGGTGCTGTTCCAAAAGTCATTTATGTGACTGATAACTCAACAAACTCTATATCCTTAACATAACTAAACATTGGTCAGCCTATAAATATCCTCAAAGTTTCTAGAAGTCATGGAGTAGACGGGATTTCATTCTTTCTCTACAAATTTCGCGGTCCAGATATTCCACGTCCTCTTTCAAAGCTGTCCACATCATACCAAGTTACAAATCTGGAGATAAGACGGACATGAACAATTATCGACCCATAAATATTACTCCAATTATCTCCCGGATTACGGAAATGACGAACTCTCTCACTACTTGCTGTAAAATTCATCAATGATTCCCGACATGGATTTCTTAAAATCGATCCTGTATGAGATGTCACTTTGACTTCTTTAATCTAGTTTTATGTCAATGTAACCAATGATATCTAGGCTTATTGCTATACTTTGACATTTTCAAAGCTTTCAAAATGACAAACCATCAGCTTCTTATGGACAAAATCTCATCTTAAAGGGATCAATAACCCTCTGCTTGCTTGGTTTAATCCTTTTCTTAGGAACCGACACCATATAGTCAAACTCAACTCCTCCTTGTTGAATGCGCCCCAGATCGAAAGTGGTGTATTATAAGATAGCATCTTTTTAGCTTATATCAATGATATTTGAGTTTGATTTTGCTTGGGTAAGCTTCCTCTATACGCAGATGGTCTTCAAATAGAGTGTTCATTTTCTCCTCATGAGCTGAACAATATGCAAAATTGTTTCAGTGTGGAGTTCAATAAGGTAGTCTAGTGGTGCTCAAAATGGAAGTTGGAGATTAACACGGCTAAATGTGGATGGGTGTTCTGCAGTAATACAACTCTCAACTTAGATCTTATCATAAATGATAAGGTGTTATCTAGGTTACATACAGTAATAGACTCAGGATTTAGGTACTCCTACAATTTGTCCTCTACGGAGCAGGTCTTCAA
Organism: Schistosoma mansoni; assembly: GCF_000237925.1. Lineage (NCBI taxonomy): Eukaryota > Metazoa > Platyhelminthes > Trematoda > Strigeidida > Schistosomatidae > Schistosoma > Schistosoma mansoni. The sequence continues at coordinate 41,815,230 of NC_031502.1, forward strand.
AAAGACCTCCATGTCAAAACGTCTTATAGGTTGCCTAATATGCAACCTCAATAACAATGAGTCACGTATTTTGATGTATGAAGTATGTGTCCGACCACTCCTAGAATTACACACGTTTATCCTCAGCAGTGTTCCAATAAAACTGATGTGATCAACATCCATTGTCGAACACTTAGTGAGCTATCGATTTTGGGGATTTATTTACAGCTACAAATCACTCCCCCCTCTAGCGAGGTAGTGATGACACTACGACGGTGCCAGACGGAAGTTTAAACCCAACGAGTTTGTCGTTGATATACACTCTTCCGATAGATTTTATGTTTAGCAGCGTACGGTCGTCTTTCCTTACCATAAGGGGCTATGAAGTACAACATTGTAATAAGGGAACAAAGTACAATGAAAATTTCGGTCCCTCGTAAATTTCATCGTTATTTTTATCGTCTTTTCCAGCAGTCCTGGAGAAGAGAAGATAGAATATGTACGTGCATGTCGAAATACACTCGTTCACACGTAAAGACATAAAGCGAGTGGAAAAAGTGAATAAACTGATACACATGCGACAACTTAAAAACCATTTTTTGAAATTTTTTTATTAATAAGAAATTAGATATGCACATATTAAGAAAAAAATTTGTTTTTTTCTTTTTTGGAGTAAATATATAGGTATAAGGACATTAAATTTTTTTATTATACATGATGCGAAGGAAAATCGAGATAAGACAAAATGTTATCTGATACCTTACGTGAAATAGTCGTTTAAATGTTCTCGAAATCCTACTCTTCTTCCAGAACGCGCCGCTCTGAGTTCATTTTCAGATACTGTAGAAGTATCAACATGTGCGTTGCCTGTCGGATGAGGTATTATAAGTGTGGAAGCCGTGTCGTTCGATTGTACCGAAGGAAAATCGACATAACTGGGGTTTCTTTCTAGGTACGCTGCTTTGAGGTGACCGATGCCGGTACTATCGTTCGTGCCGTTCTTATCAACTATATAGTACTCAGGTTAGCTCTGAAGAACTTTGAAAGGTCCTTCGTATGCTGATTCGAGGGGTCGTCGATGTGAGTCCCGACGAACAAAGACATGTGTGCTATGTCGTAAGTCAGGTTGGACGAAAACATCAGTTGATTGAGTCGAGTGTAAGCAGGTTTAACTGAACTCATTGCATTTTTAGGCCTGCTCGTGTAAGAGTTTTGATCCATGTTCATTGAGGAAGGTGAAGGACCTCCTGACAGTCGAAGTGTCGTTTGATAAACAAGTTGAGCTGCAGTGTATCCAATGTCAGCTTTCACTGCATTGCGAATATCTAGTAAGACGAGTGGAAGTGCGTCGGTCCACTGTGAAACGTTTGCAGCTGATAGGGAAGCGATTATCTGTCAGTGACAGCGTCCTACCAACCTATTTGCTCGTGGGTAGTAGGCGATTGTTCGGAAGTGAGTGATTCTTAGTAGTGTGGTCAGACAACGGAAAAACTCAGATTTGAACTGGCGTTCACGGTCTGTAGTGATGGTTGAAGGGCAGCCTAAATTTGCTACCTGTAGCTGTAAATAGTTCCCCAAACTCAATAGCTCATTAAGTGTTCGACATTGGATGCTGACCACATTGTTTTAAGTGGACTTGTTTAACTGAAGGCTTTCGGTCATGCATCCGTACCAGATCACGTTACGATCCAGCGTGAGACACAGCTCCTACGTTCGCTAGCAAGATCAGAGTAAACGCTTCTCGATATTTTGATAACGTATCAAATATATCTTTCCTACCTCTTCTCATCTGACTTCTGAATTCAACTGGTTGGGGAACGCTTCAAACATAGGTGTTACTGGTTTAGAGTTACAAAACTTCAAGACTAGTCGTATCTTCGTACCCATCGTTCGACGAAAGCACGAGCCACTGTTTCAGCAGTAATGTCCTTAATCAATACTGCTTCTGGACATCGAGTAAAACGGTCTACGCATGTTAGGAGATGTGAGTATCCATTTGAATCGGGTAAGGATCCTACCAAATCTAGATGAACATGGTCGAAACGAGCATCAGGCGTTTTGAAAGAGCCTGAGGGACATTTGTTGTGTTTAACCACCTTAGATTTCTGGCAGCTTACACAGGAGCGTACCCACTCCCTCACGTCTTTATTCATACCAAGCCAGCAAAAGCGTTCTGCCATGAGCTTGATGGATGCACGAATATCTGAATGAGAAAGATTGTGCAACGTATTGAAGACGTTGCGTCGATAATGTTTTGGAACGATTGGTCGATCCCTACCTGTAGACGTGTCACATAGTAAGGTTTCCTTACCTGTTCCCATCTGCTTAATACGTAGTTTCAGAGTTATCGAGGATAACTCGTGCTGAAGATCAGTGTCTTCTTTTGGAAGCTAGGCGAGTTTAAGAAGGTCGATTCCTTGGAAACTGTTCAAGGAACTTATATGAGACAAGGCGTCTGCGACTACATTGTTCGCTCCAGAAATGTGTTGTATATCTGAAGTAAAATGCGAAATGTAGTCCAGTTGCCGAGACTCGTGGTGTGAGTACTTATCTGAAGATGAACTTAAAGAGAGGGTAAGAGGTTTATGGTCGGTAAAAAGCGTGAATTCTATTCCTTCGATGGAATGTTGGAAATACCGTACAGCACAATACATAACTAGGAGTTCCCTGCCGAACGTGCTGTACCTAGATTATGCGTCTAGCAACCGTCTCGAGAAAAATCCTAAAGGTTGCCATGAGTTGTTAACCCATTGTTGTAAGACTCCTCTGATTGCTGAGTCGGATGCGTTTACTGCGATACTAGGGGGCACTTGAGTGTCCTGATGTGCCAACATTGTTGCCTTTGTGATAAGTTCCTTAACTGTGGAGAATGCTTTCCGAGTGGTGTCGTCCAGATTAATCGATTTCGCATTTCCACGAAGTTGGTCGGTTAACGGTTTCATAAGAGATGCGCATTAGGTATGAACCGTCTATAGAAACCTACAAGGCCATTAAATGTGCGCAACTGCTTAATCGTGGTCGGTTTTGAGTAATCCAGAATGGCTGCCACTTTGTTTCCAAGAGATCGGATACCTTGAGCATCAATAGTGTGTCGTAGGGAGTCTGAGTTGGTTCCGATTCGGCATTTCTGAATGTTTGCAGTAATGTCCTGCTTTTGCAGTCGTTCGAAAACTAGATCCAGATACTGTAGATGAGATTCTCTGTCTGAACATGTGATCAGGCAGTCATCAACATACGCATGTACGAAGTAGCGACCTTGAAAAACGTCACCGATAAATCTCTGAAATGTTTGCACAGCATTTCTTAAACCAAAAGGCATGTACGAAAATTTGTAGAGTCCGAAAGGGGTGATAATAGCGGTGTAGGACAAATGAAATGTCACTAAACCATAGCCAAATCATCCGGCAGTTGTGTCAACAAATATCGGACGGATCAGCGATCCCCGTCAAAGGTAACATCTCCTACGTTCACTAGCCAGATTAGATCAACCGCTCTCGATGTATTGATAACGCATCAAATATATCTTTCCAACCTCATCGCTTCTGACTTCTAATTTTAACTAAGTGGGAGACGATTCGATTATAGAATGTGTTACTGGTTAAGAGTTGTCAAACTACAATACTGGTGGTATCTTCAGTGGTGAGCCCAACGTGATTTGGTACACCAACCCATAAACTGAGAGTCTGTTCCTTTTTAGAATTTCATTATTCATTGTGTTGCTTTATTTGACTTTTATATATTGTGACATTTTTTTTCGAGTTTTCATATGCACTTTAATTATTTATTTTGCGTTCATCATAATACTTGATTTTTCACAATGACGGAACAGACACCCAAAGTATTTAAACTAAAGAATATTCCCCCAACCTCGAATCAGTTAACGCCTTTTTGGTCGGACAATGTCGAAGCGTGGTTATGTTATGCAGATGCTGACTTTTGCAAGCACGGGATCACGGAATCACGTACACAGCTCCTCGCGGTTGTTAAGGCACTACCGCGCGAATTCAACAGGCACATCACACCTAGTATGTTTATTGGTGATGATTCAGAACCTTACGAAACCCTAAAAAAGTCGATTCTGAAATGGAGAGATCTAACCGATCGACAAAGATAAGACGAACTCCTTGATGATATCGACCTGCAACATCGTTCTGCGACGGACATGTTGCTAAGGATGAGAGGTGATAGGTCAAGGAACTTTCGACGATGGCCTATTCAAACAGCTCTTCTTATCTAAACTTCTGCAACAGGTGCAAGCGGTTCTCGCCTCGTTTCAAAACAACGCCGTACATGAACTGGCTGCATCTGTCGACCGCATCTTAGAAATAACGAAGTCTACTAACGCTGAGGTCTTTTCAGTCAAGGAAAAACCTCAAGCGACCACGAATGACATCACTGAATTATGTCATACACTCACACAATATCTTCGATTTCGAAATAACCGTAGACGGCCAAGAACCCTACGCAGAAGCGTTTCACACAGGCGATCTGTCTCTAGACCACGAGAGCCAGATAACCCCGACTGGTGCTGGTATCATAACCAGTATGGCAAGTCTTCTAGAAATTGCATGAAAGCCTGCAATTACCCGAACTCCAAATCGACCGACACGAATAAAAACCCGGGGAACTTCCCAGCAGGCACGCGTTAACGGCAATCGTAGCCGGCGAACATAACCGCCCATTATACGTCACGGATGTGACAACGAAAGTTCGCTACCTCATCGACACTGGCGCAGAAGTTAGAGTTTTTCCCGCGAATTCTAACGACAGGCTTCACGGGTCTGTTTTAAGCTTACAGGCGGCAGACGTAAAGCTAATCGCCACATATGGTAAAAGGTACGTTCACCTTAACGTGGGTTTACGCAAACCCATTCACTGGATTTTCGTCGTTGCAGATATTTCTATGCCAATCATTGGTACAGACCTGCTACAACACCACAATCTACTCATCGATACACAAAAACGAAGGTTAATAGACGGTAACACTAAGTTATCTGTTTGCGTAACTCCTTTTTCCGAGTGAAAATTATCTCCAGTCACAATTAGTCACATGAGAGACCCCTTATATCAACCATTACTCCATTACTCATTTCGAAATCGAAGATATTGTGTGAGTGTATGACATAATTCAGTGATGTCATTCGTGGTCGCTTGAGGTTTTTCCTTGACTGAAAAGACCTCAGCGTTAGTAGACTTCGTTATTTCTAAGATGCGGTCGACAGATGCAGCCAGTTCATGTACGGCGTTGTTTTGAAACGAGGCGAGAACCGCTTGCACCTGTTGCAGAAGTTTAGATAAGAAGAGCTGTTTGAATAGGCCATCGTTGAAAGTTCCTTGACCTATCACCTCTCATCCTTAGCAACATGTCCGTCGCAGAACGATGTTGCAGGTCGATATCATCAAGGAGTTCGTCTTATCTTTGTCGATCGGTTAGATCTCTCCATTTCAGAATCGACTTTTTTAGGGTTTCGTAAGGTTCTGAATCATCACCAATAAACATACTAGGTGTGATGTGCCTGTTGAATTCGCGCGGTAGTGCCTTAACAACCGCGAGGAGCTGTGTACGTGATTCCGTGATCCCGTGCTTGCAAAAGTCAGCATCTGCATAACATAACCACGCTTCGACATTGTCCGACCAAAAAGGCGTTAACTGATTCGAGGTTGGGGGAATATTCTTTAGTTTAAATACTTTGGGTGTCTGTTCCGTCATTGTGAAAAATCAAGTATTATGATGAACGCAAAATAAATAATTAAAATAGTGCATCTACATTCGCGAAGAATTGTGCGCGTGAATTAGTCATTCAGTGCTCATGGAAATCAGCATCTGCGTAGCAGAACCAGGCTTCGGTTTTGTTTGGCCATAAGGGCATTAATTAAATCGAAGATGGGGACATAGTCTTAAGCTTGAGTACTTTGGATTTCTGTTCGGTCAAGGTGAAAAATCATCAATGAACGAAGAAAGAAAATAAATCGAAAAACTCGGAAAAAAATAACACAATGTGTAAAAGTCAAAATAAAGCAATGATTAATGAAATTCTAAAAAAGAAAAGACTCTCAGTTTATGGGTTAGTGTACCAGATCACGTTAGGAACACCAATGAGGATGCCACGGGTATTGCAGTTTGACAACACTTTACCAGTAACATCTATAATTGAATCTCCCCCACTCAGTGAAATCAAAAGTCAGAAGCGAGGAGGTTCGAAGAAACATTTGAAAGATTGTCAATATACCGAGGAGTGACTGATTTAAACTGGCTAGTGATCACAGGAGAAGTTGAACACGCCGTTCCCATTCGTATTCTGGTGCGGATGCATGACCGAGAGCCTTCAGCTGAGTGAGTCCATTAAAACTGATGTGGTCAGCATTCATTGTCTAACACTCAAAGGGCTATCGATTTCGGGGATTTATTTACCGCTACAGGAAGCATCTGCATGTAAATCAGAGTTTTTTCTCCTTTCTTTATACTCTGAAACCATTGTTGTGGGCTGTGTTGATATTAAAGCGGATGTTGCTGCAATTTCTTGAAGGTGTTTGCTATGACGTGAATAGAGAAATTTCGAATCGACTATTCTGACCATCATATAGAATTGTTTGCAATGACGGTAAAAGAGAACAACCTACGGAGGACTCGACAGTATTTGCCGTTTGTCTCCTGTTGTCTTGATAATAAGTATGCTTCGTGACGTCCCCAAATGGACTTGTCGGCAGTCGGTAATACTAGATCGTTCTACTAGTTCATGCGGATATTTTCTGAACTGAGAAGTAAGGTCGTGCTTAATTCTTTCAGATTACGGTAAACTAGAAAGATCATTCATTTATATGAGAAATGAAATAAGCCGTCCACATGTCATTATAATAAGTGGTGATACAGACTGATAGCTAGAAGATAACTCGTACCCTCTGTTTTGCCACAACTTAAAAGTCGATTTTCTGCAGAACCAAGCTACGCATGATAGCGATATCTCTAGATTTTGACAGCTGTCCTATGTACAGGGAAAGCTATGTTAAAGAATTTTGGTCACATCAACCAGTATGTGTTAAACGAATAACACTTACTTAGATCGTTTTGTTTTTCGTAGAGTGTGGGTATTTCATATTTTAGTAGCCCTATATAGGTCTCCAATGGCATCGTAAGAATGATCGTTAACAAATGATCTCCTTTGAAATATACGTAGCGCCAATCCTTGCATATAATCATCGACTAAAATGGCATTGGTGAATAACGGAATTAAAAATGTCAAATACGAGAATGAATTTTTAAATAAGTATATTTTGTACAATAGTTGATTGGAAGACTAAGCAAAACAAAAGTGACGCGCAATGAAGAGGGCAAGTGAGCCAACTGGATTTAATCAATATTTATTGCCAGGCAAAAAATAAGCTATATACATGTGATGTGTAAGATAAGATGTGCATATACATACGCTCATATAAAAAGTCGGAATAAATAAGTGATAAGGTCGAAATGTGGTTTAAGAAGAATGAATAAATTGGCTTGTCCGGAACCTAGAATAAACTATGTGGATCTAACACAGCTTATGACGTCACACAATCTCCATACTTAATTAATTTCCTACGACTCATCACTAAAATCCTAATACTTGCGCTGGCCAAACTTGACTAACGGTTGACCTCAGCACTGTACTGTGAATCTGCTATTAAACGAGCTTACTGTGGTAACATATTCATATTTATAGACAGATTACAACGTACAACAAAACGGGTAGAGATATACTATTCATGAATTCATTGCACAAAATCCCGTTGTTTTTCAATACCAATTTTATGTAACAATCTAGCGAAGTCTAACGGTATCCATGTTCAAGTCAGTATGATATGGTCGTAAGTTAAGCACGAGTAACTTTGATAAAGCATCATGAAATCGACACCACCTGGACATTTTTGTTGACATTGGCACATATTTGTATATTTCACTCACTAAGCTAATGATAGCAACCTCTTATAAAAAACTACCATTTCCCTACAATCCTCCAGACTATATTTCTGCAAATCATGTTTTGTTGTCAAGTGTTTTCAAATTACACGCCAGTTTGAACTTTCACTCAGAATACGCCCAGCCTTACTTCATATTATTTTTAAGCTATGCGAATCCCCCTGTTTATTTATAACACCAGTGCTACGCTATAGTTTGCCTATGTTTAATTTGTCAAACCCTTTCACCAATGTATTTTACAGTCAGTGTCATTCGGACAGCAGAGATTTGTATTACTCGGTATTGTTATGTTCATCTTTGTATGAACATGTGTACTTAATCACATAGGAACAAAATTCCTTGCAGCCGAATTATGACGGTTCGTTCAAAGTTTTTTTCGAAGACTGATGGGACGGTTACTGTAGAAAAAGGTGGAAAAGACAGACGTAATCAGTATCGACTGAGTTAAACCAGCTATCACTGAAAGAAATCGTCAATCGAACACAGATCCTTTGAAAACTGTCACATCACCAAAACGTAAGTCATAATCAACGACAGAAACGAAGAAAAGACAAGACCCCAGTAACGACGAAATATGATCAGAGAGTTCAGTAGACACAACTATATATAGCTACGACTGTGAACTAAAAAATTCTTTCATAGCTCTATATACAGATAATTTTTCTTCCGCTGCGTTTTGTACCCGCTCAGAGTTAAGTTTATATTATTTATTACGAAACTCGGCACATTTGTAGTCTTCTAAAAACGATATCATATCATTTAGATCTTTTATTATTTCACCTGGCCTTCAATAACATTATTTATTTAAACACATATTCGTACAAGGGGGAACCAGATATATATGCGTCACACAAATCAAATGAGATTTGTGTGAGGGCTGTGATACTGCGCAGGTGCCCAAACTGAAGCAGGTAGTTTTCGTAGGCGGCCACACCCGAAGCCTTTGACCTAAAGATCTGATTCACAAGGCAGTGGAGCATCTTGAGGAGATGCAGTCCCATGGTAGCCAGTGACCAACGATTGATTCATACGCCATTTGTTCCCTTAGGATACTGGAGCCCATGTGCATGATTGGTTTGGAATCAGTTTTCCAACTCCCCTAGGTGGACTCGCAGTGTCCATCAACCCGGTTAAAGTGTCGGACATTCGCTTTCCGTCCTCTCAATTTTGTAAACAACACTCCTGCCGCGAGAAGTCAGTGAGGGAATCAATTAAGTCTTAGGAAAAACATATGAGCTACACGCCCAGTCAACAGGTAATGCCACAAAGTTATATATATTCTGTGTTCTAACAATCAGTAGAAGATACAAATAAGCGACAGACTTCCGTTCCTCAAGGTCAAAATACAACCCAACAGCAGTGACAAGAAAGCTAGTGTCCGGACGGGGTTTTTAAATCAATATTGAGGTTTTTGGAAGTGGAATGCTTAGTGATATAACACACCTGTTTAGTTTACTGGCCTCGAATTGCCGGGACTGTTACATGACAACCGGATCTGTTTTGGACGAGCAAGGTCCGATTCTGTAGTCTGGTTACCGCTTAAAGTGTAAGTGACTAAACTCCGGAAGTTCAAGACTGTGACCTAAAGTTGCAGATTTGAAAAGTAAGAGTTCGACGATAAGATTTCTAACTGCAACTTCCATATGAGGAATATTTATTTGCATAGGATGATAAATTAATTTCTGGTAATCTGGAGGGCGATTTGGTTATTAAATGCAACCACTGTAACAATATCAGTACTCAAAACACTAACTCAGAAAAAAAAGAAACTAGCGATGAAAACATGCTTGACAAACATAAAAAATTCCAGCGAAATATACAACTGATGTCAGATTAATGAGCTACTTTGTTCCCAAAATTATTGCGTTTTAAAACTCACAGAAAATCTGACCTAAAGTCGGGCAGCTATTTCTCCTTATGACATTCAGTAATTAGACCGTATATATAGGAGTATCTACACCGGTATTATGGGGCGTGGTGTACGGTCACTCACTCTTCGGTCAAGCGGTTGTGAAGAACACAATTCGGTACGTCCTGAAGAATTAAAACATCGTTTGTTTGGTACACTTAAAGTAAAACTAATTTTCCTCGTAAAGCTTGCCTAACTTACGAAGAAATATTCGTTGAAAAACTTATTGATGCTATCTACAAGTGATGAAGATCATATACTCCATTATTTTGTGTTTAGTTCAACAACTGTGACTCTATTTGCATAGCAAGGGGAAAATATTCCAATTGGACTGTAGTTTAATGTTCGGCTAATGACATCTTCAAATAGTGTCGTGTTACTAGTCCAAAAGTGGAGATAAAGGTATTAGGTGTTTAAACCAGAGTTACTTAAAAATAAAACAGCGAAGAATCTGAGCATATCGACGTTTATTTAACTTAGAAGTCTGTACAAGAACTAAAACATACGAGAAGTATCAGAGAGCGACGATCATCTGAATAAACCTAAAAGGGAAAGAAAAAACCAGTCACATTGGGACAAAACAAGATAAGCGAATAAAAATCTAGTACAAGTACCTAAATGTTAGGTGTCTGATTTACTTTTCCACTTGCCACTCCATGCTGTTAGGCAAAAATTTTGACTGCATTAATACCACACTAAAAGATAAGACTGAAAATGCTATGCGTAATCACCTTTGAGAACTCGTTCCATGCGCTGTATCCATACTCTCCGGTCAGTAAAACCTTCAAAACTAATCAGTTTCCGTTCACGCACCCTCAAGAAGAAAGATCCTACTGCTATGTGGTTAACTGAAGAATGCCAAATTCAAGCACACCCGACACTGGATAAGCTTATCTTGTTCATAATCAGACCCTTGTCTTCATATATTCATCCTGAAGTAGCTCGGAACGACAACGTTCAGATAGTTGGGAACACGGCAACGATATATTAGCAACTTAAAACAGATTAGGAAAGATCAGTGGATTTTAGAAGCACCTACTAAAATGATGAATGTCGATGTGATCTGAGCATCACTGGCAGCGAAGCTGGCTCAAGCATAATTGAGTGAAGATTTATACAGTATTTTTACAGTAATTAGGAAACATAAGCAAGAAAGGTAATGAGAAAAGAATCGGTGATAGGTAGTGTTAGATATGTTTACACATCAAAAAGACAGATATCAACATATCCATAGTGAAACTGTTACAAAATGTTACAAGTGTCAAATGTAATTCATTCGCTATGTACGGTTTAAATCACACTGTTAGTGTGGGGCTATTGCTCGGTTGTCCAAACCAAACTTGATGATAGTTTGAACTTGTAACTTGCTGGTTGAAAAGTGAGTGGCTGACAGAAGATGATATCATTTAATTCTAAAGCGGATGATTGGGATGGCGGGCAGGATGTTATGAGAGACAGTTCGACCGCCCATAGTATAACAATCTTGAAAGGAAATTAACTTAATCCCTCGACTCCTATCAAGATTGGAAAAAACGCAACGAACTTGAGTCAGGGGAGAGCGAAGAGGTAGTGTAAATAATAAGGTTGACTACAAAAGATTTTGTAGATATTAGTTTGATATGATTAAAAATTACTAATTTTTGAATACAGTCCAGGAGCTAGAAGCAGTCACAATTGATTGGTCTTGATCGCGGCTTTCCCAGTACATGAGAATAAAATCTATTCGTGACAACCAGAAAGAAATTAACCTTCATAATCAAACGACGTTCAACTGGAGCTCATAAACAAAAAGTCCGAAAAGTTTCGGACAATAGGGTCGGTGTAAAGATAATAACTTCACCTGATAGCATTCTAGGACACAAACATACCGATTCTTAACTGTACTTGTGATTCCGAAACTGAAATACGGACGTTTCGTTTGGTGGTAAAGGTAGCATTCGTCTAGCTCACTTACAGACGGCCATCCTGCTTATTAGTGTTGCAGTAGAAGGATCCGACATCACCCCGTGTAAGTGACACTATGCTTAAGAATCAGTCCCAATATTTATGTTCTAATTAATCAAGTTGGTGACTAATAAACTAACATCCTCCGATAGTTATTTTATGCTACCAATCCTTACAAAAGCATAACATTTTATTCCATAAGAAGCCAATTCTTCCGGAGTCTCGATCAACAAAACTTCTATACAAAAACTGGACTTTTCGCACTAGCTAGCCAACGGGAAAAAAATAACTAAGGTAGTCTCGTTTAACGTATTAAAGTTGGAGTTGCAAAATGGTAACTTAGTGCATGGATGTATTAATTGGCGACGTGCAAGTATTTGACTCAATTGATCGACAGGCTTTATGATTAAGTCTGTAATTGAAAGATCATTTTGGAGTACATCAACATACGTAAATCCGTTTAATCAAAAACAGCTGACAGACTTGAAGGTTGTAGTGAAGTATCATTTAAATTGGCTGCGATAAGTAGTACTAGTCAGTGCTGCACACTTCGCCCACTTTTATTTGATTTTCTTACAAAGACTTTTGGAGTTAACACTTCACAGGTTTGACGTTTTCGTGATTGATTCACTCATTTGCTTATATACTATGCGTATGATATACCTGCCTGGAAGAATCGCACTTAAGAAATCCACTGACAGTTTTACTTAACTTGGAAGTTTCATTAAGCCCAGTAGGTTGGCAAATGTTATAATTGTAGCACGGATAGAAAAACCCTGTCTGGTTTCCGCCAACACCTGTGACGTAGGAGACACTTGTTTGGACATCAAAGGGGAGGAGGGCAGCAATTTAACCATTTTTAACCTGACTGTAAAACATACCCTTTGAAGGTAGGAGACGCATTTTAATACTTTCTCGGATATGGTGAAATAATTCAGTAAATTATGCTGCGGTTAAACATGAGGTTCTAAGAAAAGATGCCGAACCGGTTGACGAGGCTGCACATTTCCATCTACTGAACTGATTGACACATGTATTATGCAGAATAGGAATGCTAGTTTGCATAATACTAGATGGCAAGAAAGCTACTACTTGGCCAAACTAAAACGTTGGATTAGTCTATGAAGTCAATGACAGTAGGTAGGTAAATTACC